>NC_133452.1:50474015-50781984 GCF_048565385.1 Saimiri boliviensis
GGAACTCACCAACACCTTTCGCTAGGATCTTTCCTGACTTCAGCACATTTCATAAAACACACATGGATTATTTCTTCTCTCATTCAGTGCCTTTAAAGAGACAAAGGTTATCCTGGTAAGAATGAATAGGGCTTATAAGTAGGGTTCTTAGCAAGGAAGAGATGGCAATATTTAATTAAAGGAGACCATTTGCTAGTGTATGGGACTGGCTTTGTGATAAAATAGATGTTCTACATCCACTCAGCCCAGCTTTGATTTTTGCTGCAGCTGTAATGCACTTTCCCATGCAGGCTGACAGAGTCCCACTGCAAGTGTCCTCTTCATCTCTCTGACTTCCTTTCCCAAGTCTTTTTCTGAAGCAGTGGGAGCTTATATGTGTACAGGACTAATAGTCCCCCATTAGAACCCCAACCAGTGGTGCCTGGAAGCTGGGGGATAAATGGTTCAGCCTCCCCCTCTTTTGGAGGGGCAGTTCTCAAGTGTATTCTACATGGTTCCTCAGAGAATCCTCAGAAGGCTTGAGCCCAATTGTCCACAGTGGTAATAATTAGTTCAATAACATATATTTTTATTTTTCTTTTCCATTTTCCTTCTGTCAATAAGTTTAGTCCTTCATTCCTACTTTTTGGAGTCATCTTGCAAATAAATTACCTGAATTGAATTCCTTACTTCACACTCTGCTCTTGGGTGGACTCAAACTAAGACAGTAATACCTGGTGTAATTGGAGAAAGCAGCCCCTCAGGATGGTATTCTGGAAGAGGTTTACTCACCAGTCATATGAAAACAAAAGCTCCATTGCTGTAAGTAATTGTGGTGTTGATAAACTCCGGCCTAACAATCAAACTTTCACCTGTAGTGGACAGGGTGTTGTGGAAGGGAAAGCTTTACTTATATAGTATCTCTAATACTGGGATAAAAGGGGGCAATGGTAATTATAAGAGTAGTGGAATTGACTGGCTTTAGTGAAATGCCATAGAAGTTTTGAACGGTGCCTCAAAGAAAGACAACAAAAAGTTCAGGTCAGCCAACTATCAGGTCAAGACATTCTGTGAAAGTCAGAAGTCTTCCATGACAGCAAGTAAGGAGAGCATGCAGCAAAATGGCAGTCTGACCAGGCACAATGGCTGTGTCTGTAATCCTTGCTACTTGGGAGGCTGAAGCAGGAGGATCACTTGAGCCCAGAAGTTTAAGGCTGCAGTGAGCTATAGCTGAGCAAGATCCCATCACTGAAAGAAAAAGAAAGAGAACGAAAGAAAGAAAAAGAAAGAAAGAAAGAAAGAAAGAAAGAAAGAAAGAAAGAAAGAAAGAAAGAAAGAAAAGAAGAAAGAAAGAAAGAAAGAAAGAAAGAAAGAAAGAAAGAAAGAAAGAAAAGAAAGAAAGGAAGAGAAGAGGGAGGGAAGGAGAGAGGGAGGGAGGAAGGTAAAGAGGAAGGAAGGAATCTGAAGGGAAAGAAAGGAAGGAAAAAAGGGAGGGAGGGAGGAAGAAAGAAGAGATAAAGGAAGACCAAAGGGCAGTCTGTGCTAAAATTCAAGCTCCACATTTAATCTTAGGGGTGGCAGAACGGCAAAAAAGACTGAAGATACAGGTCTATGTTAAAGATCTATGCTAAAGTCACAGCTTTGATAGGGAAAGAGTGGGACTTGGGATGAAGGCATCTGTGAGGATATGGATGAGGACCTTAAATCCTGGGTGCTCTTGCATCAGGGAGGATAGAGAAACCAGTCTTTTGCCTTTTGCAGGAGGACAGCAGTCTTTTTTTGCCTGGAGAGGATGAAAATCTTCCTGAGTTGAGTGTCTTGGAAGATGTTACTTGTCCTCCTTGGGATCCCTCCACTGACTTCCCTAACTGCCAGCAGCTTGATAACATGGCAAGTTCTAGCATATCATAAGAGGGAAGGTTCTGTTTCTTCTATGGAAAGAAATAACTTGCTGAAAGAATTACAGAAAAATTCTGACAGGAAAGAGGAACAGATCTATGGGAATAAATCTGAGGGTGTCAGATTAAATGGGTAAATGAGATATATGGCTGAATAGGGGAGAGTTTAATGGCTTGGAACATTCTCCCATGACTCATGATTTAACATCCTGTCAAGGACACCTGGAGTTTGTCCCAGCACACTGCTAAGATGGTGCCTTAAAACTTGGACGTGATGACAATGTAGAGATGCCACAGCTGTCTATTTGAAAACAAGTCAGAAGGCTCGAGGAAGTGGGCATAGGGAATGAGGTTTTCATGTGAGACTCATTGTCTGACTGTTTCCTGGTGTGCTCTCTTCACTAGAGTAAAAAGGAATGTACCAGCATTTTATAAAAGGTCAGTGGCAGTGTCCTGTATGAATTGGGGTTCACAGAATAAAATTCTGCCACAGAATTGAGCCCTCTAGAGTCAATGGGAATAAAAAGAATTCTGTTGTTTGAGAATCCAGGCATCTGCACTTAAATATCAAAGGCCAGATGGACATAATTCATGTAATAAGCAACAAGACTAGAGGGGTAACCAGGATTTTGCCAGGCCCCTCGAGATTTGGGATAATGGCCAATAGATCTTCATGTTCCCAGGAATGAGATGGCTAGGCAGCCTAAAAAAATATTACATGACTTTCATAACCAGAAAAAAAGTTAAAACAGGTGAGCAGTAGGCTAGGACCAGTGCCACAATAGAGAAGTATAATATTCTGTTGTTTTTAGACCAGAGTGACCAGAGTGAGTTATCAGACCCAGAACCCAATGATTGAAGGGGAACCATGATCTGCTCAAGAAAAGCCCCTGCAATTGCATCATAAATATATATGTTAACTCTCCAATTTGTCCCCCAAAGAGATCCATGGCTCTTTATTCAGACCTTTCAAGGGCTGCTAGATACAGGATCTGAGGTGACACTAATAACAGGAGACCCAAATGCTATCGTGGCTGCATTGATAAAGGTGATGAATAATATGGTAATTACTCTGATTTGGTCCTTACACGTTGTATACATGTACTGAAATATTACACTGTACTCCATAGATGTGTACAATTATATATCAATTAAAAATAATAATTGGCTGGACACAGTGGCTCATGGCCGTAATCCCAACATGTTGTGAGGCCAAGGTAGGAGGATTGCTTGAGCTCAGGAGTTCAAGATTAGGCTGGGCAACATGGCAAAAGCCTGTCGGTACAAACAAACAAAATAAATTAGGCAGGTGTGCTGGTGTTATGCCTGTACTCCCAGCAACTTGGGAAGCTGAGATATGAAGATTGCTTCGCCTTGGAGGTTGAGGCTTCAGTGAACCATGGTCATGCCACTGCACTCCAGCCTGGGTGACAAAGTGATATCCTAGCCCAAAAATAAATAAATAAATAAACAAGCAAGCAAATAAAAGTCATGTAGATATATGAGCGGGAGTAGAAACAAACATGCATATCTTCATCCCTTACACTAATATTCTCTGGAAAGCATCCATCACTGAGGGGGAACCTAACAACCAGGAAAACAGGCTACTGCTTGGGTAGATGTCAGCCAGCCTCTATTCTTGGCACTCCAATTCCAGTGCAATGGACTCATCAACATAGTAGCTTTGTCAGCAGGTATAGAGGCCATGCAAGGCCCCAATTGTATTGGCTCATTCTCACCAAGCTGGCGTAGCTACTGCTCCTACAAAGTTCTGACTTGTCAGCAGCAAAAAATAATAACACATATTTAGTAGAGTACCAACCCTCAAGGACACTAGCCAAGAACTTAGTGGCAAATTGATTGCATCAGATCCCTCATCCTCCCTCCAGAGAAGACAGTGATTCATCCTTACTGGAATGATTTCCTGTGCTGAATATGAGTTTGCCCTCATTGTTCATAGTGTAGCTTCTAAGATTATTATCTGACAGCTTACAGAATGCTTCATTTACTGACATGATAACCTGCATAACATCACTTTGGACTAAGGGACCCATAGTGAAGGAGGTTCAACAAGACAACATGGGTACAAGACTACGGGATCCACTGTTCCTACCATATACCACATCATCCACAGGTTGCTGTTTTCTAGTGTACTCCCTTCACAAGGGTAAGAAGGAACGTATTCAACTGATAAAATGTTGGAATGAACAATTAAGAGCTCAGTTAGCTTGGGGACAATACTCTGCATGGTTAGGATTTGGCCTACAGGATGTGATATGTGCATTGAGCCAATGTTGTGTATCCAATAGCTAGAACACATAAGTCTGGAAACCAAGGTGAAGTAGAAATGGCTTCTCTCACCATCATACCCAGAGACCGACTTGCAGAATTTGTGCTTCCTATGTTCACATCCTTAGGTTCTGTTAACAGTCTTTAAAAATACAAAGAATTATTTTTATAATTTCTCCCTCCCTGGTAGTGGGAGGGAGAAAAACGACTTGCACCAATACATAGTATTAGTACACAGCATTAATATACAGCAAGAGTCTCACAGGACCTCTAGCTGTGACTACCCCTTGCTCACTTTGGCTCTTTATGCCAAAGGACTAGTAGACAAAGAAAGGTATTTTTTCATAATGGCAAGGTAATTGATCCTCATTATCAAAAGCATCGAAGATTGTTGCTAAATAATGAAAACAGTAAGGAGTATTTCTAGATCTCAGAAGATTCATTGGGATTCACCTAGCTCTTTCATAGCTGGCAAAAGCACTAAATGAAAAATTATAGCAGCCTCATCCTGACATGGACAAGCAAACCAAAAGAGCTTGGATTCTCCCCACCAACCAAATAATTTAGATCAGCTGAAGTGCTTACCAAGGGTAATGGAAATCTGGAATGGGTGGTGAGAATCTGGAAGGGACATGATGAATATCAGTTATGGCCTTTGGAGCAGTTGCAGCAAGGGACATCTGCTTGCTACACTAAGCCTCATCTGTAGTCCTTTTAACAATTAGCAGCTAGCTAAGACCTTAAAGAGTTGATGACAGAATGAACTTTATATAGAGCAAAAATGGATCTGAAAGGTTTAAGAGATAGATTGTAGGAGACACTTTCTGATGTCCTGTGCCACTTCTTTTGATTTCAGCTGCAAGGTGTTGGACAGTTCCTATGCATGCCACAGTTTTCCCTCAATCACCTGCTACATCTCTCTGCCTGCCCGATTCCCACTCTCTCCAAAGCCACAGGAGTTCACTAACCTCACATTGAATAACCAGAAACACAGAGACATTAAATTCCCTGGCAGCCACCCTCGATCAGTGAGTGAAAGCTGACAGCAGATGAACGTGTCAGCTTTTAATCCTTGGGAGAGAAAATTCTGAGATGCATTTTAAAAGATTCTTCAGAGACTGGGTCCCAGTTGACCAGTGGTAACCAACTCAACAATGTGTCCTTCAGTGGCTTTTCCTTATCTCTCTTATACTCTTGCTTTTCAAGATCACCTACCAAGTAAACTGATTCAGTCCCTCCTTTCAAAGGAAGCCAAGCCACCTGGCTGCTGGTTGATTGTAATATTCATAGAAAGGGTTGGGTATGTTGTTAAAGGAAAAGCCAATGAAAGTTTTGATCGAGAAAGTGAAGTTAACTAAATATTGGAAATAAACATTTATTGTACATGTATTATGTAGCAAATATTTTAGACGGTGCTCAATATCATCATCAATTGATGATAGAGATGAGTTTTTTGAATTCATGGGGAAGAAAAAAAAGAGAGAAAAGAGAAAGAAGCACAGCACATAGCAAGAAACCAACACATCATAATCAAACTCTTTTATAGCAATGTTTACCAACTTTCAGCTATCTACATTAACCACTTATCTAAAGAAACAAGAATCACCTTATTTAGGCTTATTTTGTGTACCATCCTTCAGGTATGTTAGGAGGTGGAAGTGAGAGCTGGAGCATGATTGATGTGTGGTATGTTCATATAACTAAAACAAAATTCTGTTCTAAAAATATGAAATAATGGCTGCGCATGGTGCCTCACACCTGTAATCCCAGTGCTTTGGGAGGTTAAGGCAAGAAATTTACTTAAGACCATGAGTTCAAGACCAGCCTGGGCAACATAGCAAAACCCCATCTCTACAATAATTAAAATATATATATTCCCAGCCCTTTGGGAGGCCGAGGCAGGCACATCACCTGAGGTCAGGAGTTTGAGACCAGCTTGGCCAATGTGGTGAAAGCCCATCTCTACAAAAAATACAAGAAAATAGCTGGCTGTGGTGGCGGGCACCTGTAACCCCAGCTATCTGGGAGGCTAAAGCAGGAGAATTGCTTGAACCCCGGAGATGGAGGTCACAGTGAGCTGAGATCATGCCACTGCTCTCCAGCCTGGGCAACAGCAAGACTCTGTCTCAAAAAAAAAAAAAAAAAAAAAAAAAGAAAAGAAAAGAAAAGAAAAGAAAGAAAGAAAGGAAAAAAAGGAGAGAATTAAAAAAAGTAGGTCCCAGCCTTTTGGGAGGCTGAGGGTGGGAGGACTGCTTGAGCCCGAGAGTTCCCATCTGGGTGACAGAGAAAGATCCTGTCTAAAATAAACAAACAAATAAAAAAAAAATGAAATAATTCAACATGTAACATGAGAGATGTATAAGAAACACTTAAGATCATTTTGTCTAATGTCCTCATTTTACTGATGAAAAAAAGTGGTGACTTAGCGGCAAAATGAGACCCAGAATACCAACCAACATTCTCATCCTCTTTCCATTATACATAGAGACTTGCAGCAAGAGAAGACTTGTCATTTAGAAAATGTCCAACTCAAAATGTTTTCCTTATTTGTGTGAAGTCTTACAAAAAGCTAGTAAGATTATTGATTCCATTGGAGTTCAGTTGCTTGTACACAGTCTACATTGATTCTGAGTCTCTTTTTTTTTTTTTTTTTTGAGATGGAGTTTTGCTCTTGTTACCCAGGCTGGGGTGCAATGGCGCGATCTCGGCTCACCGCAACCTCCGCCTCCTGGGTTCAGGCAATTCTCCTGCCTCAGCCACCTGAGTAGCTGGGATTACAGGCACGCGCCACCATGCCCAGCTAATTTTTTGTATTTTTAGTAGAGACGGGGTTTCACCATGTTGACCAGGATGGTCTCGATCTCTTGACCTCGTGATCCACCTGCCTTGGCCTCCCAAAGTGGTGGGATTACAGGCCTGAGCCACTGTGCCTGGCTGATTCTGAGTCTCTTATACCTTGCTGCATGGCCTTAGATTGAGTCCCATTCAAATACTGAATGTTCTTTAGAGGCATAATATTGAGATTCAAATGAGAAGACAGGTGAAAAGTATCTTGGAGATCACCTGGTCAACCCCAAAGAAGTTTTGTAGATCTTTAGTACAGGTGCTTTTGTAGATATTTAGTATGATTTTTCAGTTGACTGCCTAACTTGGTCTGTATGATTCTTCTGACCCAAATGGGAAGAAATAATAGAAAAAAGAAAAAAGAACATTTCCTCTACCTCTTCTTTCAAACTTTTTATCTAGATGTTCTCTTTAGCTAACCACAACCTTGGGTAGTATATGTCTATTTCATCTCTTTGAGGAAAGCACTCAATAATTGCTTGCTGATTGATAGAACAGCATTCTCTAATTTTCTGTTAATTGGAATGCATTTCCCATAAGTAGCAAGGATACTTTTCATTGATGAACCATTTCTTAATTGTGGCAAAAAAATAACATGCAATTTAGCATTTTAACCGTTTTTAAGTGTATCATTTAGTCCATTAAGTAGATGCACATTGTGGTACAACCATCACCACCATTAATTTCTAGACTTTTTTGTCTTCCCCAACTGAAATCCTATACACATTAAACAATAACTCTCCATTCCCTTCTCCCTCTAACCCCTGGAAACCACCATTCTAATTTCTGTCTATGAATTTGAGTGCTATGGCTACTTCATAAAAGTAAAAATCATATGATATTTGTCCTTTTGTAACTGGCTTATTTCACTTTATGTCTTTAAGTTTCATCTATGTACCGTGTGTCATTCTTTTTAAGACTGAATAACATTCTGCTGTAAATACCACATTCTGTACATCCATATTCATCTATCAATACACATTTGGGCTGCTTCCATCTTTTGCCTTTTGTGAATAATACTGTTGTGAACATTGGTATACAAATATCTTCTTAAGTTTTTGCTTTCAATTATTTTGGGTATAAACTTAGAGGAGAAATTTCTGAATCATATGGTAATTCTGTCCATTTTCTGAGGAACCAGCATACTGTTTTCCACAGTGGCCGTACCATTTCACATTTCCACCAGCAACACACAAGGGTCCAAAAGTCTTCATGTACTGCTTGTTATTTTCTGTTTAGGTTTGTTTTGTGTTGTTTGATAGCAGCCGTTCTAATCGGTGTGAAGTGGTATCTCGTTGCCATTTTGATTTGCATTTCCTTAATGATTAGTGATGTTTCGCCATATTTTTATGTGTTTATTGGCCATTTATATATCTTCTTTAGGAAAATAACAATTGAAGTCCTTTGTCCGTATTTTAATTGGGTTACTTGGTTTTTGTTTCTGAGTTTTAGAAATTCTTTATACACTCTAGATGTTAATTATTTGTCAGATGTATGATCTGCAAATGTTTTCTCACATTCTACAGCTATCCTCTCACTCTCTTGTTAGTATCTTTTGAAGCACAAGAGTTTTTTATATTGATGTAGTCCAAATTATCTATTTTTTTCTTTTTCTTTTGTTGCCTATGCTTTTGGTTCATTACTTGTTGAGCTCACCTCTTAATCCCAATTTTTTTTTGAGATGGCGTTTTGCTTTTGTTGCCCAGCCTGGAGTGCAATGGTGCGATCTCGGCTCACTGCAACCTCTGTCTCCCTGGTTCAAGTGATTCTCCTCCCTCAGTGTCCCAAGTAGCTGGGACTACAGGCATGTGCCACCACACCTGGCTAATTTTTTGTATTTTTAGTTTCTCTGTGTTAGTCTGTTTCCTGACCTCGTGATCTGCCTGGGGTGCTGCGATTACAGGCGTGAGCCACCACACCCAGCTTCTAATTTTAATTCTTAGCCTTAATTGCTACTGCCTGGGGTTAGCCTACGTTTTCAGGTGCCTGAAACATACACAATTTGGGAGTCTTAAGAAATACAATGAATGTTATTTTTATAAATTTTTACTTAATTTTATAACCATGTATCGTGTGCTGGGAGCTTCCCCTCCTTGGAAAAAGTCATGCAAACTTGACAGCTCTCTCTTCCTCAGCCTCAATGTTCTTTCTGTTTTACCTTACGGATATTTTACATCCATCCTTTTTTTTCCTACGCTCACTGCCTTATCTTAGGTCAGTCAGCTCAGGCCATTGCTTCAGGTCATTACACGTGGTGTTGGGCCTGTGGGTGCACAGAAGTTAAGAATTAAGGTTTGGGAACCTCTGCCTAGGTTTCAGAGGATGTATGGAAACATGTGGATGTCCAGACAGAAGTTTGCTGCAGGGGTGGAACCCTCATGGAGAACCTCTGCTAGGGCAGTGCAGAAGGAAAATATGGGGTCAGAGCACCTGTACAGAGTCTCCAGTGTGGCACTGCCTAGTGGAGCTGTGAAAAGAGGGCTACCATCCTCCAGACCCCACAATGCTGTATCTACCAACAGCTTGCATCATGTGCCTGGAAAAGCAACAGACACTGAACATGAAAGCAGCCGTGGGGGCTGCACCCTGCAGAGCCACAGAAGCAAAGCTTACCAAGGCCTTGGGAGCCCAACTTTTGCATCAGTAAGTCCTGGATGTGAAACATGGAGTAAAAAGAGATTATTTTGAAGTTTTAAGATTTAATGAATGCCCCGTCAGGTTTCAGAATTACATGGGACCTGTGGCCCCTTTGTTTTGGTCAATTACTTTCAATTGGAACAGGAACATTTACTCAATGCCTGTACCCCCATTGTATCTTGGAAGTAACTAACTTGCTTTTGATTTTACATGCTTATAGGTGGAAGGGACTTCCCTTGTCTCAGATGAGACTTTGGGCTTGGACTCTTGGGTTATTAATGCCTGAATAAGTTAAGACTTTGGGAGATGCTGGGAAGGCATAATTGTGTTTTGAAATGTGAGAAGGACATGAGATTTGGGAGGGGCCAGGGATGGGATGATATGGTTTGGCTCTGTGTCTCCACTCAAATTTCATCTTAAATAGAAATTCCCACGTGTCAAGGGAGGGACTTGCTGGGAGGTTATTGCGATACAGAAGGAAAGTACCGGACTATGTCCCTTCAAATGATACAAAAGGGGGAAGGGTGTGGTCCCTGACTAGGGCCCCACACCCAGGCCTATGCCCATGGACCTAAGTGAGGACAGGTATTTTTGTTTTCCTGCCCAAATGTTGCATTCCCCAAGAATACCGTGGCCTGCCACCACCTCCATTTTGTGCCTATAAAAATCTGGAGATCCTAGCAGGCAGACACAGGTGACTGGATGTTGAGAGGAGCACATCAGCAGAGGGACATACAAGCAGCTGGACATTGAGAGGAGCACATCAGCAGAGGAACACACAAGCAGCTGGATGTCTAGAGAAGTACATCAGCGGAGGAACACCTAGGCGGCTGGACGTTGATAGGAGCACATCAGCTGAGGGACACCCAGCAGCTGGATGTCGAAAGGAGCACATCGGTGGAGGAACACACATGTGGCTGGATGTTGAATGGAGCATGTCAGCAGAAGGACACACAGGTGGCTGGATGTGGAGAGGAATGCACTGACAGGCACCAGCATGCCAGCAGGCCATCAATTGGCAGAATAACACAGAGTTTGGCTGGGGCAATAGGAGGAGAGCTCAGGGTGCCGAGTGGCCTGACCACAGGGGAAAACCATCTCCCTTCTGGCTCCCCCATTTGCTGAGAGCTACTTCGCCTCAATATAACCTTGCACTCATTCTCCAAGCCCATGTGTGATCTGATTCTTCCAGTACACCAAGGCAAGAACCCCAGGATACAAATGCCCTCTGTCCTTGCAATAAGGCAGGGGTCTAATTGAGCAGATTAACACTAGCTGCCTGCTGACAGCTAAGCTAAAGAGCACCCTGTAACACATGCCCACTGGGGCTTCAACTGTAAACATTCGCCCCTAGACACGCCATGGAGTCTGAGCCTCACAGCCTGCCCATCTGTATGCTCCCCTAGAGGTTTGAGCAGTGGGGCACTGAAGAAGTGAGTCACACTCCCATTGCACATCCTGTGAAGGGGACAAGGGAACTTCTCCCATTTCAATTGGATCATGGAGGTGGTTTCCCCATGCAGTTCTTGTCATAGTGAGTTCTCACAAGATCTGATAGTTTTATGTGTTTGGCAGTCCCCCTCTCTCTCTCTCTCTCTCTCTCTCTCTCTCTCTCTCTCTCTCATCTGCCATCGTGTAAGATGTGCCTTGCTTCTCTTTCATCTTCCTCCATGATTATAAGTTTTCTGAGGGGCAAAGTTCTCATGAATGGGCTAGCATCATCCACGCAGTGCTGTTCTCATGATAGTGAGTTATCATGAGATCTGGTTGTTTAAAAGTATGTAGCACCTCCTCACTCTTTCTCACTCCTACTCCAGCCCTGCAAGTTGTGCCTGTTTCCCCTTCATCTTCCGCCATGATTGTAAGTTTCTGAGGCCTCTCCAGAAGCAGAAATTCCTATACAGCCTGCAGAACTGTGAGCCAATTCAACCTCTTTTCTTTATAAATTACCCAGACTCAGCTATTTCTTCATAGCAATGAGAGATCAGCTAAAGCAGTATGTCTTATCAGCTGAGCATCCCAAATCTGAAAACTCAAAATCTAAAATGCTCCAAAACCAGAGATTTTGAGTGCCAACACAACCAGGGGAAGCGCTCATTGGAGCATTTTGGATTTCAGATTTTTGGATTTGAGAAGCTCAACCAGTATGATGCAAATATTCCAAAATCCTAAAATGTCTGAAATCTAGAACACTTCAGGCACCAAGCATTTTGGATAAAGGACACTCAACCTGTATTATTATTGTTTCTATTCATTATTTATAATTAAATATAATTTTAATTGTGACTTATTTTATCCCATTGTGGTGAGGTAAAAATATTAAATTCATGAAATGACAGTGGGTTTATTTTGAGCATAGGATTTAAGAAAAGGGTCCTTTTGGGCTATGCTACATAGTGATGATTGAAACTCATGTGATGGAGTTCAGAGTGAATTACCAGTGGACCAGGGTCCTAACTTCTAATTACCAAGTCAGAGCTGGAAGGAGCTGGTAACACTGTCTCTTTTCAGAAGAATCACTTGAGGAGTGAACACGTTGGGTGACTCAACTAAGGCTATACATTCTTCTCCTTATTTCCAGTCTTATTCTGTTTCCAATTTATCATAGTGACAAAAACAAAAACATCTTTGTCCTAGCAAGACTTGACTTTACATATTTAGTGAAACAGAGAGAGCCTTTTGAACATACATTTCTGCTTAGAATATAAAGAACGTGAGAGTTCTAAAATGACTGTGACTCTTTCATGTCTAGAATTTGATGAAATAACACTAGTTCCTAATTCTATTTGATTTTATTTGATCACTAGTGCTTAAGAAAAGAGCAACATTTGCAGGATATTTGTTTCTGGCCATGTGCTCCATTCAGAACGTTGGAACTAGACATCTTTTTTCCTGGAAAGTCTATGAAAAGGGGACACAGTACCCAGCATCTGGGGAGAGAGGTAGCCAATTTCAAGTTTCCTTTCTGGAATTCCAACAGATCTGAAAGGATTTCAGGGTCCGAATCTTCACCTTGTTTAGATGTTGCCACATTCTGACAATCTTTGTTAATTTGGCTCTCAATTTAGTTTGTCAATATTCTCAGATATTTTGGCTACTTGCATGCTAAAAATAAATCACACGGAGTGGGGGAATTTGGTTCTGCACAACTGCGTGGAGATAAGGCTTTTTAAAAAAACAGGTACAATTCTATGTTTTTAAAGTTTGCATTATCCATGCCCTAAAATGACTCACATGCTTCAATGCAGGAAACAAAATTTAAAAAAAAAAAAAATCATTTGACTTGCAGGAATAGAGATGTTAAGAGAAAACAGATAGGGAATAACACATTTAGGAAGGTGAAAATGCACAAGTTATGACACATTTTGGCCCAGCTCCAAATCCTTAAAGCACTGATGTCTTGTTCCATCTTCTGTTTTCACCCATTACTTTCACTACGATCCCATTCTGATTTCCAGTCAAGTAGTTTCATATCTATTCGTCTTGGGCGCTGTCGGAGGAAAGTTGCTATGCGGTGCTCCACCAGCTGATTGAAGAGGGGTGTTCCCTCCACAGATAACACTCAGCACTGAACTGGGGACAGTGGCCGGACACACAGTAGGGGGAGCCTAAGACAGTGTAACCATCAGTAGTTGTGTGCCACTGGAAGGTAGGGCAGGGCAGGGAGTCCTCCATACTTTACTAGCGCTGTTTCTAGATTGGGCTTGCCGCTCTTCTTGGGGCCCTGCACACACGAGGACGCACGTGGAAAGCCTCTGTAAACAGAAACGCGTTCTGCTAACCGATGGCGACTACGGTACCGTCTTCTCGGGAGAATATTTTTTTACGTCAGACCTCACGCTCGCCGCACGGGGATTGCCGCCAGGGCTGGGCTGCCAGGTCCCCGCCACACGGGGGAAGCACCGGCGGCGCGGTCCCGGCGCGCCCTCGCGAGGCGCCCGCACTAGCCGCGGGGCTGCGGGACTGGCGGCGGCGCCGCCGAGAGGGGCGGGGCTTGGCTGCGGGGAAATGACGTGGCCGCCCCCGCTCGCGCCCTGGTAACGGCGGCTCCCGCGTCCTTCTCCATGTCCCCGCCTACCCCCGCCGCAGCCTGCCCGGTCTCCTCCTCCCTCCGGAGCCTCGCCAAGTCCTCGGTGCGGGCTGCGAGCGGGAGTCGCGGAGCCGCGCTGTCCTCGAAGTCGCCGCTGGGCGCGGGCTGAGGAACCGGCGAGAGCTGGCTCGACCCCGGGCCGCCGTCGCCCAGCCCTGGGCATCTGCTCCGCGCCGGTGTCCGCGCGGCTTCGGGCCGGCGGGACCGCCCCGTCCCTTCCAGGGGTGACTCGGGGGTCGCGGGCGGGAGGTCGCCTGAGGCCAGGGCTGGCGGGCGCCGGGTGTCGGGTTGGGAAGCGGCCGCCGCGGCTCTTGCCTCACGGACGTCGTTGCTCCGCGGGCCTGCCTCCGCGCGCGGGGACAGGTGTCCCGGTTGGGGTCTGTCGGGAAGATGGCGACCCCGGGCATGAGCTGGCAGCAGCACTATTACGGCGGCCTGGTGGCCGGGGCGGCCAAATTCGCGCCCTCGCCGGCTGCCGCGCAGCTGGCTGGGCACAGCATGGACTACAGCCAGGAGATGCACCTGAAAATGAGCAAGAAAATCGCCCAGCTAACCAAGGTAAGGGGCGCAGCGGCGGGGCGGGTGGCGACCCCGTGCGGGCCGCGCCGGGCTCACCTGCCTGCCCCGGAGGCAGCAAGTCCTGCGCCCGCGGCGAGGAGAACGCTGCTCCTCCGCCGAAGCAACAGCCGGAGACTTACCTCCAAAACCCTGCAAACTTTGGTGGAACGCTAGCAACATGAATTTAAACTAGACAGCACAACGGAACGGTGGGTGTATGGGACCTACACCTCCTTGCCCTTTAGGGCTAAGCCAGCACAGAACAAATGAGAGTTTAGCTCCTTTATTCCACAATAATAAATCATTTTACTGCTGCTCCCATGCATGTGCCAGGGCTCCACGAGGCATCACACTACAGTACCATTTGAAGTACAGTACCGTATTTACCTAATATGACCCAGAATCCTCGAAATGAAGCAGTATCTTATTGGATACTCAGTTAAGGGGAGAATCAACTTTCAGAGGAAGGTAGGAGGGTAGGACATACCTTGAATGTCAATTTGGGGCATTTAGTGAGTTATTCCTTATCCTGACAAAATGTCAAACAAGACTTCTTAGATGAATCACACTGCATGCAGTTCATTGTTTGCCTATCGAAGGATAATTTTCAAAGAGCAGATAGCCTGCGAATTCGCCCAAGTGTAGTTTAGGATAGTACCTAAATTAGTGAACTTTTTTCTAATTTAGTAAATGTTGATTATGAGAAGGAATTGGTATCCGTGAAGCAAGAGCAATTCATATCAGTGATACTGCTCTGCTTGGATCTCACCAGCAATCTAGCAGTACATATCAGTGAGAAGTGATTTGTGGTGTCTGAAAGAAAGGTGATGTACCTTAACGTGTTTAAGCTGTTTCCTAACAGCTTATTAGGAGTGTTGATATGCTGAAGAGAGATGGACATTGTGGGGGTTACTGCTAGATAGCCTCTGAGTCTGACTCAACTCTAAAGGTCTCATATAATTCCATTTTTGGTTGGCACTTTCGAAAGAGTGAAGTAAGACATTAGATTTGGAAGAGAGGAAAGGAAGGAAATGAGAGTGAAAAAGGATGAAAAGAGGATAAAAAGATTTTCGTGAAGAAATGTGATTGAGGATAGAAACAAGATAACATTAAAGGACTACAGAATGGAAGCATAAATGAAAGAGGAAAAGAAAAGTTTCAAGTACATAGCATTAAAACTCAACCACCGTTTTGTGAAGTTTTCTTTTTTCTTTTGTTTTATGTCACTACTGTCTCAGAAGTTGCTGTGTGTCCAGTGCTTTGTTTTCTTTCTTTGTCAGTATTGCATTCAGAGAAAGGAAGATCTAAGAAGGAATGACAGTAGTATATCATCAGAACATTTACACATTTGGCATCTATAAGCCAGGCTTCCTGCAGTAGTGTTTGATCTTCCAAATGCTGATGTCCTGAATGAAACACATGAATATTTATTCTGATTTTCTCTTATGACTTGGTTTATTTATGGTTCCATAACAACCACTATTCTCATTTTAGATGTAACCCTCTAGAGCCCTACTGTAAGTAATAGGAAAACTCAGTAAATTTGTAGTGGGACTATGTTCTGTTTAATAAAAGCTCTTGCTCTTCAGTACATTTTTTTTTCTTTCTACTTAGCACTTTTTCAATTACCTGTTCTTTTATCAGAAAAAATAAGTCAGCACCACTGGTAAAGGTAGGCGTATTGCGTGTAAGCTGCTATTTTCTCCCATTACATTACCCACCTCACATCTAGTGAGACGAGAGTACTCTCAGGACAGTGGTCTCACACTGCTTGAATGCCACATCTAATCTTTACTGACTGTTACTTGGACTCTCTGGTTTTGTGTTTGCAGTTACGGTCCGTAAATACTCTCTCCGCCCCCTCTGCAAGGTACCTCTGATGTTTCTTTATACTAGGTTTCTCTGTGTCTATTGACATTTTGGACTGGATAATTCCTTGTTGGTAGAGGGATGTCTCCTGTGCATTATAGGATGTTTAGCAGCATCCCTGGCACTACTCAGTGGGTACCAGTAGCTATTCTCACCACCTACCCCCAGTCATGACAATAAACATGCCACCAGATATTACCAAATTTCCCCAGGATGGAGCAGGGTAGCTGGGGCAAAATCCTTCCAATTAAGAACCATTGACGTATACTGAAATATCTAGGGGTTCTCCTGCCTTTATTTACTAAGTTAAGGCCTGAGAATGAAACAATCTGATAATAGGACTCTGTTGCAGGCAACATCTTTCTGTTTCTACAACCATGTAATAAGACTTGCTTTTTTAATGTACCATTTTGAAAGTTGTCAAATTTTATAGTCATAAGCACTTATTATAAATACCGTACCATAAGCATGACGTCATGAGTGTACATAAACGTAGAGAGGGACTGTTATAAATTTTACTACCTTTTGCCATATAGAATTTTTACTCATGAAGAGTTTATTAATGAATTCATATTAGCAGAGGTATGTTCCAGCTATGGTTGGAACTTGACAATGGCTTATATTTCATTATTGTATATTGTAAACGTAACCATTAAAATAGGATTTTATTTATTTTGGAAAGAAGTCAGTAGAACTCAACTCTTCAGCGTTATAGCAGCAGCATACTTAAGAGCAGTGTGGGAACCTGACACACTGAGTTAAAATTCTCACTCCACCACTTATTACTGTTGTGACCTTGAGCAAGTCATTAAACTCTGAGCCTCAGGTTTCCTAATCTTTAAAATAAAGATGATAATACCTGTTTTACAGTTGTAGTAGCACATAGTAGGCTCTTAATTCAGGCTATTACTCCCTGAAAAGACATAAACTAATATGTATATTAATGAAATATGGATTTTACACTTGATCTTAGCCAAAAGGCCGAGAAACAATTGAAATACAGATTTTAAAAAAATGCTTCGCTCCTTTTAAACCATTCTGCATTTAACAGCATTATATGACAGTGTACTTTTTTTGAGGGTTTTCTGCTAAACTCTTTAAAAATATATATACAGTAGTATTTTTTTTCTCCTTCGAATATCAAAGTTTAAAAGTTTCACATTTATTCTGTATTGTGGTAGTATAGTACTGAAAATACAGTGTGCATGTTTCAAAGATTTGGCTGGCTATGAAAGAATAAGCATGAAAGTAATATATATTATAATTTTGTCCATAGTGAAGCTCAATATATTTTTAACTAAAAAGCAGTATTGGCTGTCTGCATATTTGTTCAGATCCTATTTCCTAAGAGCCTAACAGAGCAGCCTTCTCATGGTAAGCAGAGCAGCAGCTCTTTAAGCACTTTTTATGTAAGGGAGACTTTGGGAAGTGTTACAGATACAGCAGGGAGCAAGACACAGTCTCTGTCTTTTAAAGGGAATCTAGCATATTTAGGTCACTCATGTTAAGTTTTAAGAATTAATATTAGATTCTTGAGCTATGTTATGGCAAGTTTCTGCAAATGTTAAAGGCTGAACTATCTCAGGATAGGCAGTGAAGCTAGATGGATTCAGTTATGTTTTATAAGACCACATTTGTATACTTCTCTGTTCCCGCTGTGTTAATTTTTCAGGGTAGTAGGTTGAAAAGCAAGCCTTGTAGGATGTACTTATAAAAAACTTTTTTTGGTCACTTTCAAATTATTTTTTCCCCCTTTTTGTTCCTTTCAGTTTACTCTTTGAGATTGGTTCATCCTCTGCCATGGATTAACTTAATTTTTCTGGCTGCTTGTAGATAATACAAATCACCCTTCAGTAACAAAGTCACAAAAGTCTCAATTTGATTATTAAAATTAAATTACCCTTTACCAACAAGTGAAAACTGCAGACCAAGCCTGAAATAAAGATGACGCTTCTTCCTTAACTGGTCTCTTGCTCTGTCTGTTGCAAGGGGGAAGCCAGTAACTGGGGAAGGGAGTATCATTGCCTTTTTACTTCTTTTTTTTTTTCCTTTTTGAGACGGAGTTTCGCTCTTGTTACCCAGGCTGAAGTGCAATGGCGCGATCTCGGCTCACCGCAACCTCCGCCTCCTGGGTTCAGGCAATTCTCCTGATTCAGCCACCTGAGTAGCTGGGATTACAGGCAGGCGGCACCATGCCCGGCTAATGTTTTGTATTTTTAGTGGAGACAGGGTTTCACCGTGTTGACCAGGATGGTCTCGATCTCTTGACCTCGTGATCCACCCGCCTTGGCCTCCCAAAGTGCTGGGATTACGGGCTTGAGCCACAGCGCCCGGCCGCCTTTTTACTTCTTACCTGGTTTTTCTACTCTTCCTGCTTTGTCTTGCAAGTTCTGGTTTCTTATCCTTCCAAAGTTGGCCAAGGAAAAAGGGAAAAGTGTAAAAGAAGCAGCAGACTTTTAGTTGATTAGTGAAGAAGCTAGCTGGTTATCTAGCTGTAGTGCTTTTGTAGCTGTTGCAGATGTTTAAAGCTTAGTATTTCACTGGTGAATCCTCTATGTCCCACCTCAGTGGCTCTAGATTTTCACCTCAATTCCTTGACAGTGAACCTTAGGTTCTGGTTGGTTGCTTACTTCTTCCTCAGCCTCTTGGAGCTAGCAGTACCTTTACCTTCACTTTGCTGAGGTCTGTGCAAACTATAGATACCTCTCTTGGATGGATTCATGTGACCCCTCCCCAGGTTGCTCACTCTCCTTTAGGGGCCACATAGGGAGCACTCATTCTTTGCACAAACTCTGCTGGTGGTCCCAATTCAGCCCTCTCATTTTCATATGCCTCTTTATGCAGCTTCTCATCCTTTTGATTTTCCAGGGATTAATCAGGTGCCAGGTCAGCATGTGCTTGGAAGTGCTTGAGACACATGTCAGATTCTTTAACTCATTTCCCAAAAGCCTTTTTCCCTAGGTTTTAGGTATGGGACAAGCATCTTCCACTTTTCCAGCTTGAAGACAGGCCCCTCTTACTACAGCTTTCTTCAGGGAAATCTCTGGAACCTACTCTGTAATCTCCTTGAAGCACCACCTCAGTAGTGGTGGGTGTAGGAAGTTACACACCTCAGCATTCTTTTCTTTAGACTACCTCTTTTGACTTTTTCGGGAATGTTCTGGCAGCTGCTTTGGAATGTCATTTCTGTTGTCTTTCATTCTTAGCAGAAACTTCCCTTTTAATAACTTGTTATGTTAGCTGCTTATCTAATGCCTCTTTAGTTGATTGCACTTTTGATACAGTTCAGTCTCTTTATTGCTTACTAGTATAGACATAACTAATACATGGAACAGTATGAATTCCCAAAGAGCAGAAAGTAGTTTCTTTTGTGTTTTCTGTGCTTAGCATCAAGTTCTCTCATTTAATACCCAGCTTGTGGCTCTTCTGCTAAAACTGCCCTGACCAACTACCCTTGTTGTGCTTTCCTTGCTCTGCGTTAACATTGATTGTTGGTACTTCTTACTTGATACTTAATAATGCAAACTTACAAACACTGTTTATTGTGTTTATAAATATGCTTTTTTTCCTTAATTTGGCTGTAATGTTCTAATCTCTAGGGACTGTATCTTTTACTTCATGTAACCTTAATATGAATGGTTTGCACATAGTACCAAAGCTTAGTAAGTATTTACTGAAGAAGATGGTGGTAGTAATGATACAGGAATTAATTTTGTTATACAGCAGATAATGACAGTATTTTTGAGAAATTTTATCTGCTACTCTTCTGGCTTAATGATAGATCATTTCAACTGAGTTAAATTATTCCTAAATATTTAAATGTTTATTGACTGTCCTTTAAACGGCTTCAAAAAGTGCCATATATGTATGTTTGTGTGTGTGTATATATATATATATATTTTAAAGCTATTTTGTGTGTGTATGTATGTGTGTGTGTGTATATATATATATATATATATATATATTTTTTTTTTTTTTTTTTTTTTTTTTTGAGATGGAGTCTCACTCTGTCACCCAGGCTGGAGTGCGATCTCGGCCCACTGTAACCTCCACCTCGTAGGTTTAAGCAGTTCTCTTGCCTCAGCCTCTCAAGTAGCTGGGACTACATGCTCATTCCACCACTCCTGGCTAATTTTTTTGTATTTTTAGTAGAAACAGGGTTTCACCATGTTAGCCAGGATGGCCTCGATCTCCTGACCTTGTGATCTGCCCACCTTGGCCTCCCAAAGTGCTGGGATTACAGACCTATTTCTTAATATATTTTTGATATAAAAAATAAAAAGTATAAAGCTCTTTGTCTCCATTATAAATATTTGTCATCTCAAAATGTAGGTAATTAATATACTAGTTTCTTGGCAAATATAAAAAAGTATTATGATTAGTCATTTTATATTAACTCTGCTTTTACTATATCCAAAACCAGAATGTGTTTATATAACATCAAAACCAGTGAATTTTTCAAATAATCCTATTTTCTCTACATGAAATAAAACTGATTTTTTACTAGGTTTGAATTACCTAGATATTCTTTCATAATAATTCTGTGTTGCTTATGACTTGAGTCTTTGAACTAGAGTCAAGTGGCCTCATAAAACATAGCAATTGGCTGTGTTTCACTTTAGCACTAGTACATGCCAAATGCAGCATCTCTTTTTCTTTGTTACATTGCAGCTTTGCCATGCTCTTATGCAGTGGCTTGGTTGTAATCTTTTAGTCATAGTTGAGTGGTTTGGATTAATTTCTTGCATTTTACTAATGGACACAAAAGCATAGTATATTATTAAGTAATTGCTCACAAACTTATAAAGGGACTTCCTTTAGAGTTAAAGATTTAGAGTTAAAGGTTAAAGGTTTAGGCCAGGCACCCTGGCTCACGCCTATAATCCCAGCACTTTGGGAGGCCAAGGAAGGCAGATCACTTAAGGACAGGAGTTCGAGACCAGCCTGGCCAACCTGGTGAAATCCTGTTTCTACGAAAAATACAAAAAATTAGCCAATGTGGTGTCCCAGCCACTTGGGAGGCTGAGGCACGAGAATTGCTTGAACCTGGGAGGTGGAGGTTGCACTTGAGCCAAGATCATACTACTGCCCTCCAGCCTGGGTGACAGAGCAAGTTTCTGTCTCAAAAAAAAAAAAAAAGGTTAAAAGTTTAGACCTTAGAGTATGACCAGGTTGACCCTGTTATTTTATAGGTGTGGAAGGTGAGGGCCCAACATTATTTGAAGATTACTCAGCCTGTCACTGGTAGAGTCTGGACTCACACATTCAGGTCTCTGTAGATTGGTTTAGGTGAGGGTGGCCACACTAACAGACCTCTTTTCTCTGTGTCTATCTTCTTTCTAATATTATTTATTCAATAAGAGGCCACAGAGTTGTTGTTTTCCATGTTGGAAACCATGTTTTGCTTACATTCTGAATCACAGATTTTTGATAAGAGTGAAACTAACCTGCCGCTCCTCTGTAAACTTACTGTAGAATTTTCTGGGTTTATAGGTTGTATATTTTATATACTGTGACTTGGTCACTTTGTAACAGAGCTTTTTTTTGTGTGCTGTCAGCTAAATGTCATAATATTTTCATATTTTTATTAACAGCTTTAGTTATTCCAAACTGAAATATATTAAAATAACATCAGCTTAGAGACTGCCGTATTTGGTGTGAAAGTTACTACTAAGGTTATTTTAAATGTCTTTATTTTGACTGCTTTCATTCTTGATTACATTGTTGCTTAGACCCCATTTTTGAATGCAGTAAATTGCAAGTTTTCCAGTTTTTGTCAACTTCATTGTCTGTTTTGTTTGTTTATTTACGAAAATCCTTTGCTAAGCCTCTAAACACCAGTCTTAAAAAGTGGTATGAAAGATAAAAGATTCAGCAGGAATATGTGACTGGAGTCATTTCTTCATTTTAATTAATAAGTAAGTTCCCTATGCTTTAACTTTTAAAATTGTGGTATTTTTGAAAATTTTGTGTCTCTTAAATGTGAGATGGGAATGAAGAATAACCTGGGTCTATAAAGATAGTTAGGTTCTGGCAGAAAATAGGAGGTAATGAGGGCCAGGGAAGTGTTGATAAAATACTGTTACTCTGCCCTTTCAATTGATCTTATGAGTTTTTGTTTTTTAAGAAAATCTTTTATCTATGAGCATCCAAATAAATTTGAATATTATACCATGAAATGGAAAGGATGTGAATGAGTTCCTAATGCCATCCTTTTTTTTTTCACCACAGGAAGTTTCCATCCTGCAGCCACTTTAGAACATAAGGGACATTAAGTAAATGTCAGAATCGGTGCCCCGTGTCCTTTTTTTGGAGATAGACAGCTATGGGAGACAATTACTAACTGAATTCAGGATTAAATAAATAAATAAATAAAGCAGCAACATTATATATTCTTGCGCCTGACCGAATATATAAATATTTTTCTTGTATCTTACACATTATTTTGAGATTTAAATGGAGGCTGAAACTATCAAAGGATCTATAGTACATGGAAAAACAAAAGACTAAGTGATCACAATCATATGTGGGATTTGGACATTTTAGACTTGGGTACCGTGTGCTACCTCATTTAATTGTAAAGGAGCTAGTACTTCTAATGATTTTTTAAATTGCTAATTCTGTATTTCCTTATTTATATGTACCATCTCTATACTGAAGTTTAAGAAAGTTGGAAAGTAAAACATTTTATTCCTAAAGTATATTACTAATATTTAAATTATCAATAAAATGGATGATTTTAGTAAAATATTAGGATAAATTTCTATTTATGGTAAATTATTGGAGAACGAGTTAGTTAACTGGAATTTACCATAGGGGTTAATAATTTTTCACCTTCTAATACAGTATACTTACATTTACATCATACCATTCAAATATCACACTGGAGTTTCTGCATTAACTCCAGATCATTGTTAGGATCATCAGTGCATAGCTAGGAAATTGGACTAAACTTATACTAATCCTATTAGGCCATACCTATGAATGCTGTTATTTAATTTCTGAATACATTGTTACTTGCCTTTTTACTTGTCACGTCTTTCTTTGAATATGAAGTGCGTCATTTGAATATTTACAGATTCTAGACATTGACCCTACTGGTTGAGCAGATTTTGTTTATTCTAGTGAATGTGTGTCTATGTGTTCACAGATATTTGCATTTTTCATCCTGTAGCTCTTTAAGCACAGTTTTAACAGATTCTCATTTCTTTCTGAAAACGTTTTATGGCCAAAATACTAAGTAGTATTCTTTGCCTACTTTTAGATGTTTTGCCTAGTGAAATACTGCATAAACTAAGGCATGTGTAATTTTGGGAGAAAGAAGTGTGTATGTGTTTAATGATTTACCCAGAGTAATTAAATATACTTAGATATGACCAAAGTAGAACATGTAGGGATATATGTTTGGTAAATTTGTTGAATGCCTAGTTTATGAAAGACATTGTGTTTGGTACTATTAATTATTTAATACTATTTATTATTCCATATCAGACTGTCTATTTAGGTTGGCGCTAAAGTAATTGTCGTTTTGGCGTTTATTTTCAATGGCAAAAACCTCAATTACTTTTGTGCCAACCTAATGCTTTGCTTATTTTTTCCAACAGAGTTGAGAAAATGTAACTGGACTATATTAGTCATGTATTTTAATGACAACATATTTATCAATACATTAATTCTGATGAATTTTAAATGTGTAATAATGGGCAACTTTTTCTATTTGGTTTCTTTCTTTTTGGGTAAAACTTACATAGGTGCTTTTCTTGGATAAAGAAACTATGCTGATGCCTTCTAAATTCTTTAATAAGGGTTTGATGCCTCAGTTGATATATTTTGGCTACAAATCTCTGTAATATATTTAGCCAGGGGGGCCGGAGTTGGTAAAAAGAAATTTCAGTCTTTGGAAACCAAGGCGCTCATGTGTTTGTGTTGGGTTTAGGTTTTTCATGGTCAGCCAGAGAGCCACATTGTTCCCAGAGCCAAATGGCCCGGTGAGGCAGCAGTGCCCATCATATGGGTCAGAGGTGTGGTTCAATAAGTTAGGCATACCCTTAAATGAAATTCACCTTCACCGCTTCCTGGTGTTTGACTTTTAACACTTATTTTAACCACTCAGCACTTTAGTGTCCTCATCTGTAAAATGAGAATAACAAAGCCTACTTCATAGAATTATTATAAAGATTAAAGGAGTTAATTGATGCGGGAGATTGGAGTCAGTTTGCACCCATTATCCCTTCCCCACTTGGTTAAGCCTCTGCTGACATACTGTTGAACAATAAAGTAGGTTTTTAGGCCAAGTGTGGTGGTTTACACCTGTAATCCCAGCACTTTGGGAGGCTGAGGCGGGTGGATCACACTTGAAGTCAGGAGTTTGAGACCAGCCTGGCCAACTTAGTGAAATCCTGTCTCTACTAAAAATTCAAAAATTAGCAAGGCATGGTGGCACATGCCTATAATCCCAGCTACTCAGGAGGCTGAAATAGGAGAATTGCTTGAACCCAGGAGGTGGAGGTTACAGTGAGCTGAGATTGTGCTACTTCACCCCGGCCTGGGTGACACAGCAAAACTCCATCTCAAAAAAACAAAACCTAAAAGAATGCAGTAGGTTTGTTTGTTTGTTTATTTGAGATGGGGTCTGGCTATGTTGCACAGGCTGGAGTACAGGGATGCCATCATAGCTTGCGACAACCTTACGCTTCCAGGGTCAAGTGATCCTTCCACCTCAGTTTTCTGAGTAGCTGGGATTATAGGTGCAAGCCACTATGCCCAGCTGTATTTTCTTTTCTGATGGATGTATAGTCTGCATTGTTAGGGACCATAGCTGTGAAGTAAAGCAGCAAGTAAAATATAGTCAGTTCTAATTATTCGTGGTAGTTATATTCCATGGTCTAGGGAGAATACAGAGTTAGGTTCCTGACAGCCTCTGGTCACAACATTTTTATCAACTGATTAATATATAACCCTGTTTTATGTGTGTTTCTGATTAAAACACCTTTTAAAATATATAAAGATCCTTTAACAGTGAACTCACAGCCAAATACCACTATAACTCATGCCTGAACAAAGGTTATTTAACACATCTGAAGTGTTAGATTTGGGGTTACATATAAATTTTAGCAAGTAAGATAATTTGCAAATATGGAGTCCATGAGTTAAAGAAGATCAACTGTATCTAAAAATGGAGGCAGAACTTGCATCTGCTATTTTCTTAGCTCCGGCTATTTATCAGCTATTGTTAGGGGCCTAAGTGACTGTGACTCTTATTACCACCCTAAACACCCTCACATGAGTATGATTTGACTTTCATTATCTCAGTAAACCCTCAGATGAAAGGGGTAGAAAGGATAGTAGAGGCCGAAATACTCATCTTTTGTTTGAGTTGCCAGTTACCTGCAGGCCACCCTACAATCATAAGCATGGGATGAGATTGTTCTTTTATGTTAATTGTAATCTTCAAGATCTAAACTTGAACCTGTCACATTGCCCTAGGTCAGAAAAAGGAAAAAAATATGTAAATGATTCCAGGGGATGGAGCAAAACTTCTAAGAAATAATTTATTTTAGTTAAAATAAAATCTTTAATAGTCATCATTTGCTTAAAACATGTTACAGTTCTTTTCTAGCATAAATTGTCACTGTGGGAGTTGGTTTTGTTAAAAGTCTTTGTCTAGGTACCTAAAGATAGCTTGAAATCTTATACAATTTGAGGCTATAACACATTTGGTTGGATGTTTCTGAATTAACCTTATGCAACATACAGAAAAGTTTTACCAAACTATTCAGTTATAGACTGTCTTAGGCAGTTAGTCTTACTGGTTTCTATCTTGATACATGCCTTCCTTAAATGAGCTAGAAAATGTGCATTTTCATTGTATTAGATGGTAAGGTATATTCATGTGTCCACACTTTCTTTATTCAGTCCCCTGGTAATTATCAGAAAAAAGGAACCCAGTTAAGAGTGCTTCTGTGTTCTGTGATCATGAGAGAGTTGGCAAAGATAACTGTCCTGGAATAAATAACAATTTGATCTGAAGTCAAGCTCATTACTGTAATATTGCTCTGTTTAGGACCATGTATATCTTTAACCTTCAATCCTGAGTCACCTTTGCTATTTGCTCTCTCCATTTCTACTTCTGGATTGTGGAGCATTGCTAGAGAATATTACAGAACTGGACTGTAGCAGAATAATGACACTCCCAAAGATGTTCACGTTCTAATTCTAGAATCTGTGAAGATGTTTATCTCAAATTTGCAGATGTGATTAAGTTAGGGATCTTGAGATGGGGAGATTATCCTTGACTATTTGGGTGGGCAAGTGTTATCACAAGGATCCTTCTAAGTGAAAGAGCGAACCAAGGAACACAGGTGGCCTCTGGAAGCTGAAAAAGGCAGGGAAACAAGTTCTCCCCAAGAGCCTTCAGATTTTGGCCCAGTAAAACTATTTTCCTACTTCTGACTTCCAGGAATTCTAAGGTTAGTACATTTGTGTTGCTTCAAGACATCCATTTTGTGGTAAATTGTTATTGCAACATGGCTTTCTACAAAATGATGTAGTCCAATTTTGTGCGATCACTCAGTATTGCTGCACTATATGATGTTCTCTGAATTGTTCACAGCTGTGGACATGTGTCCTCTCCTCTTTCTCTGTACACATGAGATATATAAGCTGCTATTTAACTGAAACTATCCAGCTTAACGTACTTGTCTGCAAAGATACTGGGGTCATTTATTCCTGAAAAGAATATTCTCCTGGTTCTTAGCTGCATTAACTCTCATGTATTGCTGCTTTTCTGTGTCTTAAATAGATCACCCTTGACAGAGACAGATGGGAATCCAGGAAACTAAATGGGAAGCTATTATAATAGTATTGATGAGAAATTATGAGGGCCATGAATTAGGACAGTAGTGGCAGAGAGATAGGAGATTTGAGAAATCTCAATTCTGAGGAGGAGATGTGAGAAACACTTTGGAGATAAATTTGGCAGTACTTTGTGACAGTTTGTTACAGAATAAGATTGAGGATAATCGATCTCCCCTGTCACATACTATGTACTCAAGTATTTCCTGAATGAATGAAAGAGTGAATGAGTGACTAGATGGACTAGATGGATATTTATGTCTACTGAGATAAGGATAGAGGAAAGATATGTATTAGTTACCTGTTGCTGGGTAAAAAGTTATCCCCAAATATGGCAGCTTAAAACAGCCAATATTTATCATCTGACACTTTTGAGATTCAGAAATCCAGAAGTCACTTAATTGAATGGTCTTGCTCAGGGCTTCTCATGAGGTTGCATTCAAGCTGCTGGCCAGAGCTATAGTCTCTATAAAAGTTGACTGGGGCTGAACATTTTACTTTTGAGCTCACTCATTTGGTTGTTAGTAGGAGACTTTATTTACCACATGGGTCTTCTTACAGCAAGTGATCTGAGGTGGGGTGGGAAGGGAGAGGGACCAAGCTGGAAGCCATAGTCTGTCTTTTCATAACATAATCAACAGAGTGGTGACATGTCATCATCTTTCCTGTATTTATTGGTTACATGGACCAACCATGGTACAGTTTAGGAGATGACTACATAATGATTCTAGTACTGGGAGACAGAGATCACTAGGGATTATTTGGAAGGATGATTACTCCAAGAGAAGCAAAATTGATGGGAGAGTTCTGAGAGTTTTAGTCAGCCATGTGCATTTAGGTAGAAATATTTAGTAAGCACTTGGATATGTGTCTATGCCAAAAGGAGAGATCAATAGTATAAATGAAAATTTTAAAGTCATTAGCGTATAGATGGTAATTAAAAATCATGAGTAGTTGGTTGGGGCCTTAAGCAGAGTAGAAAACATTTGGAATAGTTGCTGAGGAAAGGAGAAGAAAAGAGCTGACCAGAGACAAAGGAAAGCATCAGTAATACATGTGTTTGTCCCAAGAGGAATTGAAACATGATATTTGGTATCAGTTTTTTCTTTTTTTGTTTTTTAGGAGATAAAGTCTCACTCTATCACTCAGGCTGGAGTCCAGTGACAAAGTAATAGCTAACTGCAGCTCCAAATTCCTAGACTCAAGGGATCTTCCCACCTCAGCCTTCCAGACAGGTGGTACATGCACCACTATGCCCAGCTAGAGAAAGAAGGAGAGAGAGAGAGAGAGAGAGAGAGAGAGAGAGAGTGTGTGTGTGTGTGTGTGTGTGTGTGTGTTTATGTAGGTGAGATCTTACTATGTTAGCCAGGCTGATGTCAAACTCCTGGCTTCAGGTTATCTTTATGCCATGGCCTCCCTAAGTGCTGGAATTACAGGTGTGAGCCACCATACCCGGCTTCAATTTGAATGCTTTGCAGTTTTCTAAAAGTCCTATGCAGTCCTTTGGAGAGGACCATGGTTGAGCATATAGAGGAGAGAAGCAGGCAGGTTATAAATCCAGAGCCTGAGTTTTGCCTGGGAAGTATAGCTGAAGAACTGCATTTTAAGAGAATTAAAGAGCTTTTGTGGAGAGTAATTTGGTTAATCTACCATTAGGTACTGTGTAAGGAAGGAAGTGAGACTAGGATGGAGCTAATAGATTAAGATAAATCTTAGGGATTGAGAGGACAATTGTGTGCTTGAAGATAATGCCTAGAAATTGAGGGATAAAGGCAAGGAGTGGTAGTTTGAGAGGAGGCTATGTTAAGACTTCAGAGGTGGATAAGTTATAACAAGATCCATTAGAGTTTGCAGTCTAATGGATGTACAAGACAGAAAATACCAGAGACAGGCGGGGCGTGGTGGCTCACACCTGTAATCCAAGCACAAAAGATTGGTTAGTTAGTTCCACTGATCCCACCTTGTGGTAAAAGCAGTCGCACTTGGTAGGAGAAACCAAAGGACTCAAAATGGTAGCTCATACCTGTAATCCAGGGTACAGTCTTGATATTGTTTATGGGGGGTAAAAATTGTTAGAATTTAGACTCCCAAAGAACTGTTAAGTCTGATATTTTGGATTCCACATGCATTTTTGAACTCTCCAAAGATAATAGGATTGAAATGGAAGGAAGTATGTGAGTCTCATTGCTAAATCTACATTGATGAGGGCAGTGACCTGGAGGCTGGTTTATGATTATGACAAAGCCAGTCAACTGATAAAGTTGAATTATAGGAATGATTATAAAATAAGAGGTATTTTTTAATTATGAGAGAAGAATACTGATTTTGATTAATAATAGTAAATACCATTTGGAGTAACTATTACATGCTATATTTTATGCTGTTTAATTTCATGGTTAGCATAATCCCAAGAGGTTGATACTAGATTTCACAAGGAAGCTGAATGTTAGAGAGGTTAAGTGACTTGCTCAAGGCCATGTGCTGGAAGAGCTGGGATTTGAACCTGGATTTGTCTGACTCTGCCACTTTGCCCTTTTTAAAGGGTTGCATTGGGCAGCTAGGTGAATACCCAAATCATTTCTGAATCCCATGATGAGTTAGGAGCAACATAAAGTACAGTTTCTGTTGGAGGAGATTCCATGTCTTTGGCTGAGAGCCAGGCTTGAGCAAGGTATGGGGCAGAAAGGGAGTTTTGAGGATGTAGGGAATTAGTTTTGTTTTGTGCATGTGCTTGGTTTATTATTTAAATGTTGGCTCAGGGATTCCAGAGAGTATGATGGGGGGTAGGGGTCAGTCAGTGGTGGGAGGAACCAGGGATGAGGATATGTTCTGCAGTTATGTGGCTAAATAATATGGAATATATGGTTTTTAGAACACAAAATCTTATTGTGCTTAACAAATGTTAACACACAAATTTTACAGCAAAATATAATGTATTTAAATGAGTTATCTGATCATACTATCTTTCCTAACTTGATTATTCACTTACACAAAATTTTTGCATATTTTTCATCTGAAAAATAGTGAGTAACATGAATAAATACATCAATATTCTTCTATTTACTAGGCATATAGATTTTTGGTGGGGGGTTTTCATGTTTTTGTTGATGTTTATTAAATCTGTGACTCTTCAATCTAAATGTCTTTTAGAAAATTAACTACAAAGTTACTTAACAAAAGGAGAGATACTATGTTAAATGTAGCCTCTTGAATTACCATCCCTGAGTTATAGAATATTGTTTTATTTTATTCCTGTATGTACTCTTGGGGATACATAAGTCAAGTTTCAGGAGCTTGCAGTCTAATGGATGTACAAGACAGAAAATACCTGAGACAGGCTGGGCGTGTTGGCTCACACCAGTAATCTAAGCACTTTGGAGGCCAAGGTGAGCGGATTACCTGAGGTTGGGAGTTCAAGACCAGCCTGACTAACATGGTGAAACCCCGTCTTTAAAAAAAAAAGAAAAGAAAAGGAAAGAAAAGAAAATACCTGAGACAAAGCAGTCTTTGGTAAACCTCCTAATGTTTAGCTTTATCAGAGTGAAACAGCATTTTGAGTCCTTTTGTTTCTCCTACCAAGCGCAACTGCTTTTACCACAAGGTGGGATCAGTGGAACTAACTAACCAATCTTTTTGTTTTGTTTTGTTTTGAAATAACGTTGATAAGGTCTTCCTCTGTCACCCAGGCTGGAATGCTGTAGTGTGATCACAGCTCACTACAGCCTCAACCTTTCTAGACTCAGGTGATTCTCCCACCTTAGCCTCCTGAGTAGCTGGGACTGTAGGTACACATCACACATCCAGCTAATTTTTGTATTTTTTGTAGAGACAGGCTTTTGGCATGTTGCCCAGGCTGTTATTCTAGGGCTCAAGAAATCTATCTTCCTCAGACTCCCAATGTACTGGTATTACAGATGTGAGTCAGCGTGCCAGGATAAAACTAACCAATCTTATCCTCTGTGTACCTCTTTACAGTTTCTTTGGAGGACCACATCAGTAACAAAAACAATTAAACCGAAAAGTGTATTGTGCATTACTGTGTTAAGCACCATACATATGTTATCCTGTTTAATCATAGTACTTCTTGAAGTAGATTTTTTCTCTTTGTTTTACCAAAAAACTCTGAGACTTAGAGATGTTTAAAATAACTTTTTCAAAGTTACACATTTGTAAGTAAGAAGGCTAACCCTGGTCACCTCTCTCCAGCATGTTTGTAATCCTGTGTACAATCCAGTTGGCTGTATTCAAAATGGTAAGACCAGAGTGTGTCCTGGAAGCCTCAAGCAGTTCAATCCGTCTTGCTTCATATCTCTATCTGCCTGGACCCCAAGTCCAAGTGCAGGCCGTGGGTCTTCTTGCTTATCCTCAGGTGATTATGTACTGCCTTTTCCTAGACACTCATCAGATTTCTTTTTTTTTTTTGTAAAAATGGGGTTTGCCATGTTGCCCAGGTTGGTCTCAAATTCCTGGGCTCAAGCAATGTGGCCACTTTGACTTCCAAATGTGTTGGGATTATAACTGTGCCTTGCCCCTATTTTTTCTTTCTTTTAATTGACAAATAATTGTACATTATTGATGGGATACATATGATATTTTGATACATATAGTGTTTAGTGATCAGATCAGGGTAATTTTATATCCTTTAACAAATCTTTCCGTATCCCTCTCTTCCTGATACCCTTCTTGTTTTTATAGTTCCTTTCTAGAGTTCTTATTTCATACTGAACAAACTTCTCTGCAGCTACATTTCTTCATAAAATACTGAGTCTCCTCACCTTCATTGAAAAGTAGGTCAGGTATGGTGGCCCATAGGCTAAAGAGAGAATTGCTTGAGGCCAGGAGTTCAAGACCAGCATGGGCAATGTAGTGAGATCTCATCTCAAACCAAAAAATTAAAAAAAATTAAAAAAAAAAAGGAAAAAGAAGTAGCCAGGCATGGTAGCACACACCTGTAGTCCCAGATACTTAGGAGGCTGAGGCAACCAGCCAGGAGTTTGAAGCTACAGGTAGCTATGACTGCATTACTGTACTCCAGCCTGGATGACAGAATGTAACCCTGTTTCTATTTAAAAAAAAGAAAAGAAAAGAAAAAGAAAGAAAAGTAATCCTGGATCTCTCCTTAGGATATTGCTTTTCCTATAGTCTTTGTAGGTAAACATGGCTCATTTTCACACATTTCATCAACCAGAGGTCCTAAAGATGGTAATCTTCTTTCTTCTAGTTCTCATTGCAACTAGTAAACTATTCCTCCTTGAGGTTTAGGCCAACTAGTTCTTTTACCTATACCTTTCTCTGTTGCTTCTTACTCGCAGAGACACAGTCCATGGGTTTGTCTAACACCCTAGCATTGCATTTCTTGACATTTTCGAATTCTGTTATCTTTATCTTTAATCAGACTACTCATAACACATTTCTTCTGAATCTTAAACTCTAGAACTTCCCACCACATGGGAGGTATATTCCATTCTTGCACTGCTATAAAGAAATGCCTGAGACTGGGAAATTTATAAAGAGGTTTAGTGGGCTCATGGTTCTACAAAAAGGTTGTACAAAAAGCGTAGTGGCTTCTGCTTCTGGGGAGGCCTTGGAGAGCTTTTACTCATGGTGGAAGGCAAAGTGGGAGTGAGGAGCTTCATATGGTCAGGAGGAAGAGAGAGAAGGGGGAGGTGCTACGCACTTTTAAACAACCAGAGCTCATGAGAATGAACTCACTAGACAGTACCAAGTGGGGGAAGGTTCTAAACTAGGCGTCCCCAAACTACGGCACGGGCCGCATGTGGCCCCCTGAGGCCATTTATCTGGCCCCCCCGCTGCACTTCAGGAAGGGGCACCTCCTTCATTGGTGGTCAGTGAGAGGAGCACAGTATGTTGCGGCCCTCCAACGGTCTGAGGGACAGTAAACTGGCCCCCTGTGTAAAAAGTTTGGGGACGCCTGTTCTAAACCATTAGAAACCACCCTCATGATCCAGTCACCTCCCACTAGGCCCCACCTCCAACACTGGGGATTGCAACCTGACATAAGATTTGGGTGGGGACACAGATCCAAACCGTAGAAGGTATTAATATTTGTTGATTAAATCAATGAATGTCTTAAACTTTCAGTTCTCCTTTTCCAGATTCTACTCATCCTTCATTTTCTTTAGTCTTTCAGCCTTTTCATTTTCTCCCTGTTCATCATCCCTGTTTTCATTTCATTCTTTATCTGTACTAGACTGTGAACTGTTGATTTAGACACTGTCTTGACAGTACTGTCAGCTGTCTTGCCTATGTTTTTCCACTACACCTTCTAGAACTGGCAAAAGGATGATATTGACCACATATATAGCTCATTCCCTCTTAATATATGCCAGCAAGAAAACAGACCCTGTAGCCACTCCTGTAAGGCTGAACAGGGTGAAAATAGACATGATAATGGGAGGGAAAGAATTCCAGGAAGGAGCTTTGAATTGTAACTGAGATGACAGGGTCATCTAGGCTGGCCTGAAACAGTACCTAAAAACAGTACCTGGTTTTAACTAAATATCTTCCAACAAAACTCACCTTTAATCTAGAAATGGCTAAATAGTTAGAGGCAGCAGGATTAAATTTTTTTCTGCCAGGTAGTTACAAAGAGTATACAGTGTGATTTGTTAGTGACCAACTTATACCTATTAAATAGAGTGGAAAGTTATAAGATAGCTTGTATTTATAAAAATGAAGTGGTTTGAAGTTTACATTAAAATTATACCAAACAATAGTCTTTTTGTTGAAAATATTGAAATGTGCTTTTCTGGCAAAATAATACTTGTGGGTGAGTGTAGATATATAAAATTTAGTATAGACACTCATTAATAAAGCATAATTAAAAACATCTGAAGTGCTGGTGTAATTTATTTGTAATAATGCTGCATAATTCTTATACCTGACACAGTGTTTGCTTATCATGTTTATAGTTGGTTGCACAGCATTTTGCTTCAAGTAATTATGTCTTTAGTTATGACCTAATTTAGACATAGATTAGAAGAAAGAGTGAAAAACTGAAATATTTCCAGTAAGTGAAAAGGATGTTAAGAAAGAAGCTTTTAAAACAAGCAAGTTGGACACCAAGCCCTAGGAAATGATTTTGTTAAATGCAATAGTTTCTAAAGTTGAACTGTCAAAATAAATGGAGAACTTAATAGTGGGTGTTTATTATTGGCAAAAAAATTAATTGGAAATAAAAGTCTCAGTAAAATAAATAGGAAGAAAAATATGGAATGTTTATTAAAGTGAAGAGATAGACATGTTACCAACCTTCATTCCAGTTACATGTCGCTGCTGTGGTTATTTCCTGCTATCTTTTATACCACCCAAAATTTGTATAAAACAACCAGCCGGGTGTGGTGTTTCATGCCTAAAATCCCAGCATTTTGGAAGGCTGAGGTGGGAGGATTGCTTGAGTACAGGAGTTCAAGACCAGCCTGGATAATATAGTGAGACCTCATCTCTACAAAAAATTAAAAAATTATCTGAGTGTGGTAGTGCATGCCTGTAGTCCCAGCTACCTGGGAAGCTGAGGTGGGAGAATCACTTCAACTGGGGAGGTGGAGGTTGCAGTGAGCTGAGATTGTGCTATTGCATTCCAGCCTGGACAACAAGAGTGAAACTCCGTCTCAAAAAATAAAACAAAATAATAATAAATATAAAATAAGATAAACAACCTTTATATTATGGTTACAAATTCTTGGGGCAGGAATTCAGAGAAGAGACGGCTGTGTGCTTTATCTGGGGCCTCAGAATGAAAGACTCAAATGGCTGGGTGTGACTGGACCTGCTGGGAATTGAAACAGCTGAAATTGGAGAATCCTCTTCCAAGTTGACTTCTTTACTCATCTGGTACCTAGACTTGGATGACTTGAAAGCTGCACTCAGCTGGAATGCTAGACCAGAGGATGTAGAGGACAGTGTAGGCCTCTCCTTGTAGCTTAGGGTTTTCATAGCATGGCAGCACCTGGAGACTAAGTGTTTCAGAAGCAGAGAAAGAAGCTGCCAGGCTCCTACTATCCTAGACTTAGAAGTCATTCACTGTCATTTTTGCCACATTTTATTGGCTACAAGTGAATCATTGAGGCCAGCCTAGATTCAAGAGAAGGAGAATTGGATTGGGCATGGTGTCTCACACCTGTAGTCCCATCATTTTGGGAGACTGAGGTGGGTGGATCACCTGAGGTCAGGTGTTTGAGACCAGCCTGACCAATGTGGTGAAACCCCGTCTTTACTAAAAATACAAAAAAGTTAGCCAGGTGTGGTGGCACACGCCTGTAATCCCAGCTACTCGGGAGGCTGAGGCAGGAGAATCGCTTGAAACTGGGAGGTGGAGGTTGCAGTGAACCAAGATCATGCCATTGTACTCCAGCCTTGGTGATAGAGCAAGACTATGTCTCAAAAAAAAGAGAAGGAGAATTGGATTCTACTTCTTGATGAGAAAGTGACAATGTCACACTGTAGAAGAACATGTGAGATGGGAAATATTGTGGCCATCTTTGGGAAATACAGTCTGTCACAGTGTACACTTTTTCAGGGAATAGGGGAAAACATTAACCCGTATTTACAGTTCTTTAAGTGATTAGCCATAGTTTTTTTTTTAAATTTAGGAGCGGGGAGTTATATACTAGCTTCAGTAACACTAATGTTAATGTGTTCTGATAACCCACTACTATCAGACCAGCCACCACAAACTTTTAAGAGAGTTAAAAAAAAAAAAGAGTTGGTAATATAACCTTATATGCATCATTAAGACAGACCAATCCTTTGCCATTTTCTTTTATTTTACATTTATTTATTTATTTATTTATATTTAGAGACAAGGTTGCCGTCTGTCACCGGGGCTGGAGTGCACAGGCTTGAGCACGGCTTACTGTAGCCTCCACCTCCTGAGTTCAAGCAATCCTTCTGCTTCAGCGTCCTTGAATAGCTGGAACTACAAATGTGCATCACCAAACCTGGATAATTTTTTTTTTTTTTAGACAGAGTCTTGCTCTGTTATCCAGGCTGGGATGCAGTGGTGTGATCTCGGCTCACTGCAACCTCCACCTCCCGGGTTCCAGCGATTCTCCTGCCTCAGCCTCCCTAGTAGCTGGGTAATTTAAAAAATTTTTTTGTACAGTTAGGGGTCTCACTTATCCTGAGCAGTCTGGTCTTGAACATTTGGCCTCAATCAGTCCTCTCTTCTCAGTCTCCCAAAGTGTTGGGATTACAAGCGTGAGCCACTGTGCCTAGCCTTCTTTGCCATTTTAAACACAAATGTAAAATCTCTAAATTAACAAGTATGCTTTTCCTCAGTCCTATGCTCAAACAAAGGAATTCTTAGATATATGGTATTAAGAAAGACTTTTTTTTATTATAAGCATAGCAGAAATTTAGAATTTGCATTATATAATCATGTGCACTTTGGATATTGTCACTGCTCAGATACTTCCCAGTCTTTTACCTACTGAAACAGTAAGAAAGAAGACCATAATTTCAAGGCCATTGGATTATTACTTCCAAGATTTGGGTCTTTACTTCAATGGTAATAGCGTATATGTGTGTATTTGGGCAGCAGCCTTTGTTGGTTTCAAGATAGGCTACATTAATTAACCCCTTTATTATGCCTAGTGTTCCATTATTGGCATGTGAGTTATTTATAACCTGCTGCTCAAGGTTATCGCCATGGTCTGATTGCAGAAATTCAAAAAATTGCAGCCTCTGGCATAAAAGGTTTAATTCTTAAACATAATATGGAATAAATTTCTCAGTATGATTAAGTTCTTATTTCTATCCTCTTAGCCCATTTGAGAAAGGGGCACTTGGTGACCTCTGAGTAATAGTTGTGTCAGAAAGGAAGAAACTCACATCTTTAGCACACAGTGGTGAGTGCCCACCAGACCAGGTTTACTATGGGATATAGTCCCTTGTCTGGGGAGGTTCTAAGGAGTTTAGCGATCTAGTGGTTCCATTACAGAATGTTAGTGATAGTTGGGCTTTCCTGTTGGCTTCATTCTATCATGTATAAATGCTTGGCATGTTGTGAACGTCCCAATTTAAATCACTTTGAAAAGGAAGTTCTTAGTAGGCTACGTGAATAGCATTAGAGGATTTCAGTGATAGAGTTGATTAACTGTGCTAGAACCATGATTCAGTAGCCTGTAAATCTGATGTCCAATGCCAAGAAATGTCCATGGATAGAAATATATTCTAGTGAGCATAATATGTTGCTGTGGGATGGTAGAACCCTGGGTTTGTTTCGGGAAGTTTCTGTCCATTTCATCTTTTATGACTGTCATCTGTACCTGGATATCTGCTATGACCTCAAAACTATATGTCTAAACTCTAATTAACCTTCTTCTTCTAGGCAAAAACCTAGTTTCTTGTCTCAATCTAGTATTTCTGTCTGACCTCGCCTTAAATGCAGTCTTTTAGAGTGGAACTTTTGAATTAAAATCTCCTTCTTTTTTCTTTTTTCTTTTAAGTATTTTCATTTCTTTTTTTAAATAACTTTTAGATTTTCCTTTTTATTTGCATTTCCCCAAGTAGGAATCAATGTAGACCTTGTTTTTGCAGTATCATTTCATACTCTTATTCTCAGTTTATCCTGCTTAGTGATATGATAGTACTAATAAATGTACCTTGTATAAATACTCATTTTCTCTTTGTTATCACCTCAAATCAAAACTGTTCTGCATGTGTTTATCATATCTGTTATCAGAATGGAGAGCAGGGATATAATACGGCCAGGCCCCAGAAAAGTGGAGATTGTGGATTTTTGTAGAGGGAGGAAGAAGAGAGTAGATATATTAGGCAAGGGGCATGCCTTTGGGAAGGTAGTCAAAATGGGAGCTGAAAAGGTGGAAGAAACCCGTAAATCATACCCATTGCAGACAGTATCAGAGGGCTAAAAAAGTTTATTGTAATGCCCAAAGAAAGGCAGTATATGAGCTTTTACATCAGGAATATGTAGCATGTGTACTGCACATACTTTCAAAGAATTAGGTCACCATCAGTAGTTATTAGGGATATGCAAAAAACAAAAACAAAAACAAAAAACAAAACAAACCACAGTCAGATACCACTTCACACGCACTAGGATGGCTGTAATAAAAAAATTGACAATAAAGTGTTGCTAAAAATGTAGAGAAATTAAAACTCCTATTATATGTTGTTGGTGGGTTTGTAAAATGGTGCAGTCAGTCACTTTGGTAAACAGTTTAGCAATTTCTCAAAAGGTTAAACAGTTACCACATAACTCAGCAATTCTACTCCTAGATATATATCCAAGAAAATTAAAAACATAAGTCCACACAACAACTTATATACAAATGATCACAGCAGCATTACATATTTGTAATAGCTAAAAAAATGGAAACAACCCAAATGTTATATCAACTGATGAATAAATAAAATGTGGTATATCCATATGATAGAATATTATTTGCCCATAAAAAGGAATGAAATACTGATATATGCTGTATTGAAAACATGATGCTGAGTGAAAGAGGCCAGACACAAAAGGCTAAATACTGTATGATTCCATTTCTCTGAAGTGTCCAGAATAGGCAAATCCATAGAGACAGAAAGTAGAGTAAAAGTTGAGAAGGGCTGTTGGGGGAAGGGGGAGTGGGAAGAAATGCTAATGGCTATGGTGTTTTCTTTCAGGGCAATGAAAATATTCTGGAATTTGGTAGTGGTGATGGTTGTAGAACTTTGTAAATATGCTCAGAACCACTGAATTGATACAATTCACGTAACATAAAATTCACCCCTTAAAGGGGGTGAATTTTATGTTACGTGAATTATATCTTAAAGCTGTTATTTAATAAAAAATTATCACAAGGTTCAGTTACTCAAGACTCAAAACATGAATGTTCTTGAGTATAGGACCATTAAGGCAAGAAGTCTATGTGAATTTCTCTTTCTACTTTCATCTTATCCTAAGCAGTAATATATAACTTCACAGATTTGGTGGGCCACTTATGTTTAATGATTGTTAAGATAAATGCACACATGTCAAATAAAAATATTGATTACCCTAAGTCCCCTCTTATGTCACGCTTTAGAAAATTCTTGCTCTCGTCTAAATGTTTGTGTCTCCCAAACTTCGTATACTGAAATCTAATCTCCAGTGCAATAGAATTAAGAGGTAAGGCCTTTAGGAGATGATAAGGTCATGAGGAAAGAGCTCTCATGAATGGATTGTTTCTCTTATAAAAGAAGTCCAGGGGAGCTTATTTGCCACTTCTGCCATGTGAGCACATGTAGAAGACACTGTTGTTGAGGAACTCAGGCCCTTCTACCAGCCTCCTGGTCCCCTGATGATCTTGGATTTTCCACCTTGATCTTGGACCTTCCAGCCTCTAGAACTGTAATAAATTTCTGTTGTTTATAAGCTACCTAGTTTATTGTATTTTTGTTATAGCAACCCAAATAGACTAAAACAATTCTAAATTCTTGCATGTAACCGCTAAGCTAGCATGATTCATTTTGATTGAATTCAGTCATTTATTTTAGCTTCCATTTCAGGTTTACATACAGTGTTTTAATTTTCTGTAAAAAATAGTGGAGATGAGAGAGTAGAAAGAAGAATGTATTGGGAAGGTTGTCATTAAATTATATATGATTTCTTTTTCTGAATTTTGAGAACTTTAAGGTTGTTTTTTTTTTTACTGGAACTTCATTACATTAACTTAACAACCTCTTATTACGGCACTGAGATTTTCTCAGTAGGGAGCACATCATAATTTTCGTCTCATTAAACTGTGTAGTTCCTGCTGAGAAGTAGATTGGGACTTGAAAATGTTTATCATCATAGGAAACAATGTAAAAGTATTTTAAAACACTTCTCTAAGAATTCTGAGATACTTCTCTAAGAATTCTGTTTGGGATACTACTATTTAATGTTTCAGAATTCTTAAAAACAGGTTGGCATAGGATTCTACTAACTGAATTAATCTTATTGGCCCTTATCTTTGTATTTAGTAAAGCAGATGGTTGTCAATCTTTTTTCTACTGCGTTATCTCCCTTGGTGGGTGTATGGGTGGCCATAGGATGGAGAATGGGAATGAATGTGTAGTCTTTTTAAAAGGTCACTTAGTGATTCTTATACTACATCCTTCCCCTACCCCAAATTGAAAATATTGCTACAGTGATCAAAAGTTATTAATGGGAGTATAATATTTCCTTAGTCATTGGGCAAAAAAGTGGTTAAGCACAGTTGGCCTTACGCTGTTCCATAGAGAAATTTGGGGTGATGTGTTTTTAGATATGCCTGCTCTGCTGGGAAGATAGGAGCTAAGAATAGAACTATAGACACAGGAGTCAGAGGTGCCTCAGTTATAATAGCCCATTCCAGCTCAGGTTTATCTGAAATAGCAGGTCACTGTCTGGGGGGAATGTGAATAATTTCAGTTAGCAGGTGCTATACAAGTCCTCTAAGGCTTGTAAAGTATAAACCTTGATTGAAGATGGAATGAAATTTGTAGAGGTACATGACCTCATTAACAGACTCAACAACTGGGAGAGAGCACCTCTCCTCTCACTTTGAAGCAACCACCAGATTCCCTTGCTGTTTGTATATGACCTAAATAGCTTCAGGTCTCAGTTCTCCAGCCTAAGGTTTGTGTTAGGAACCACAGGGCTCTTTCCTGAAGTATTTTGATGCCTTTGTTCTTTAATCAAATTTCATCTAATACATCCTCCACAGTGCAACCAGAATTTTAATTTCTAAAATGCAAATCAGATCAAGTTATTCCTCTACTTAAATCCCTTCACTGGTCCTACATTACCTACATAACATGACTGTTAGATGATTCATTATATTGGGGTACCTTTCTTTAAGCCAATTCAGTATATTTAGAAATTCACATTCCTCAGGTGTTTTGCCCAAAGCATCTACCTGTACAGCTTGTGTGATCCTAACCTCTTTCACCTAGTGCTGCTTCCTGTCCTGCATCCCTCCTGTCCTGTGGTTGTTGATTCATTTGGTCAAAGTGACTGCCAGCTTAAATCAGGAATGGGAACCAGATCGGATACAAACTGAAGGCCACAGAAAAGAGTTGACTTTTTTCCCCCGGTATATGTGTGGTGGGAAACAACTGGCAGGCTGTAAGCAACAGTTATATTATAACTTATGTTTTGAGATGACCACTTTGGCTACTGATTGAGGAATAAATTGTGGCACAGCAAGAGGGGGAGCAGGAAGACCAGTTAGGAGACCATTACAGTGGTCCTAGGCCTAATGCAAGATGGTGGTAGCTTGCATTAGGGTGGTTGTGATGGAAACAGAGATGAGCATAGACATCATGATGTATTTTGGAAGTAGAACTGATAGAACCTAATAATGGGTTTGTGGTAGGGAGAGGGGAAGAGTACATAATGGAGGAACTCCTAGGTGACATATTCTTATATTTTCATTCTTTCATAGTATGTTTAGGTGTGAAAGAAATAAATGAACAACAGAAAAATAGAAGTTAGGTGTCTATATCCAAAATAGCTAATTGAAATTATTTTCAGTCTTTGAATTATGTTTGAGTTAGGTAGCTAATGTTAGGAATTACAGGAGAATGTGTGATTGGCAGAATGTTAGGTCCATTCAAGGACTGCCGTAATAGAGATCACTTTATGATAGACTGCAGTCGTACTTCAGGAGATACTCAGGGAGTCTGCACCCCAGCTCAGGACCTGAGTCTTATGCATGATACTGCTGTCTGGGAACCTGAGCCTCCAATGGCTGCTGGCTCTGAAGGCTCTGGCTTTTCAAAGAGGATCTCTCACCAAATACAACCAGATTCTACAGTGCTTATTTTCTCTTGCATAAAATAGTCTTCCAGTCGTATGTGACTCACCTCATTAACTTTTATTAATATCCAAGTTCTTATTCAAAAGCCTGTATATGAGTTCTCTGATCAGACAAGATAACACCTCATAACCCTCTTATTCTTACTCCACCTCTCAAACCAATAGCAGGATATTCTTTTTTTTTTTTTTCTTTTTTGGCAAGATACTTCCCCTTTAAAAAAAATTTTGGGATTATGTAGTAGTTGTATATATTTATGGGGTACATGAGATGTTTTGATACAGCATGTAATATGAAATAAGCTCATCAATGAAAATGGAGTATTTATTCCCTCAAGTCTATATCCTTTGAGTTATAAACAATCCATTTACAGTCTTTATTTTAAAATGTAAAGTTATTACTGACTGTAGTCACCCTGTTGTGCTAATAGGGGTTATTCTGTTCTTTTTTTTTTTTCTCTTGGTATTCATTAACCATCCTTGCTTCTTCCCTAACATTCCACTACCCTCTCCAGTCTCTGGTAACCATCATTATACTCTCTATGTCCATGAGTTCAGTTGTTTAGATTTTAGATCTCACAAATAAGTGAGAACATGGGGTATTTTGTCTTTCTGTGCTTGGTTTATTTCACTTAACCTAATGATTTCAAGTTCCATCCATGTTGTTGCAGATGACTGAATCTCATTCTTTTTTATGGCTGAATAGTACTCCACTGTGTATATGTACCACATATTCTTCCTTTTTTAAAACTTTTATTTTAGGTCTGGGGTACATGTGTGAGTTTGTTATATAGGTAATATTGCATCACAGGGGTTTGTTGTACAACTTACTTCATCACCCAGGTATTAAGCCTAGTACCCAATAAGTTATTTTTCTGCCCTTTCCCTCCTCCCACCCTCCACTCTCAAGTAGGCCCCAGTGTTCCTTCTTTGTGTTCGTGAGTTCTCATCATTTAGCTCCCACTTACAAGTGAAAATGTGCAGTATTTGGTTTTCTGTTCCTGAGTTAGTTTGCAAAGATAATAGCCTCCAGCTCCATCCATATTCTTGCAGAAGACGTGATCTTGTTCTTTTTTATGGCTGCATGGTGTTCCATGGTGTATATGTACCATTTTTTTAAATCCAATCTGTCATTGATGGACACTTAGGCTGATTCCATGTCTTTGCTATTGTGAATAGTGCCTCAGTGAACATTCGTGTGCATGTGTCTTTATGGTGGAGTGATTTATATTCCTCTGGGTATATAGCCAGTAATGGGATTGCTAGGTCAAATGGTAGTCTGTTTTTAGCTCTTTGAGGAATTGCCACACTGCTTTCCACAATTTTTGAACTAATTGACACTCCTACCAACAGTGTATAACTGTTGCCTTTTCTCTGTAACCTCACTAGCATCTTTTGTTTTTTGACTTTTTAATAACGGCCACTCTGACTAGTGTGAGATGGTATCTCATTGTGGTTTTGACTTGTGTTTCTCCCATGATCAGTAATACTGACTTTTTTTTTTTCCTATGCTTATTGGCTGCATGCATGTCTTCTTTTGAAAAGTGTCTGTTAATGTCCTTTGTCCACTTTTTAATAGGGTTGTTTTTCTCTTATACATTTAAGTTCCTTAGAGATGCTAGATATTAGGCCTTTGTCAGATGCACAGTTTGCAAGAATTTTCTCCCATTCCTTAGGTTGCCCATTCACTCTGATGATAATTTCTTTTGCTGTGCAGAAGCTCTTTAGTTTATTTAGATCCCATTTTCAATTTTGGCTTTTGTTGTAATCGTTTTTGGTGTCCTTGTCATGAAACCATTGCCCGTTGCAGTGCCCTGAATGATATTGCCTAGGTTATCTTACAGAGTTTTTACAGTTCTGGGTTTTACATTTAAGACTTTAATCTATTTTGAGTTGATTTTTGCATATGGTATAAGGAAGGGGTCCAGTTTCAATCTTCTACAGATGGCTGGCTAGTTATCCCAGCAACATTTATTGAGTAGGGTATGTTTTCCCCATTGCTTGTTTTTGTCAGCTTTGTCGAAGATTAGATGGTCATAAGTGTGTGGTCTTATTTCTGGACTCTCCAGTCTGTTCTATTGGTCTGTGTGCCTGTTTTCATGCCAGTATTATGCTGTTTTGGTTAGTGTAACCTTGGAGTGTAGTTTGAAGTCAACTAACGTGATGCCTCCAGCTTGATACTTTTTGCTTAGGATTGCTTTGGCTATATAGGCTCTTTTTTGGGTTTAAAATTTTAAAATTTGGATGCATTTTTAAAGTTTTTTTCTAGTTCTGTGAAGAATGTCATTGGTGATTGGATAGGAATAGCACTGAATCTGTGAATTGCTTTGGGCAGTTTGGCCATTTTAATGATATTTATTATTTGTATCTGAGCATGGGATATGTTCTCATTTGTTTGTGTCTTCTCTGATTTCTTCGAGCAGTGTTTTGTAATTCTCATTGCGGAGATCTTTCAACGAATCCCTCATTACCCTCACCAGCCTCTGGTAGCCATCATTCTACTCTCTATGTCCATGAGTTAAATTGTTTTGATTTTTAGCTCCACAAATGAGTAAGAACATGTGGTGTTTTGTAAAATACAAGTATTCCTAGGTATTTTATTCTTTTTTGTGGCAATTGTAAATGGAATTGTTTTCCCGATTTGTCTCCAGCTTGGCTGTTGTTGGTGTATAAGAATGCTAGTGATTTTTGTACATCGATTTTGTATCCTGAAACTTTGCTGAAGTTGCTTATCAACTGAAGGAGCTTTTGGCCTGAGACTATGGGGTTTTTCTATAAACAGAATCATGTCATCTGCAAACAGGGATAGTTTGATTTCCTCTCTTTCTATTTGGATGCCCTTTATTTCTTTCTCTTGCCTGATTGTGCTGGCTAGGACTTCCAATACTGTGTCAGATAGGAGTGGTGAAAGCAGGCATCCTTGTCTTGTGCTAGTTTTCAAGGGGAGTGCTTCCAGCTTTTGCCCATTCAATATGATGTTGGCTGTGGGCTTCTCGTACATAATTGGTTATTACTATTTTGAGGTGTGTTCCTTCAATACCTAGTTTATTGAGTCTTTTTCACATGAAGGGATGTTGAATTTTATCAGAAGCCTTTCTGCATCTATTATTGTGATAATCATGTGGTTTTTGTCTTTAGTTCTGTTTATGTGATTAATCACTTTTATTGATTTGGGTATGTTGAACCAACCTTGCATCCTGGGGATGAAGACTGCTTGATCATGCTGGATTAGCTTTTTGATGTGCTGCTGGATTTGGTTTGCAGGTATTTTATTAAAATTTTTGCATTGGTGTTCATCAAGGATACTGGCCTGAAGTTTTCTTTTTTCTGTGTGTGTCTCTGCTATGTTTTGCTGTCAGACTGATGCTGGCCTCATAGAATGAGTTGGGGAGGAGTCCCTCCTCCTCCTCAATTTTATGTAATAGTTTCAGTAGGAATGGTACCAGATCTTCTTTGTGTATTTCGTAGAATTTAGCCGTGAATCTCTCTGGCCCTGGGCTTTTTTTGGTTGATAGGCTGTTAACTGATTTAATTTTAGAACTCATTATTGATCTGTTCAGGGAATCAATTTCTTCCTGGTTCAGTCTTGGGAGGGTGTAGGTGTCCAGGAATTTGTTCATCTCTTCTAAGTTTTCTAGTTTTTGTGCATAGAGATGTTGGTAGTAGTTTCTGATGGCCATTTTTATTTCTGTGGGGTAAGCAGTAACATTCCCTTCATCTTCGTAATTGTGTACCACATTTTCTTTATCTGTTTATCTGTTGATGGACGCTTAGGTTGCTTCCAAATCTTAACTATTGTAAATGTGCTGCAACAAACACAGGGGTATAGATATGTCTTTGATACACTGATTTCCTCTCTTTTGGGTACATACCTAGCAGTGGGATTGCTAGATCATAAGCTAGCTCAATTTTTAGTTTTTTGATGAACCTCCAAACTGTTCTTCATAGTAGTTGTACTCATTTACATTCCCACACTTAGTGTACAAAGGGGTTCCCTTTTCTCCGTATCTTTGCCAGCATTTGTTATTGCCTGTCTTTTAGATATAAGGCATTTTAACTGGAGTAGATGATATCTCATTGTAGTTTTGAACGATGTTGAGCACTTTTTTATATGCTTGTTTGCCATGTGTATGTCTTCTTTTGAGAAATGTCTGTTCAAATCCTTTGCCCATTTTTTGATGAGATTGTTAGATATTTTTTTCTATAGAGTTTTTTGAACTTATATATTCTGGTTATTAATCCCTTGTCAGACGGGTAGTTTGCAAATATTTTCTCCTACTCTGTGGGTTGTCTCTTCACTTTGTTGATTATGTCTTTCGCTCTGCAGAACCTTTTACCTTGATGTGATCCCGTTTGTTCACTTTTGCTTTGGTTGCCTTAGTGCAGGATATTCTTTTTTTTTTTTTTTTTTGAGACGAAGTTTCGCTCTTGTTACCCAGGCTGGAGTGCAATGGCGCAATCTTGGCTCACCGCAACCTCCGCCTCCTGGGTTCAGGCAATTCTCCTGCCTCAGCTTCCTGAGTAGCTGGGATTACAGGCACACGCCACCATGCCCAGCTAATTTTTTGCATTTTTAGTAGAGACAGGGTTTCACCATGTTGACCAGGATGGTCTCGATCTCTTGACCTCGTGATCCACCCGCCTCGGCCTCCCAAAGTGCTGGGATTACAGGCTTAAGCCACCGTGCCCGGCCCCAGGACATTCTTAAAAATAGATTCGACAGTCTTGTGGATGCTATGATATACCCTGTAATGGTTATAGTGGTAATTCCTCCTAAGATCTGTTCTATATTCCTATTCCTGGCCATTCGGAGGCATAGTGTTGGGGTATGTATTAGCAAGTCTGTGGTATGATATGGCCTCTAGCAAATACTAAGGAAATACTAGTCATAATTTACTTTACTGATACACAGCACAAATAATTTGTACTTTTGATGTACTGCCTCTTGAAGGGAGAGGCAGGACAGTCATAGAGAAGAATCAGCTCCCTACCAGGGCCTCCTGAAAAAAAAGATACCAGTCACCTGCACAAATATTAGACTGGCTTAATCCTTCCTCTTCCTGGCAGGACACTTTTTACTCCTTCCTGTTTTGACAGCATAGGATCCTTGGAACATTATTATTATTCTCTTTTGCTTCTTGCACATAGAACATTCTTAGGCACGAGTAAAAATTCACTAATACTGCCCAGTACACATTTACCCATGTGATATCTTATAGACAATTATTACAAAGATGTCAAATACAAGATAAAAAATATAAACATATATTTTATGTTGGGGGGTGAAATGTGTTGCCTAAATAAGTTCCATAATAGCAGTATGTTCAAAATATAGGAACCCACATATCATGAGTCTCAGAGTTTAAAAGTTGCTTGGAAAAGGGCTGATGTCATAGATTTTAAAACTATTTTTACTTGGTCTTACAGATTCAGTTTTGACATTACTTATCAGTGTAATTATACATTGTGCATCTCTCTGAATTTCCTTTGAGAAGAGAAATAGAAATGGAAAACAGTAATAACACTGACAGGAAATTGCATGAGCATAGTAAAAATTATGGCATATTTTTGGGTAATTTTTTTATTTGGTAGGTATAATAATCACTACAAAGTTGGTCATTTGAATATCAACTTGGTATAGTTAACTTTCTAAAGTATATCTTTACAGACCAAGGCAGGTGGATCACCTGAGGTTAGGAATTCAAGATCAGCCTGGGCAACATGGTGAAACCCTGTCTCTACCAAAAATGTAAACATTAGCCAGGCGTGGTGGCATCTGCCTGTAGTCCCAGCTACTTGGGAGGCTCAGTCAGGAGAATCACTTTAACCTGGCAGAGGTTGCAACGAGTCAAGATCACACTACTGCACTCTAGCCTGGGCAACAGAGCAAGACTCTGTCTCAAAAAAAAAAAAAAAAAAAAAAAGGTATACATTTTCTGTCATGAGCACAACTTTTATCTTACCAGATTTCAAATTGGTATGATTTTTAATTTTTCTTTGTATGTCATTCCCTATATCCATCCTCTTACTAGGTTCTGTTACAAGGTGAGACATGACAAAAAGATAACAGTAAAGGATGACTTTTTTTTTATTACTTTTGTTTTAAATATATTTCCTAAATTTTCTACAATGAATAGTGATTACTTTAGTATTCAGCAAATGTATAGTACATATACTTTTTCCTAAGCATCATTTTCAATAGAGATATGACAAAAGGAGGACATTCCAGGGAGATCACTTGTAATGGCAAAGGTGTAGTGAAAAAGAAACAATTAGTTATTAAATATTTATCAACTACCCTAATCCAGATTTTTGCAATACAAATATTTTTTAAAAAAATAATTGGCTTTGTTGTATTTAAGAAGAAATTTTGCTGAATTGAGCATGAAGATATAGGAAATCTTTGGTATTACAGCTTTGAATATTTGTTGCTCTCATTACTAAATTCATTGTGATGCATTTTTCATCTTCTATGTACGAGGAGGGCAGGCAGTCTGGTCACTTGCCATTTTTGTAGCCTACTCTACATCCCCTCTCCACTGTTTTGTCTCTTTCAATTCCAAAGTGCAGTCACCAAGAAGAAAGATCTGCTGTTAAGTCACTCTTCCAAGGTTGCTTTGTGGGTGATTTTTCTCCAAGGTTCTAATGCCAAAATGGCTTTTTCAGAGGCCTGCATGTGACCTTGAGATGACTCTAAGTGATCGTTATGTCAGCTGCTCATCAGGTAGGTTTAAGAAGGACAATTAGAAAACAAGCATTTAAAAGAAGAGTCTAGATCCTATTAGGATCTCTTTCCTTGATATAAGCAGATGAATAGAATAGCAAAAAAACAGATTTTGAGAAACTGATAGATATAGTGTTTTAACAGGTAGAAGAAAATAGCCTTTCTTTTCTCATTTATTTTTGTAAATACAGCAGAGTTTTCCCAGCCTCCTTATATCTTTGATATGACCATAGAGCTGTGGACTAGATGAGTAGATGAGGGAGGGAATGTCATTTTTGGTTTCACTTCCCTTCTGCCTAAGACTATCAGCAATACTTGAATGGATGGAGGGGCAAGAACTGGTTGGAGAATCTATATGAAATGCTTTGAGAACAAGCATAGGTTTTATGTTACAGCATTCCAAATTAGAAGAGATCACTAAAATTGTGGTCCTTGCTCTTTTCTATCTTAACATACTTGATGCATGTTTACCTATGTTAATGTACCTTAATGTAGAGAGCCAGGTACAAACCAACTTCATACATTTAAAGCACTGTAATTCCTAATCACCACACACATTAATGGTATCCGTAGCTGTTACTCTCTAGAGACTCCAACATAGGTGACATAAACTAAGATTTATACCTAATTCCCAGTGTATTTGTAACTGGGTGACAGGAGCAGGGCTGTGGGGGTGTCCCAAAGACGCTTACTGTTCCCCTATCAGATGTGTTTTCTTTCCCAGGTCCTTGGGCCTCACTCACCCAAGAATAGGGAGAGGGCCCAGGTGGCACAATAAGCTCATTTAAGTAAGTATCGGCCCCAGAGAGTTTTGCAGAAAGTGATTTATTAGGGGCGCGCGCACAGACACTCACACACACACACACACACACACACACACACACACACACACAGAGAGAGAGAGAGAGAGAGAGAGAGAGAATGAGAGAGAGAGAGAGAGATCCCACGCTGTTGTGGGAGGGGATCCAGAGATGGTGTCCGTATAGGTAAGGGAGTAGGGGGGATTTTAACCCCAGTTACTCCTGCCCCATTTAAGTTCTCGTACAGTGAGAGGAGCTTTTTCAGACTTTCTCTGGAGTGACTGATCTTCGACTTTGATATTGGATTGGTTGCCTGGCCTGCAATCAAAGCCTCCTTTCTTGGAGCTTTCTAAACAAAGGAAGCTTACCTGGGCTTTCTACCTAGCCCACACATGGGAAGGTTCCAAGGAACATGTCCTGCTTTGGGGAGACATGACTACCCAGCTGCCACTCACAAAGAGAGAACAGAGGGGAAAAAAAGAGGAAAAGGGAAAAAGAAGGTATCTTCCCTTTCTTCCTGTTATCCTGGATGAAGCATCCCCCATTTTCCGGGGTTCCAGGCTAAACCGATCTTACCATGTACCCCCAGTTCTGGGTTCTGAGCTTAACCAGTCTTACCGTATTCTCCCAGTTCTGGGTTCTAGGCTAAACTGGTCTTGCCATGTACCCTCAGTTCTGGGTTCTGGGCTTAACCAGTTTTACTGTGTACCCTTGGTCCCATCTCATCATGATTTTAGCCTGGGACCACCCATCATTTTGTCCTTCTGGATCTCCTTGTGTCTGCGGCCTTGGGCTGGCCTTGTCTCCATGACCTCATAGTAACCCTCACTCAGGGTAGCTTAGTAATAAAATGATCTCTTTTCTTAGAAGTTTCTTTCCCCATTACAGGGTCTGGAGTTCTCTCCCTTAGAATATGACTTTGAAGGTCTGTTGCATGTTGAGAAGGGTATGGAAATAATTAGAGAAATGGGGTCTAGAGGAAGAAGTGGAAGGAATACTCATGGAAAGCCTTCATATGCTTGCAAAAACAGCAGCCCTTGGGTTCAAGAGGGCAAAATTTGTTTACCTTCTGCAACAAAGTGAAACATAAATTAGTAATCACTGAGGACTTGTGGCTTGGGGGTAAGAATTTCTCCACCTCCTAAAGTGGTGCTAACTTAAAAAGCAAGTGGGTGGAGTCCTTAAAAAGGGCCAGAGTGAAGGTGTATGCAGGTAGACAAGCAGCTTTTAAATGCCATTTGAAAACATCCCTGGGACATAACAAGGACAAAAAGCACATGGTGAGTTGTAAAAAGCTAGCAGAGCCAGAGTTCCAATTTAAATTTGTCCCAGAAAAGAGCCAATTTTAGTTGAAAAAATAGAGGAAGCCCCAGACATTACATGGTTTGCACTTTAACCCCACCATTTGTGCAAGGCTCTGTCAAGGAGGGCTATACAATGCCTTCGATCTGCTCTGTACAGACCCTGAATTCCCTCCCCCACCTGCAAGCCACCTGTCAAGGTGTGCTGAGAAATCAGCTGGGTGGAGCAGAGTGATTCTGGCCAAGAAGAATTGCTCTGGGGAATTTGTTAGTAAGCAGGAGAGAGAGGAAAAGCCACACATGGGGGTCAGATGCCTCCAGCTAAAGAAGGTGAGGCATAGAAATCTCTTACCACTAGGAAGTTAATTCGAGTCACAGCGTGGAACATATTAGGTGTGGAAGAGATGTGAGTTACCCTGAGTTATGGGTGCCAAATTCGTATGGGTCCACAGCAACTTCACTCTTTGCCTCCTCAGGAGAAAGAATTCAACCGAGGGGCATACAGAAGAAAGAGACTGAGACAAGTTCCAGAGCAGGAATGGAAGTTTATTTAAAAGGCCTTAGAACAGGAGAAAAGAAGATGTGCTTGGAAGAGACCCAAGCAGGCATGTGAAAGTTAAAGAGAGAAGGTCAAGTCCCCATTTAACCATGAGCCCTCTCCTACCCCCAGTCTTCCCTAACTATGATCCCTGTAACACTCTGTGTATTCTTTCCTCCCTCTCCTCAACCCATGGCAACTACTAATCTATTTACTGTCCTGATAGTTCTGCCTTTTCTAGACTGTCATGTAATTGGAATCATACAATATGTAGCTTTTTCAAATTGGCTTCTTTTACGTAACAATATGCATTTAAGATTTCTTCATGTTTTCCCATGGCGTGATAGCTCATTCCTTTTTAGCTCTGAATAATATTCCATTGTCTGGATTAGTTTATCTGTTCACCTACTGAAGGACACCTTGGTTTTGAGATTTGGCACTTTCGAATAAAGCTACTATAAACATCTGTGTGCCATTTTTTTGTGTGGATATGCATTTTTAACTCATTTGAGTAAATACCAATTGCTGGGTTGTATGATAAGAATGTGTTTAGGTTTATAAGAAACTGCTCAACTGTCTTCCAAAATGTCTGCAATATTCTCACCAGCAATAAGTGAGAGTTCTTGCTGCTCCATATTCTTGTTGGAAATAAGAGCTTGGAGTCGCAAAGGAAATGAGCATTCAGACAAAAGATTTCTCAGCGAGGCAAATTTACCTCTGCAGAAGGGTGCTGCTCTCACTTCTGGCTGCTTCAAGAGCACACTGAACAAAGGAGGGAGGGGTTTTTTTTATCCCTAACAGAGTTAGTTCCTGATTCTGTGTCCTGTCCCCATTGGCTGGAGTCGGATCGCACAATCTAAGCTAATCCAGTTGGCTACTGTTTAAAATTGAATATGGCTAATTAGGTGGGAAAGGAGAGGATGTCCATTACGGTACAAGGCATGTCAGGGTGCAGCAAAGGTGGGAAGGGTAGCTTCGGTGGGAGGAGCAGTTTACAGAATGGGTAGCTTAGGAGAATGGACAAGGAAGTTGATCTCGAGAATAAAGAACAAGAAAGTTGAAAGTTAAACCTTTGAAGAGAAACTTACTATATCTGACAATTTCCCCTTCTTGATTTTTATAATTTTTCCTCTTCAAACCTTTTTAACATGTCTTGACTCTGTTGTTCAGCTTGGTTTTCTAAAAGTAGGAGCTTACCTGAATAAGGTGGGGGAAAATTGAGGAAGGTGTTGGTGAGAGCTGTCTCAATAAGCTTTTGTATCAATCCTTGGACAATAGGGTATGATACAGCATCCTACAAGAATAAGCATACTTATTACTATTGCAAGGGAAGTGAAGGTTGAGGACATAAATCCTTTCCATTCGCCAAACCATTTCTTCATTAGATTAGTGAGGGAAACATTTATTCCTGAACTTTTAGCTATCTCATTGGGTAAAGCAGTAGTGTTGTACTTTTATACCTAATAATACTGCTCCTGAAGGAACCATAACTAAGACCTTGTAGTGCCTTTGTTATGGTTCCTTCAGGAGCAGTATTATTAGGTATAAAAGTACAGCATTGGGTTCTAATCATGACATAAACTCCACCCTTCTCTGCTAGTATGGTGTCTAATGCTATTCTGTTTTCCCAGGCCATTTGACTGGTGGATCCCAATTGTTCAGCTCTCCTTTTAGTAGCATTGCTAGTATAATTAAAAAATTGTTGCTAGTTATAATAGATGTAATTCATCTAATTACATTTTTATTTATAGCTGACCACCAGAACAATATGGACTTGAACCCTGCAGCTATCTGAGTTTGGGCCTTAAATTCATCTGGCACTCCTTTTGGGACTCCAGTGGCATCTATATAAATATGAGGGTCAAAGGACCTATGAAGAGCATCTCTTGTTTTATGATGCTTTAAATCTCTTCTGGTTGATGAAATGCCAGAGTGAAAGGGATGGCCAATTGAATTAGAGCACAAGTGCCACCCTGGTTACTTGGCAGAGTGTCCAGTAATAGTCCACCGCACTACCACCATACATCTGCCCGGAGATGGATCAGGGCAGACTGATTGGGCAGCTCTCAGAATGGCCTAAGCATTTCTCACAGCACCCCTTTAGGTCTCTAAGAAATGCTAAGTTTTCCCCTTGTGGTAAGAGACACGAGATAAAATTGGCATCAGGAGATGGAAGCCTGGTGGCCCTTGTGGGCTGGCCCACAGGGTTCTGGACTTCAGGGACTAGCAGAGAGAGAGAGAGCACAGCATAATTCATTACCCCAGTCTGTCGGGTGTTGGAAGAGAACTACCATACAGTTCATACATGGTTGGCTGGAGGACCATCCGAATGGAAAGGGGACAATCTGGGCCTGTGGCCTGCTATGCATACAAGCATAACAATCACTTTTGTTTAGAGTGCAGATGGAATGTTTAATCCATTCCAATCAGGCGTTTGCATCTTTGTACCCCATCTCTAGAGCTATAGTCTACTTTAAATCTTTTACCTCTACAACCGTTACCTTAGTTGGGTCATTAGAGAGATGGAAGGAGAACGCTGGGCCCAGTATGTTTGGGGAGAGTGTTGGGTCCCATATGTTCTTCAGTCACTGGGTCTGGATTTCTTTATTGTTTCTAGCTGATAGTCTAGCCAACCTCAGAGAGAAGATTCCTATGGGATCCCCTCCTATAACATCTGCTCCTAACCCGTGCCATTTAATATGGAGGTTTCTCGGGCCATTGTTTAGGGATTATCTATAATTAATAATAGGGGGTTACACTGCAATGCCTTACAATTTGGTGGGGTGGGACCACAAATAAGTTGGAGTTTCTGTTTTAATCCTCACAACTAATTTGAAGAAGGGGGCCTGCTATCCACCCTCCATATTGGGTGGTCCACCAAACATCCATCCAGTCACCACAGGGACTTTTTAAGTCTCCATGCTTATACTTGGTTGACTCAGTATGGTATGGACATAGATATTTATTACATTTGATAGCTACCTTTGAGCTCATTCATCTCCACATGAGATGACTGAACAAGCTTCAAACTGAAGGGTTAAGGGATGGTTAGTTTGAATCACGATGATGAGGTGATCTTCCGTTGGAAAGAAGAGGGAAAATAAACAAGTGATTATGAAGCCCTCTTTAGAGTTAATATGGTGGGGGTGGACCCTGGGGTGACAGCCCATTTTTCTCTGGCTGTAGAAGTCACTACTTTTATCTGCCTGTGGTGTGTCCGTCCCCTTTTGGCATGTGGACAGCAGTCTTTATAGTCAGAAGCACTAGATAGCGTCCTTCCCAAGCTGGTTCGAGTTTCCTTCTTTCCAGCTTTTGATGAGAACATGATCCCCAGGTTGATGCTGGTACACTGAGAACTCCAGGAGTGGCATCTCTGCTAAAAGGCCTTTAGTTCTGAGGGAAGAGAAGGTGAAAGACCAAGTACATAGTTTTTGAGAAACTGATCCTTTGTTTCAAAGGTAGGAATGTCAGCAGTGGAGTGCAACTCATATAGCATTTCATAAGGGGATAGGCCAACATCTTTCCAAGGGGCAGTTTGGATTCTTAATAAGGCAGTAGGAAGGCATCTAGTCCATGGTAATTGAGTGTCTAAAACTAATTTGGTGGGTGGTGTTTTAGAGTTTGGTTCATTCTTTCCACTCTTCCTAATGAAAGTAGGCGTCAGGGGGTATAGTATTCCCATTTTATCTCTAATACTTGGTCTAGCCTTTTAATGACAAGTGCAATAAAATGGATCCTATTGTCTGAATCAATGTCTTCTATCAGTCTATAATAATCTTTTAAAAAATGTTTGTTATAAATTTATTATACCCAAACCTGGGTATAATATTTTCTATTAATACTTTAGGTAGATTATTAGCAGTTGCACTTGAAAAAGGAATAGCCTCCACCCAGTGAGTAAGGTGATCTACTATCACCAGTGGGTACCTTAGGTGGCCTATTGGAGGCATTTCAGTGTAGTCAATTTGGACATTTTGGAACGGCTATGATCCTGGGCTTCTTCCCCCAAGAGATGGTGTTCTTAAGGTTTGCTTATTAGTTTTCTTACATAGTAGACAACTACCTGTAACTCATTTTGCCAGAGTATAAATTCCTGTACATCCATAGACTCTGAGAACTGTATCAGACTTAGCTGAGGTCCCTGATGAATTCCCTAATGTAGTTGAGATTGGGGACAACAGGGTGGGTAGTCTGAACTGTTTGGTTAATAGCTCAAGGTTCTTGCACTAGCTGGTATGTCCTGTCTGACTTCCTTACAGGCAATAGTGGGATGTCATAAGGTGACATACAGGGTTCAAGGAGCATCATGGACCAGGCTTTAATGCTAGAGTTTAAACCTTCTCTGACTTTTAAGGGAAGAGAGTATTGTTCCTTTTTCACTATTTCTCCAGGGATTTTCAATTTAATGAATTGATTCCCTTCCTTTGACCGAATGTCAAGATGGATATAATTTTCCTCTGAGGTAGTCAGTAGGTTTAGGGAGGTAAGGAATTGTCCTTGATTAACAGACAGGCCCATGCCTAACGTTAACATTAAATCCCTTCCTAATAAATTAGTTCCTGCTTCAGGAATTAGCAAGAACTTTAGAGTAACTGACCTCTTTTGATATTTGACTTGGGTTTCCTCTAGAATTTTTGCTTCAAATCCTTCCCCTCTAACTCCTGAGACTGTAAGATCCTTTGCTAAACAGGCTAACCCTGATGGGAGAAAGCATAGGGAAGAGCGAGCTGCTCCTGAGTCAACTAAGAAAGTGACTATTTTTTTTTTATCTGGGTCCCGCCATTAAATTTATCAAGAGCTCTTGGTGGGACTCGAGATGGAAGATGTAAAGCTCCTGACCCTCCTATTCTTCGAATGTCATGAATGGAAGAATTTCTTTCTCCCCCAACTAGGGGCATTCCCTCTTAAAATGTCCTGGTTTTCCACTCTTAAAACATCTATTCTGTCTTCCCTCCCTTCCTGTTTGAGGTTCCCTGGTCTCACCTCCCTATGTCCCTTATATGGCCTGGAATGTGGGAATTTAAATTCTTTATAAATTTTGGTGTGAGGTCCTGGGTAATGGGGAGTTGTATCAGTGGGCCTTGTCCTTTGGGGTACTCTGTTGGAAGATGGATAATATCATTTTTGCTTTTTGTTTCTGCCTTTCTTCATCTCTTTTCATATATACTTTTTGAGCTTTCCTCAAAAGCTCTTCTATGGTTCGATCTTTCCACTTTTCTGTCTTTTGTAATTTCTTGACAATATCTGGCCAACTGTAACAAAATGTAGCTTTAGCATTCCTTGCCAAAGAAGGTCTTCTAAATTTAGGCCTGCATACTTCCTTATTTGCTTTTTCAGCTCTCTGAGAATTTGATAGGCCCTTCATCCTTTCGTGGTTGTATATTGAATGCTCGGGAAATGTTTTGGGTTCAGGGTTACTGACTCGTGAATTCCTTTAATTACCATTTCCCTGAGATCTCTCATATTGTCTCAGTAAGCAGCATGGTTATTGTTGTATTGAGGGTCTTGGCTGGAAATTTTTGGTCTGCTGCAGAAACATTTTGGCCAGGAGGATGTTCACATTCCCAGACTACCATAGGCAATGTACTAAAATATTTAGCGGTGGATCCTGATAGCTGCAACTTATTTTCAAATGATTCAGAAAAAAAAGGAAATTTATGCATATGTATGCACAAATGCTTGGTGGTAAAAGAGTTTGGTGTTTTTATTTTTCTTTCTAACATTAATTTTTCACTAAATGATGTTCTATGAATTTTGCTTCTTGCTTTTTTCTCTAGGATGCATGTTTGTTTATGATCTCCTCATTTTAACCTTTTTTCTTTCTTAGCATGAGGTACTTGGTACGATTTCTTGAATTTAATTCTATAATCTTTTCTTTTTTGAGACAGAGTCTTACTGTCACCCAGGCTGGAGTATAGTGGCATGATCTTGGCTCTCTGTAGCCTCTGCCTCCCAGGTCAAGCAGTTCTGCCTCAGCCTCCTGAGTAGCTGGGATTATAGACATGTGCTGCCATGCCTGGCAAATATTTGTATTTTTAGTAGAGACGGGATTTTGCTGTGTTGGCCAGGCTGGACTTGAACTCCTGACCTCCGGCAGTCTGCCCACCTCGGCTTCCCAAAGTGCTGGGATTACAGGAATGAGCCACCACGTCTGGCCTGTTTTATTTCATTACACACACACACACATATATATAACATATATATATTTATATAAATATATATGTACACATACATACACACATATATACACACACACACATATGTATACATACACACACACACACACACACACACACACACACCTTTTCGTCCTGTAAAATTGGATCTTATTGTATGTAACATTGTATATTTGCCTTATATGACTTTTTCTGTATTGTGAAATATTTTTCTAAATGAAATGTGTTTTTGATGGTTTCATGGTATGTACATGGTTTGATGGTTTCATGGTATGATAGTACAAATATACTATCATTTATTCAATGATCTTTTACCTTAGCAGTGTTAAGCCTGTTGGTGTAATATGCAACAATTAAGGTCCAGTTAAAATATTTTACATTAATAAGCTAATGTAACAAATATCACTTTAGTGAATGTACGTTATTATAAATGTGCTTTATTACCCTTTCAGTTAATTTACCTTATGATTAATGAGTTAGATTTTAGTGGGAACATATTTATATATTGCAAAGATGTTATTCAGCTTGCACTGCCATAATGTAACACCCTAGAATGAGTGGCCTAAACAGTAAGAATTTATTTCTTGCAGTCTGGAAGCTAGGAAGTCCAAGATCAAGGCACCAGCCAATTCAGTTCCGTAGTGAATCCTCTCTTCCTGGCTTGCAGGTGGCCACTTTGTTGATGTGTCCTCACACAGCAGAGAGAGAGCGGAAGCAGGCTCTCTTGTGTCTCTTCACATAATAGTCCCAGTCCCAGAGTGAGGACTCCACTATGATGGTCTCATCTAAACCTAATTACCTCCCAAAAGCCATCTCCAAATATCATCATATTGGGGGTTAGGGCTTCAACATAAGAAGTATTGAGGAAGAGAATTTGATCTAGAGCAGGCATAAATGAGGACTATTTCAGAAACTGCTTATTTTACCTAAGTATCATTTTAAACCTAGGTTCTATAATTGTTCTCATTTTACCTGTGGGAAAGATTATCTGAAAGTCTTCATAGGAAAAGCAAAAATTACTATCGCTTATTCATTATGAAATATGTAGTTAAATTATGCATTATTGGCATAAAATGGAACTATGAAATTGCTGAAATGATTCATATACTATTCCATTCCATAAATGTTTATAGTTCCATAAAAACTGCAAATGTCTCCTAATGTCTTTTAAAGTACTTTATGAAAAGAGACTTTAAGAGACTTTTCTTTTTCTGTTTAGAAAACAATAGCCAATTTTATGGTGATTATGATTATTAACTAAAGTTCCTTTTAAAGTTCCTCACCTTAGTAAATAATATAACTGATAAGGAAGTCTTACCATGTTTTAGTGCCTTACATATATTTTTTTTAATAGTTACATAACATCAGTTTTTAAAATTTCAGTGATAGATTGATCTTATAATAATGGTGCTAGTTAGATAATAAGATCTTTATTTAATATTTAAGAAACTCAAACTTGAAGAAATTAAGTGATTTTACCTAGGATTAAACATTCAATTTGGGACAGTCCTTTTACTTTGTTATATATTCTGTGTGTTCAAAGAGCAAAGGGGATTTTTATGTTACCTTGATCTGAAAAATAGTGATCAAAGAAAGATTCAAATAAATAGTTACCTTTTAATTACATAGAAAAATGGACAATTGGAGGATACTATATCCGGTTAAGCTCAACTTGAAAATTCCTATGTAGAATTCTTACTCAAAAATAATATAATTTGGCCAGGCGCAGTTGCTCATGCCTGTAATCCCAGCACTTGGGGAGGCTGAGGTAGGCGTATCACAAGATCAGGAGTTAGAGACCAGCCTGACCAACATGGTGAAATGCCATCTCTACTAAAAATACAAAAATTAGCTGGACGTGGTGGTACCTACCTGTAATACCAGCTACTCAGGAGGTTAAGGCAGGAGAATCTCTTGAACCCAGGAGGCAGAAGGTTACAGTGAGCCAAGATCACACCCCTGCCCTCCAACCTAGACAACAGAGCAAGACTCCATCTCAAAACAAGAAGAAGAGCAAAAAAAAAATATATATATATAATTTAGTAGTGGTATATTTCAAAATATCACTAATGAAAGCAGTATTAATTTGTAATTTTGTTTGGCTTCATTTTGTTATTTCTTAAGTTTTTAAAAATTTTTTGCTTTCCCTGGAAAGTACTAATATATGGTCAGGATGAATATATATTCTTTTATAAAATATGCCTCCAGAATCACTTAATTGGTTTTCTATGAGTGGTAGTGGAAAGAACTCTGTACTATTTAATAGGGAGCAAACCAAGATAGTGCAAATTTAGATCTTTTACTATTTTTTATTTGTGGCTACCAATTTTGGCTGATAAGATGGCTTGTCTATGTATAGATTAGGACAGGAGTTGATAATAAGATGTTTTCCACAGCTACTCAACTTTGCTGTTATAGTGGGAAAGCAGCTGTAGTCGACACATAAACAAGCGGACATAACTGTGCTCCAATAATACTTTATTAATACAAAGACAAGCAGCAGCCATATTTGGCCTACAGGTTATAGTTTGCTGACCCTGGATTAGAATATCAAGTGAAATAAAGCCTCACTATAATTTTAAACAATTATTTGTCGTATGTTTTGTTTACTTAAGTCCTCTTCTAACTTAATGCTTTAATTCCTACATTTGTCTTTTTAAATTTCACCTTTTTTATTCACCTTTTTCAGTGCTACAGTGCTGTTACTTCTTCAGCTTCTTTTCTAGGCTCTCTAGTATCCTCATATCTTTCCAACTTTACTAAGACTCCTCCAGATTTAATTACATGTTTATGGACATTCAGGAGTGAGTGAGGTAAGGCAATGGAGGTTCTAGATATAAAGGAAAGATAGAAAAGATAGACTCTCATGGATTTGGGTGGTCATGGAATACTCATTAAAGGAGGCAGGACTGGAACTGACTCATCAAAGCTTCGAGGGAAATTAAATATTAGAAAAAAGAGAAGAGTATTTCAATAAATTGTTGACAAGGGGAAACTCGCATGTTTCCTCCTTCCCTTGTTTTATCCCCAAAATAAGAATTCGACCAGGGACCGATTCTTTCCAAGATCATTTTCTGTAGCAGAATGCTAACGATGTGACTTAATTCTCTCTTTGGATTTTACCTCTTTGAATTCTTTTTTCCTTCCTTGTGGCTAAGACTAACCAGCCCTGGAAAGGCCCGAAGCCTGTGGCCTATACCAGCTTCGCTCTAGGCACTCTAGCAAATGGACTTTTCTCTGGCTGGTTGGCTTGTTTTTCCTTAGTGTCCCTATTTGAGGTAGGAAAAAGCAGTGTTTTTCCTACCTTTACACTGGATGTAACACTTAACACCTAACCTCTGGTCACCAAAATGTATGTGAGTTTTCTCCCACCAACAGCTGGTTCTCTAGTGGACACCAAATGAGTATACTGTAATTCAGTTCATTTCTGACACTGTCTGCCTGAAGATAGCATCAGATCCCACAGGTTAAAGGCTCAATTCCACAAGACCCCTCATTCAGATGCTAACCACAAGTTCTTCTGGCAAACTTACACAAACAGGGGTTTCACACTACCCTACCTTGGGTTGGATTAATTTGCTAGAATGGCTCTCAGAAACACGTTTCTCAGGGAAACACATTTACCCCCATTTATTATTAAGGATATTATAAAGGGTATAGAGGAACAGTTAGATGGAAGAGATGCATAGGGCAGGGTCTGTGGGAAGGGATGTGGAGTTTCTTTGCCCTTTCCAGGTGTGGCACCCTCCCAGCACCTCCACGTGTCCAGAGATCTGGAAACTTTCCTGTGGTGTTTTTTTGAAGGCTCTATAATGTAGGCTTGGTTGATCAAATCATTGGTTGTTGGTGATCAACTAAACCCTTAGACTTTATCTCCTCCCTAGAGGTCCCTGTGTAGGGCTGGAAGTTCCAACTCTACAGTCATATGGTGGGTTTTTCCGGCAGCCAGCCCCCATCCTGAGGCTTTCCAAGAGCCCACCAGGAGTCACGTATAGAACAAAAGATGCTCCTGTCACCCAAGAAATTCCAAGGGATTTAGGAGCTCTGCTGTTACAGAACTGATCTGGAGTTTGCTCCCCTGGCACAGTGAAAGCACATATCAAGGTTTTTGCAGACAGGAAGTTGTCTATTGTAGCGTGGGGACCAGCCAGCTAAATTGCTCAAATCTGGCTTCCCTGATGACTTACAGGCAAGGATTTTTAAAGGCAAGGCTAAATTTCAAGAAAGCAGAAGCTATAGGCAAAATTATATATCAATACAAGGAGGTTACACATTGGCTTACGCTTAAAAGGGCAGGACATTTGAAGTCAAGGGCAGTCACAGGTGGTAGGTAGATTCAGAACTCTTCGGATTTGCAGTTGATTAAGGAAGGGAAACTTTGTTTAAAAATTTTATGTTCAGTAGAAAAATGTTAACTTGCTAGAGAGAATGACTTTCTCTAAGCCCCTCAGGAAGAAACTTATTAATAAAACAAAGGGTAATAGCTAAAGTTTAGTCTTCATTTTTCCCCTTATCTGGAGTCTGTATGCCAGCATATCCATTTAGTGGGGTTTCAAGCCTCTAAAAGACAACTCAAGGATGTATGTCAGTATGCAATCTTTAGTTTCTATAGGAAAAGCAAACGTCTCCCGAGCTTTAACTTCCTTGGCTGTTGTTCTTAGGATAGTTACCTTCTTGTTTAACAAGTTACTTAATTACCTCTGGGGCTAGTTAGATGCCTAGAATTTTTCTTAAAGGAACTTTGGGATTTTCTTTTATTTCCATGTTTGGGAGTTTGCAGGTCTCTGAAAGGAGACTCGGGGTCCCTGCTATGTTTCACGATGTCCAGTGATCCTGTTGCACAGGAAATTATAAAAGTCTTAGGAGCTCTTATGTCAGGAATGGAGACCAAATATATATTTCTTATGTAAACCAAAAAGTATATGAGACAGGTCCCAATCAATTTAGAGGTTTGTTTTGCCAAACTTAAGGACCATGGCCCGTGACACAGCCTCAGGGAGTCCTGAGAACATGTGCCCAAGGTGGTTTGGTTACAACTTGGTTTTGTACATACAGGGAAACAGAAGTTACAGGCAAATACGTAATCAATATGTGTAAAGTTCAGTCTGGAAAGTGGGACCTCTCTAGGTGGGTGTAAGGGAGGTTTTAGGTCGTAGGTGGATTGAAAGATTTCCTGATTGGGAATTGATTAAAAGAGGTGAGCCCTGACTAAGGAATTGAATTAAGCATAAAGAAGGACTTGAGTTTAGATAAGAGAGTTGTGGAAGCCAAGGTTCTTGTCATGTAGATGAATAGGGGATAGGAATAGGAAGCCACTCAGCTTTCTTGGCTTATAAGCTACCTTTATGTGTAAACGTGTAAATGAAGGAGTCCTCCTTGGGATCTGTGTTAGTTTATTGGGGACATAATTTGGAATTTAAAATTAGGGTTCTTAAACAGAATGTGAATAAGTACTTCTATTCACATATTTTCCTGTGGACTTTGCAAAAAGGGATAGCCATGGCAAGACAGATGGGTTCCTGCCATCTCTCAATCTTTTTACCTTTGGTATGATGGCAGACCAAGCGAGTATATGGACAAGGCCACTGGATCTGGAAGACAAAGCCCTGTGTGGAGAGAGTGACACCCCTGTAGTGAGGTAGGCTTCTTGTTTCTTGTGCAAGTGCAACTGCAGTCCTAGACAGTAACAGCCTATCTTTAGCAAGTAGGATCTGGAGTTGCTGTGGTATTTGGAGAGCCAGCCAGTCTGCCACAGTTGCCTCAGGCTGCATGATAATATCTCTACAAAAAATGGCTACACTTTTCAGTCATAACTGTAGTTTCTGGTGTGTCATGCTGGAATTCATTTCATTTCTAAAGCCAGAGTAGTATCACATTACAATGAACAAATCTCCAGACACTGATTTTTAGCTTCTGGATTTTTTGATGGTATAATATTTACTTCTTTTCACTTCAGGGGAAAGAAAGTGGGCACATCTCTTAGCCTTAAATAACAGTCATGAATATTTCACCGTGTGACCACAGGGTATGATGGAGGGAATCCGAGGAACAGAGGAAAAGAAGGAGAGTGTTATTGTACAGGGAATATGTTGTCATTTGAAATTAAGGTTGGCACATCTCAGTGAAATCATTAAAACGTAGGAACTAAAATGAAAATAAAGACTCGTGCTTAAAACACTGCCTTAAGGAGTTGGGCTTGCTTAGAGGCAGAGAGAAAATTAGCCAGTGAGTAAAACTACAACATTTGAAATATGAAGAGAAAAAGTACAAATTGGGTTTTATAAAGAGATCACTAGAAACTTAAGGAGAGAAGAGGATCAGCTTTAAAAGCAAACCATAGTGGAATTGGAAACGGAAAGTTTAAAATTTAAAGTACTTGAACAGGCCATTAAAAAGATAAGAGGCTTTTAGGAAAACTTAGGCCTAGGTCTTCTCCTCATGTAAAAAGCCTCTCATACCTCTAGGACACCAATATAGAGCAGAGTCTTACTATGAGACTTATTCTCCTGAACCCCGCTTCACAGTCTCTGGTAAGCTAGATTGGGACATACGGAGAACTCCTTTCTCTTAGGCCAAGTGCCTCCTTTGTCCATTTTCTCTTTGCTGTTTCATTTGTAGAAAAACAGTCTTAATTAGAATCCTTTAAAATTCTAACTGAAAAGTCTTTAAATACAAATCTTAAGATTGTGCTAAGGTAGAAATTTTCTAAGCAAATCAATCTGTGAGTACAGAAATAATTGTATCATTTCAGTATTTAATATTAGCTGTGGCTAATATTATGTGCATAGAAAAATATCAATACAAATGAAAGAATTAAGTTCAAGTTAGAAAATAGTATGGATTCACGGTTCTTCTCCCTTCTTACTCAAAACCATGCAGGTAATATATGCTTTAAACACTAAAAATGATGAGCATGAATCTGCAATGCAAGCCCTCAAAGATGCCCATGAAGAAGAAATTCAACAAATTCTTGCAGAAACAAGAGAAAAAATACTGCAGTATAAAAGCAAAGTAACAGAGGAGATAGACCTTAGAAGAAAGATTCAAGTTTTAGAGGCATCATTAGAAGATCACATAAAAATGAAGCAGCAGGCTTTGACAGAATTTGAAGCTTACAAGCACAGAGTTGAGGACATGCAACTTTGTGCAGAAGCCCAGCATGTCCAACGCATAGTGACCATGTCTAGAGAGGTCGAAGAGATTAGAAGGAAATTTGAAGAAAAATTACGGAGCTTTGGACAACTTCAAGTACAGTTTGAAAAAGACAAACGATTGGCATTGGAAGACTTGCGAACTGCTCACAGACGGGAGATACAAGAGCTTTTGAAGTCACAGCAGGATCACAGTGCCTCAGTAAATAAAGGGCAGGAGAAGACAGAAGAACTACACAGAATGGAGGTGGAGGCCTTGAACAAAACACTTGAGGAGCTAAGACTTGAACAGAAGAAACTAATTGAGGATTATGAAGGCAAGTTGAATAAAGCTCAGTCCTTTTATGAACGTGAGCTTGATACTTTGAAAAGGTCACAGCTTTTTACAGCAGAAAGCCTACAGGCCAGCAAAGAAAAGGAAGCTGACCTTAGAAAAGAATTTCAGGGACAAGAAGCAATTTTACGAAAAACCATAGGAAAATTAAAGACAGAGTTACAAATGGTACAGGATGAAGCTGGAAGTCTTCTTGACAAATGCCAAAAGCTTCAGACGGCACTTGCCACAGCAGAGAACAATGTTCAGGTAAGTAAAGAATATTATATTCACACATGAATTTTTTCTTTCTTTTAAATATATTCATTTTGTAGGCTGGGGAGCAGTCTGGCTCACTTAGAATCAGCTGCCTCACACCACTTAGACTTTTTTTTTTAACCTTTTTCTGCTTTTCCTTTGTGAGAAAAAATCAGTGACGGGGTAATTTATGTTACCCCTTAGTTGTTATTTCAGAATTTCAGATATTAATGGCCCAAAGAGAGAAGCTTAAAACCTTGCTAATTATTGGCTGGGCACAGTGGTACATACCTGTAATCCCAGCACTTTGGGAAGCCCAGGTAGGAGGATTGCTTGAGGCCAGGTGTTAGAAACCAGCCTGGTTGAGAGAGTGAGCTTGACAAGACAATACCCTGTTTCTAGGGGGAATCTTTTAATGTTGGGCTTAAGGTTTAATTATGTTTTTTTCTTTTCTTTTCACCAATAATGGTTTGCCTGCTAGCTGATATTTTAGACATTCATCAAAAAATTGATTGTTTTCTAAACTTGAATTTAAGAGATGTATTGTACAAGTCTGTGGGAAAAAACATACCAGAAGTCCACAAGTTTTGTTTTGTTGGCTTAGAAAATTTCATGGCTATGTTTTTAATGTCTGTGCAGCATTAAAATGGGTTAGAAAGGGTAGAATAGCCTTTCCTGATTGGGTCATGTAGCTTATGAAAATATCAAGTTATAAGTGTCACCAATACTTACAGATTTAAAAATTGGTATATAGTTTAGCATGACTTCTGAATAAGATAAAGCTGACCCTCAGAATTTAAATGAATTGGCTGGGCGCGGTGGCTCAAGCCTGTAATCCCAGCACTTTGGGAGGCTGAGGCGGGTGGATCACGAGGGCAAGAGATCGAGACCATCCTGGTCAGCACGGTGAAACCCCGTCTCTACTAAAAATACAAAAAATTAGCTGGGCATGGTGGCGTGTGCCTGTAATCCCAGCTACTCAGGAGGCTGAGGCAGGAGAATTGCCTGAACCCAGGAGGCGGAGGTTGCGGTGAGCCAAGATTGCGCCATTGCACTCCAGCCTGGGTAACAAGAGCGAAACTCCGTCTCAAAAAAAAAAAAAAAAGAATTTAAATGAATTATTTAACTCAGTATTATTCCCACATTTTAACAAAGCCTATTTAATCTTTCTTAGGTACTTCAAAAACAGCTTGATGACGCCAAGGAGGGAGAAATGGCCCTATTAAGCAAGCACAAAGAAGTGGAAAGTGAGCTAGCAGCTGCCAGAGAACGTTTACAGCAGCAAGCTTCAGATCTCGTCCTCAAAGCTAGTATGTCTGACCACAGTTTCTGGTGTAGTGTGTAGCTAAAACCAACACTTAAATGTTAATTCAAGATAACATTTGTCTTTTCTTCTAATATTTTAAAACTAGACTGTAAATACGTTAAAGGATTCTTAATATCTTACTAATTACTTAAAGATATACAAGTAACTTTTTTATTCTTAGGAATATATTTAGAAAACTTGAGAGTTAGCAGGTAAAACCACTAATAAGTTAGTCACTAAAAGAAAAATGGCTGGGGGCAGTACCTGTAATCCCAGTGCTTTCAGAAGCCAAGGTAGGCAAATCACTTGAGGCCAGAAGTTCAAGACCAGCGTGGCCAATTTGGTGAAACCCCATCTCTACTAAAAACAATGAAAATTAGTTAGGCATGGTGGTACACCGTGTAATCCCAGCTACTCAGGAGGCTGAGGCATGAGAACAACTTGAACCCGGTGGCAGAGATTGCAGTGAGCTGAGATCGTGCCAGTGCCCTTTGCCTGGGCAATAGAGCGAGACTGTCTCCAAAAAAAACAAGAAGAAAATAAAACAAAGCTATGAAGCACCTTTTTCAAAAGGTGTTGTCCTTTAAAAACATACATTTTATTTTATTTTATTTTTGAGACAAGGTATTGTTCAATCACCTAGGCTGGAATACAGTGGCACAAACACTATTCACTGTAGCCTGGACCTCCTGGGCTCAAGTGATCCTTCCACTTCAGCTTTCTGAGTAGCTAGCATCAGAGGTGTGCACCACATTGGTTGGCTAATTTTTAAAATTTTTTTGTAAAGACAGGGTTGTGCCATGTTGCCATCTCAAACTCCTGGGCTCTAACAGTCCTCCCACCTTGGCTTTCCAAAGTGCTAGGATTTCAGATATGAGCCACCATGCCAGCATTTGTTTAGTTTTTAGAGATGGGATCTTGCTCCGTTGCTCAGGCTAGAGTGCAGTGGCATGATTGTACCTCACTGTAGCCTCAAACTCCTGGGCTTAAGTAATCCTCTCACCTTAGCCTCCCAGTAGCTGGGACTCTAGGTGTACCATGGGCTAACTTTTTTAGAGGTGAGGTCTCACTGAAAAAATATACATTTTGAAGTGTTTAAGTTAGTTGAACTGTATGTAAATTACAGCATTTCATTTCTCAGGGCTTGTTATTAAGATTCATTTTTGCAAACTAAAGCTTTGCCCATTTCTCAGGTGGCTGCTATGCTGTTTCACAGCCCTTACTGAAGGAGGTGGGTGACTTGTGTCAGTTCTGAAGTTACAGTTTGTGTGCCCAGCAAGGCTGTTTGAGCTGGTTTTTTGGGAGATCTCATTTGATTGTCATTGGCCTATCAGTGAATCCCAGATTTTCCTTCTTCTAAAGTAGTTGTTTTTAATAACCTTTAGTGCACTTTGGAATGACTTGAAGGGTTTGTGAAACTACAGATGCTGGGCCCTCCCCTTCTGATTCAGTAGGCCTGGGGTGGGTCAGGAGTTCCCAGGTGATGCTGGTGACGCTGGTCATGCTGGTCCGAGATACTTTGAGAACCTCTGCTTTAAACTACTGTTTCTATGCGACCTTTTTCTTTCTTCACTTATTTTTCATCTTTCTGTCTCCCTCCTCATTTTTCTCCACCTTCCCCACTTTTTGCTGTCATTTTAAAGATTCTTTCATAACTTGGCTTCCCTTATCTGTGTCTTACACCACCTTAGTTGTTGGTTGCTTGGTTGTTTTTATTCAGCGACAAGGTCTCACTATGTTGCTGGCCATAGTGTAGTGTCTGTTTACAGGTGCAGTCATGGCTCACTGAAACCCTGAACTCCTGGGCTCAAACAGTCTTCCCACCTCGGCCTTCCAAGTCGCTAGGACTAAGGGCTTCACTTTAGGTCTTTGTCTAGCCTCTTGTCTGAAACAAATTCAGTTTCAACCAAACTGCTATCTGCCATCTTTGTTTCCTACATACAAATTTCTTCCTCTTTATGTTACAATTTCTTCCTCTTTATGTTACAATTTTACAAAATAAAGAGATTAGAAAAGGACAAATCACTCATTTTGGTGCCACAGTGTGAGTCAGTGCATCCTCTCCCTCCCTGTTTTATTCCTAGGAGACTTTCTTATGAACCCCTGAGGAGTTGTTCCTACTTCAACCTGTTTAGCTTGCAATCTTAAAAAAAAAAAACAAAAAAAAAACAAACAAACAAAAAAGCAAGGCCAGGCATGGTGGCTCATGCGTATAAGCCCAGCACTTTGGGAGGCTGAGGCAGGTGGATCACCTGAGGTCGGGAGTTTGAGACCAGCCTGGCCAACATGGTAAAATCCCATCTCTACTAAAAATACAAAATTAGCCAGAAGCAGTAGCACATGCCTATAATCCCAGCTACTCGGGAGGCTGAGGCATGAGAATTGCTTGAACCGGGCTGGAGGTTGCAGTGAGCTGAGATCATGCCACTGCAGTCCAGACTGGGTGGCAGAGTGAGTGAGACTCCATCTAAAAAAAAAAAAAAAGAAACAGCAAAGTGGTACAAGGTGCAGGAAGCAACATTAATCATGTGAAAATGACTTTTTAATTTAAATTATTCTAGTGGGATAAGAAGTATTTTCGTGTAAATATTTCATTTTATTTAGTAAAAAAACAAAGGAAAATTTGTACATGTAGAATATTTATTTTACTTAAGTATAAAGTACAGTTGTGTTATTAAATATAAACTGTTTATCTCATAGTACAACTGATTTTTAAATTGAAGGGATTTTCTTTTTGGTGGATAGGTCATATTGGAATGCTTCAAGCAACTCAAATGACCCAAGAAGTTACAATTAAAGATTTAGAATCAGAAAAATCGAGAGCCAATGAGAGGTTATCTCAACTTGAAGAGGAAAGAGCTTTTTTGCAAAGCAAAACCCGAAGTCTGGATGAAGAGCAGAAGCAACAGATCATAGAACTGGAGAAGGTAAAAAGTAATCGATACTTCTTTCCACCAAAAAGAGTTCAGTTTTCATCTTTTTCAGATTTGAAGTATTTGGAGTATTTCTTGCTACTCCACAATAACAATACATTTTCTACTTTAGTAGTTAGTTTTGGTTCTAATTTTGAGGAAATGGGTGTACAGCTAGACTATCCCATATTGTATGTTTGTTTAAAATATGTGGCTAACAATCTATGTAATATAAAAAAAACCCTTAAGACATTTCAGCCTATTTCAAGCCATAAATTGAACAAATTCTTACTTCGATGGAGTGTATATTTATAATCATATTTTCTCTATTAATGAAATATATTATTGCATATACAAGTAGAAAATTTCTGTAGAACTGAAAAGATGACAAACTTCAAACTCTGAAAATCTGAATACCAACATAGTGAATTTCTAGTTTAACAAGTGAGACATCATTTATAGAGTAATTGCTGAATATGTATTCCAGTTTTTCAGATACCCACAATACCAAGTGGGAGTTTTAGACATCTTTTACTTTCTCCTTCCCTCAGTGTCTAAACATTTTAAAAATGTCTATTCTCCTTGCTCCTTACTTACTTCCATTCATTCCTTAACCTGGTGCAGTCTTCTCTGACCATCAGTCCACAGAATTTACTCTTGCCTCAGCCCTCAGTGACATCCTGATTGCTGGACATGGTGGATCATAACTTACTGTGGTACTACCCACTGACTTAGAATCTCTCTTCTCTTGTATTTCACTTTCTTCACATTTTTCTCCTACCTCCTTGGCCTTGTGGTCTTCTTTGTGAACTTCTGTCCTCCATCTGTTCCCTTACTATTGATGTTTCCAGCATTTTCATCTCATTCTATGCACTCATTCATTCTAGTAACATCAATGTCACTTACTCAGTAATAACTTCTAAATCTTTAGGTCAGGCCAGACATTTTCCCTGAATTTAAGTCCTTTTATATATATAAAACTTTCCACTGATATCTCCATTTGTGTTTTTCACAAACATATCAAGTTAACATGCCCAGAATTTTCTCCTCTCAAACGTACTAAATTTCTTTTACTCCTTATTTCAAACAGTAGCATCACAGTCTATCTAGTTGCTAAACCAAAAATCTAAAAGTCATTCTTGATTACTTTTTTCTCAACCCCTTTATCTGTTACAGAGTCCTATTGGTTCTGCTCCCTTAATAAATTTTTATTCCATCCTCCCCTACTCATACCCGTTTATAGATCTGAGGTGTAGGCATATGTCATTGCTTGACTGGATTATAGTCACAGCTGCCTAACAGCAATCTCTGCTTTCAGTTGGCTCACCAGTCTGCTTCCAAGATGATTGTTTTTAAAAGTATATCAATTACTTAAACTTCAGTAATTTCTCAGTCCCTTCAGAATAAAATTCAGAGTTCTTAATGTAAAAGCCCCCTTCCCATTATTTTACTCCTGCCTACTTCTGAACCCCATCTGTCACCATTTTCTCACCTTGTATCCTGTATTCTCTCCAGACTGCTTAGCTGCATGGACTTTCCGTCTCCTTAAACTTTGCCATCTGTTTAGCTACTTGTCATCTTTTCAGTGCTAGATAACAATAGAAACGGTTATGAATGTAGGCTTTTGACATCAGACCTAGGCTTCACATTTTCTTATCATTAATTTCTTTATGGACTTGTTATAATAATTAAATGAGAGAACATCATTACCAGTTCAGATTTTTTCTCTTCTGAAAAGCCTTCCCTGATATCTCTCTGTCTGTTTCTCTCTGTCTTTGACACACACACACACACACACAACACACACACACACACACACACACACTTTCCCACCCCATCCAAGTTCAAGCATCTTTCTAATATAATCTCATAACACAGGATATACATCTGCCTTAGTTCATTTTGCATTGCTGTAAGGTTAATTTAGAAAGAAAAGACGAGTATTTGGCTTGTAGTTCTTCAGGCTGTACATCAAATGTAGTACTGGCATCTGCTTCTGGTTAGGCCTCAAGAAACTCACAATCATGTTGGAAGGAGAAGGGGAGGCAGCATGTCGCAAGGCAGGAGGGGGAGCGAGAGTGAGGAAGGAGGTGCCGGGCTCTTCTAAATAACCAGATTTTATGTGAACTCATAGAGTGAGAGCTCACTCGTAACTGCAAGGACAGCACCAAGCTATTCATATGGGGTCTACCTCTATGATCCCAACACCTCCCACTAGTCACACCTCCAACTTCAGAGGTCACATTTCAACATGAGATGTGGTAGGTACAGAAAATTCAAGCCTGTGTCAACATCCCTTTCTCATAGAACTTATAAAACTATATTGCCACAGTCCTTTGACTTTTTTCATTATTAGAACTGTGAATGCCCAAAAGATACATGATTGGCATTCAAAATTATATTGAGTGATATCCTTTGGGTGGGTTAACTGGTAAGCCATTTTGTGTACTATTTTGACATAAAAGGAAGCCCTTAACCTTGCAGGTGTATTACCTCACATTTGGTTCTAATTTGATAATAGTCTATTTTATCTCTTGCTTTACAATTTTTGATTTTGTGTGGAGTACCCTGTCCCCTGAGAACACTAATTACTTATTCTCATGTTTCATAGTCTACGGCTCATAGCACTCAGTTTATTCAAGCTTCCATGTTTATAGGGTTTTCAGATTACCCTAATAGTAATGAAAAAGCAGATACCAGTTATTGATCTTTGTTTTCATTTTAGAAAGTAAATGAAGCAAAGAAAACTCAACAAGAATATTATGAAAGGGAACTTAAAAACCTGCAAAATAGATTGGAAGAGGAGGTGATGCAATTAAACGAGGCCCATTCTAAGACTTTGGAAGAATTAGCTTGGAAGCATCATATGGCAATTGAAGCTGTCCATAGTAATGCAATTAGGGATAAGAAAAAACTGCAAATGGTGAGTAAAAATTTAATTTTTTATTGCACTGTAAATTGTTGAGATTTCTGCAATAGTCTGGTGTGACCTATATTGTAAAGCAATGGTTTACTTTTTTTTTTTTTTTTTTTTTTTTTTTTTGAGGCATAGTCTCACTGTGTCTCCCAGGCTGGAGTGCAATGGCATGATCTTGGTTCAATGCAACCTCCACCTCCTGGGTTCAAACAGTCTTCTGCCTTGGCCTCCTGAGTAGCTGGGACTACAGCTGCGTGCCACCACACCTGGCTAATTTTTGTATTTTTAGTACAGACAGGGTTTCACCATATTGGCCAGGCTGGTCTTGCACTCCTGACCTTGTGATCCACCTGCCTTAGCCTCCAAAAGTGCTGGGACTACAGATGTGAGCTACCATGCCTGGCCAATTTGCTTCATTTTGATGGCCGCTGTCTTGTAATCATTCTTGAAGTCATGATTCAAAGGGCAATATAACCTGATATTTCTTAATATGGGACATACCTTATTGAATTGATATGAGACGTTAATACTTCACATAAGCTGTAATAGAAACACAGTTTTTGTCCTTGAGCTGTCTCTTCATGAGACAACCAAATAGGTGTGCTCTTCAGGAAGTCTCAAATAGTTGAAAGCACATATTCTCTCACAGATAGTTTTATTCCTTGGAAAAATGATTTATGTTTTGTTTTGTTTCTTCCTCAATTAAGTATTCACCTTGCTAATGGTAATATATGACAGAAAGACTTGCATAGTAGAAAAAGCAAAGCATTTGACAGACCGTGGCCTTACACTGAGCTCTTAGCTTATTAGCTGTATTACTTTGAGCCCCAAAAGTGATGCCTTGGGCTCCTCATGTGACGGAAAATATGATCCATCCTAAAATGTTCCTGTGAGGATTAAGTCAGATAAAGTAGAGAGTACCCAGTCATGTGCTAGCACGTGGTGATAAAAGTTAGTTATTAGTACTTCTCACTATGTACCACATACTACAGTAATGTTTTACGTCTTTTAAAGCATTTAATTCTTATGACATGTTATTGGTTTGATTTCTGTACCCATTTTACTGAAGAGGGGATGTGCTCAAGCACATGCAAATAGTAAGACTCATTCTGGCCTTGAACTCAGTTCCAGATCTGATAAACCCCAGGCATTTAAATATCATTATGTAGGCATTTATTAATGACAGTTGTTGTATATTTCACTAATGGTACTTAACAGTTTACTAAGAACTTATACCTTAATACTTATGACGGGGAGATTAAAGTCATTTTTATTATCTAGATGGTAAAACACGTTTAATAAACCTCAGTGATTTCCTCAGAGCCACAACGCTATTAAGAAGAGCTAGGATATGAATTGAGATCTGCCTCAGTATACTTTCTGTTTGTGACATGACTAGTTGGGAAAAATATCTAAGACCTAACCTTAATTTAAAATTAAAACTTTCTGTTAAAATGTTTTCTTTCTAAACTGACTACTATATGTTTATGTAGCCAGAGACAAAAATTAATGACATGTTATTTCTCAAGACTCTGTCATTTTCTATGTGCCAGCTCACTATTCCAGGACCAGTTTACACAGCATTAGTTATGTGAAGTGTGTGCATGCTTAGCAATTCTGGGTGCCTGTATTACCTGTTCAGAGTTTTATAGAGAAGTGTTTCATGATAACTGCTTCTTCTGCACTGTCTTTTCTAGCTGTCTTTTGGTATTATTTTTCATTTCTACATTCATTTTCACCTCTTAGCTACCTTCTTTCTTATTGAAATACTTAAATTACATATGGCCAGCCTTTAGCCTTTATTCCTCTCTATTAAGTTCTAAGTGCTAGAATTAAGGCATCTTTCGTCTATGTCATTTTTACCTCATTACTTTACTCCTCATTATCCCTTAACCTTACTAAATTTTAATTTTCTAGCACCTGCCTTAAACTACTTAAATTTCTTAAAGTCTTTCTTTAAAACATAGTTACCATGAGACAGATGACATGAAATTTCCTATATGTGAACATATTCACCACCCTGTTGCAGCCTTATACCCTTTTCTTTTATCAGAGTCACTTGTATATCACTTGCTCTTTCTTCCTCTCTTACCTGTCTACCTCATGTCTGAACCTAAGCTGAAACCAGCCTCCTTCCAAAATAGTCCTCCAGTGTCAGATTCTCTCTTAAGGAACATTTAGCTGAAGATGACTTCTCTTTTCTTATTATTCAGTTATCAAAAAGGATTGTATTGTTCATAACTCTAGTTGACCCACCACAACTGAGAGTAAATATACAAAGAACCTATGTGGAAAACTGTTAACATAGGAGGCTTGAGGCTGCCATCCTTAGAAAGGCAAGTTGGCCCTTGGCTGGCATCTGGGAACTTGGATTTTGGGAGGGATTCCCCTATTCCCTAATGAGAATGACTCACTGGCCTAAGCTATTTACCCAAACAATGTGGTTTATCCTGAACACCTGCTTTCCTTCTGGGAATCTGGATTTTGACATGTGACAGGAAAACACTACCTGTATTATCAGTCCCTGATAAAAACAAACAAACAAACAAAAAAACTTGAGCACCAAGTCTCTCAAGAGCTTTCCTGGTAGACAGCATTTCACACAAGTTGTCACAGGTTGCTAGAGGTATTCAGCCTGCCTTGAATGAGGACAGCATTTCACACAAGTTGTCACTGGTGTCTGGAGGTATTAAGCGGGTCCTGTGTGAGAGGGCTCTTGGAAGCTTTGTACCTGCATCTGGTTTCCAGCAGACTTCGCCTTTTGTGCCTTCTTCCTTTGTGGTGTGTGCTTTGAGTCCTGTGCCATAATTACAGCCGTGAGTACGACTGTACTCTGAGTCCTGTGAGTGTGAATCATCAAACTTGTTTGTTTTGGGGACGTCTGACACAGAACCCTATTTTTTATTATTCTCATTTTACCCTATAGAAATAGTGAACTGCTTGTAACATACTGTGCTCTTTTGTGCCTTCGTGGTGGTTAGCATATGGTTTTTCGCGTGCCTAGAATGTGATGTTGCCCTCTTGCTACATCACCTTTTGTTACTGGTGTACTCCTTTAAACAGTGCTTAGGAACTGCTGTCTCTCTAAAGGTTTCCCTGCCAAGCTAGATGTTGTTAGTTACCCTTCCATATACTCCTGTACTCCCTGTTCCTGTCTAAGTTGCTTAATATTCTTTAATTGCTGTGAGCTTATTAATGCCAGGCTTAATGTCTTATTGCCTTTTTTACCCAAGTGTTAAGTAGCATGCCTGGCAAATAGTAAGTGGTCTTCAATAATTATCAGTTTTACCAGTTTTACTCTTTAATTTGCCTTCATTTTATACTTGCTCATTCTTAACTATGTTCTAGTGCTAGACCACTGAGTTGTAGAAGTGTCACTGGATTTCATTTTTGATGTAAATATAAAAGAACTTGAAGGGAGAAAAAGAGTTTTTAATTCAAGAGGTAATTAGAATTTTTTATCTCATACTTTTCTGACTTCAACTTGATCTAGTCTGGTCACATGTTCTCACCATTTAAAAAAATTATAACCACATCATAAATTAGAATGGTAGAATCTAAGCCACTATGGTGTCACTGTTAACTCTGATATTATTAATTAAGGGTAAGGCCAATTTAAAGAGCAAAGTTTTAAAATACAAAACAGGATAGTCTTTTTCTTGGAGTCTTCAAAGTATATAATATTTGTAATTTTGTTAATTTTTTTAAAAATTATTTTTCTAAGGAATTGGAAGAACAACATAACAAGGAGAAACTAAACCTGGAAGAGGATAAAAATCAGCTTCAGCAAGAGCTAGAACACCTAAAGAAAGTACTGGAAGACAAGCTGAATACAGCCAATCAAGAGGCAAGAATTCTTTAGATCTGTTGCCTATGTTATAGATATTAATAGCAGTAACTTATTCTGGTGACATTGTATAGGTAGGTAAGTCTCAGTGAAGGTAACATATCTAGAGTAAAAATAATTTTAAAACTTTAATTGGTGTTGAATTTTTCATGACACTCTGGTTATGTTCCACCAGGTAAAAATTTACTGTCGAAAACATTAAACCAAGGTGCTTTTGTGGGGAGAAGCAAAACAGAATATCACCACATAGGAAAAGAAGAAAAGAGAGTTCTCTGCCCTTTTCAAAAAAAAAAAAAAAAAAAGCTTGTTATTAGCTATACTGTATCTTTTTCTACAATTTTCAACAGAAACTGATGATGGTAGCTAGAACCAGTAGGCTTAATCTGAATAACAGTGTATGACATTGTTCTTTTAAGACTAGATATAAATGAAAGAGGAGAAAAGAGGGAAGTCAGAGTTCTTCTTCAACCTTATATCAACAAAGTTCCAGGTGGATTAAGGATTGGAATATAATATGAAAATCGTGTATGAATATAAATAAAATATGAACACAAAAGTGACAAACCTAAGGACAAAGAAGGCTTTTTGAACTTGATATCAAAGTTATGAACTGAAACATAGACTATCTATACAGTTAAAGCTAAACTTCTTTATATCAAAACATACCATAAGCAAAATTTGAAAAGAGGAAAAACTGGGAGATAGAGTAAGACACTGACAGATTGACCAACAAGAATTTATGTCTTTAACACTTTGAGTATTTACAAAACAGTAAAAATAATACAGACACCCAGATTATTTTTTTACAAGCTAAAGGTGAACATGAAAAAACAATTGGTTTTATGTAATTTAAGAACTGGAAATGAAATCAATGAGATGTTATTCCATTACCATAAAATTAACAATGATAAAACATTGAGACCATGCAGTGTTAATAAGGGTAAAGAAATAAGCACTGAGAAACTGCTGATGGGAATATAAAGTTGTATAATTTTTTTGGAAAGGAATTTATCAGCACATATGAAAGTCTTAAAGATGGGCATGTCCTTTAACTCAACAGTTTCATTTTTTGTGTATTTAACATAGCAGATAACTATGGATTTTTGACAGAAATTTAGCACTGTTTATAGTAAAAGTATAGAAAAACTTAAATTTTCTCAGAGGTCTGTCTACCTGGAAGAAAGGGATTATTTTCCTAGTTCACACGGAAGTTTTGTTTGCTTCTCTTTCCATGTTCCGGGGCTGCTTCCATGCTGAGGGTATTGCCTTTTTCCTGCTCAGAGGCACACATGGCCTAGCAGCTGCACTGGTGCAATACGAAGTCAAAGCGAAGGCATTTAGGGTCCTTCTAGGAGTTAAATACCTTCATTCTGAGATATTAAAGAGATTTTATTTCTAATTGCTATTAAGTATATATTAAATTTTTCTGTAATTGACTCATTCATTCATTTATTTAATAAATATTGAATGGCTATCAGGTACTAAAGTACTGTTATGCACTGTGGTTTCAGTGATAAGTCAGTCAGACATGGTCCCTACTGCTATGGAGAGACAGACACAAAAACAAGTAAATACAGGTCTGATGTATATTACAAAGGGTGGTAAGTAATTAACAAGGCTTGTCAAAATAATAAATTTAGGAAAGCTTATGCAAAGGCCCTGAGGCATGAGAAATTTCTAGGAATTGTAGGAATACCAGCTGTATTAGTTGATTTTACGCTGCTGATAAAGATACACCCAAGACTGGGCAATTTACAAAACAAAGAGGTTTAATTGGACTCATAGTTCCATGTGGCTGGAGAGGCCTCACAATCACGATGGAAGACAAGGAGGAATAAGTCAACCTTACATGGATGGCAGCAGACAAAAAGAGAGCTTGTGCAGGGAAACTCCCGTTTGCTAAAAACCATCAGATTTCATGAGATTCATTCACTATCACAAGAACAGTGCAGGAAAGACCCGCCCCATAATTCAATTCTGTACTCCCCCATAATTCAGTCCCCTCCCACTGTGTTCCTCCCTCGACATGTGGGAATTGTGAGAGTTACAATTCAAGATGAGATTAGGGTGGGGACACAGCCAAACCATATCACCAGAAAAAATGGAGTATGATAGCAACTATAATAATTTATATTTATTTAGTGCTTACTGAGTACAAGACTTTGTTTTATGTAGCGTCTCCTTTATATGGTTCTCTCCTTTAATCACAGCAACCCTGTGCAGTAGGTACCAGTTACTAAGTTAAATAACTTGCCCAAGTCAGCACATAATAAGTAGGTAAAGCCAGAATTCCATTTCATGTAGTGTGCTTTCAGAACTCAATTCTTAACCCTAGTGTTACTCTTTCTCTCAATGAGTGTAAAGACCAAGAAGAAGGCATGCCATACTGAGGCAGGAGATTTAGGCAGATGCTATGCTGTGAGGGTCTTGTAAGTCCCATGAAAGATTTTGCAAGTTATCCTAAGGGCAGTGGAAAGCAGTTGAAAGATGCTAAGTGAAAATATGTGGATGCTTGTACAGTGGATGAGGCTTATACTCATGTTCATATTTGTAACTTATAAAAAACTCACTCTAGTGTTGAAAGGAGAGAGAATTAGAGAAGAACAAATATGCAAATATGGGTATTTCAGGGAGGAGGTTTCTATTTACTGTATTCCCTAAGTTTGTACATTAATAAGGAGCATCTGAGTATTGATTTCTGTTGCAAACGACAGAAATCCTAGCTCAAACTAGCCTAAGGAAAAAGAAAATTTATTGACTCATGTGACTGTAAAGTTCAAAGATAATGTTGGCACCCGATAAGACTAGATTCAGAACTGAAATTGTGGCAATGGAACTCAGCTTTTCTTTTCTCCTTAAATTGGGTTGGTTCTCTATGCTGACTTCATGCTTCAGTCATACATTCCCTGAGGTATATGTACAGCTTGCAAAAAAACCTTTTCTGGTAGCTCCTTTTTAAAGTCCTGAGTTCACTGTGACTAGGTCAGCTTAAACCACATGCCTGTCCCTAAACCACTCCCCATACCAACAAAATGAGATGATGAAGCACTTTATTCTGGAGTTTACATTTAATGCTTCTAAAACCACATAGATTAGTAGAGAAGGTGAGTAGATGCCCCAAAAGCCAAAAGGAGATTTTGATATTGGGAGGCAATAGATGTTTTTCCCATGTATTCATTTTTATTATATTTAAGAAAACAAACTGATCAGTTATGTCCAACAATTATTTGCTTTTTATATTTTATTACATTTAACTTTGCAGAAGTTTGAAGTTTTTGCCTATTTAAATATTTTCTCTAATTAGATTTATAGTTGCCCTAATATACCTTCTCTTCGAATTCTTTATGTTGTTATTTGAATACTAATCTTTATATTTATTTCTATATTGCATTTGTTTTAACTTTTATTTGAGATTCAGGAGTATATGTGCAGGTTTGTTATATAGGCAAACTCATGCCACAGGGGCTTATCTCCCAGCCTAGTACCCAATACTTATTTTTTCTGATCCTCTCCCTCCTCCCAACCTTCACCCTCCAATAGGCTCCAGTGTCTGCCCCTCTTTGTATCCATGTGTTCTCATCATTTAGCTCCCACTTATGAGAACATGCAGTATTTGATTCTCTGTTACTGTGTTAGTTTGCTAAGGATAATGGCCTCCATCACTATCCATGTTCCCACAGAGGATATGATCTCATCCCTTTTTATGGCTGCATAGTATTCCATGGTGTGTATGTAGCACATTTCCTTTATTTAATCTGCCATTTATGGATATTTAGGTTAATTCCATGTCTTTGAATTGTGAATCATGCTGCAATGAATATCACATATTGCATTTCTTTGCATAACTTATTCATCTGAGCATTTTCAGGATTCTAGAATATTATTCTTCATGCTGATAAATTTAGTTTTTTCCTTATTGATTGGGACCTAATGTTTGTATATTGCTTTCTGGTTAAAGAGTATTTTTATATATATCCTTGAATTTAATTGTTATAGTAACTCCATGAGGTGGGATTATTACTCACTTCTATTTTATGGTGACCAACCTTGGACCTGAAAGTAGATTTTTCTGCCAAGTTCTTTCAGCTCTGTCATAACTGCGTTCCTTACTGTCATTCATTCAGCACTATAAATATATTTATGACACTCCCCTCAATTAAAAAGTATAGAAGGTCTAAGTAAACAATATAGACTAGAGAAAGCACTCATAAATATAGGGACATACAAACTTTTTAAACATAGTAAGTGAATACTGTATACAAATATGCCAGTAAATTTTAAAAAATAGGAAAAACATGTCTGTGTGAAAATTTAAATTTTTAAAATGACTCAGAGTAGTTGTACAACCTCACCAAAGCATGAAAATTAAAACTGTGAAAGAAAAAGTCTAAGGTATCCAGAGAGGCACTAGGCCTAGAGGATTTAATGGGTGAATTTTACCAGACTTTCAAGAAACAGGTAATTCTTTTGCTTTGAAAATATTTCAGAGCACAGAAAAGATGTGTAGCTCTCCTAATTATCCTATGAGGTTAACATTCCTTTAAAGACATTTACAAGATAAAATACTACTACTACTAGTGTTGTAGAGCATATACCTGCATGGAGAGGGGACAGGAAGACTGCACCTGGGGAGGAAATTGTGGGTCAGAGAAGGAGCGAAGGAGATTTTTCTATTTTTCTTTGTGATGTCTGTATTTACAAGGAGAAATATTCAAGTATTATTTTTAAATTACAGAGGTCAGGAAGGCTGTGTACCTGGGGAGGGAATTATAGGTCAGAGAAGGGTTGAAGGAGAATTTTTGTATTTTTCTTTGTCATGTGTGTATTTACAAGGAGAAATAGGTATTATTTTTAAATTACCAATTTTAGTTTTTGTAGAAATTTCATAGGTTTGGCCATTTTGTAAGAATGGGGTTTTTACTTTATAGCATTGTCCCTAAATAATTTGAAATAGTTTATGGATTTTAGTACTCATAACTTTAGGGTAGGGATATGCTTAATCAGCAATTGTCTGTTAGCTCCTAATTTCAAGAGTGTATAAATTAAACTCTTAAAGATTTCATGAGACAAATTTTGTGTGGAAAGACAGGAATCATAACTTATTCTAGTTTATGATACGTATACCAGCTTATCAGTATTTTGACCTAAATCTATCTCCTTTGGAAATAGCAGGAGATACTGACTTGAATGAAATATGTGATTAAATTTAAGATTTTTTAATCTAAAATTTTATTTCACTCTTATATAATCTTTATCTTGCTTCAGCTTCTTACAGTTATTACATGGTAGAACTAGGAATTCTCTGTGCTAAACAAAGATATATCTATGCCTTTACATGCTTGTCATGAAAAAAGAAAATTTTAAATATGAAAGTCTTTTCAAAACACAACAGAAGAAAGCTGTCGTGGTTATTTGAGTGCTTTTTCCAGATCAATCAGGAAATGATCCATTCAGTAAAATTACAACTAAAATTAAAAACTTTAGGTAGAAATTGTAAGACAGTTTTGCTATTCTATTACAATGAAGTATATTAAAAGTACTTTATTTACTTACAGATTGGCCGCCTCCAAGATCTGGTAAAGAAAAGTGAGCAAGGTCTTGGCTCTGCAGAAGGAGTTATTGCTAGTCTTCAGGAATCCCAGGAAAGGCTTCAGAATGAGCTTGACTTGACTAAAGACAGACTAAAGGAGACCAAGGATGCTCTATTAAATGTAGAGGTAATTTCATAATTCTACTGTAATCTAAACAGCAGCAAAATAAAACTATAACCTAGCCATTTGACATACAGCTATTTACACAGCATATTGTATGTAATTAGTATATTCGTTGTTAGAACTGCCATAACAAAGCACTACAAACTGAGGGACTGAAAACAACAGAAATTTATTGTCTCATAGGTCTGGAGCCTAGAGGTCCAAAATCAAGGTGTTGACACGGTTATGTTCCTTCCTAAACTAAGGAAAGATCTGCCCTTGCATTTTCCAGCTTCTGGTAGCACTAGGCATTCCTTGGCATTTGGCAGCATAATTTTTATCTCTGCCTATCTTCACATCTTCAAAGGATACCAGTTGGCTGGACATGGTCACTCTCGCCTGTAATCCCCGCACTTTGGGAGGCCGAGACGGGTAGATAGATCATGAGGTCAGGAAATTGAGACCATCCTGGCTAACATGGTGAAACCCCGTCTCTACTAGAAATACAGAAAATTAGCCAGGCGTGGTGTCATACTCCTATAGTCCCAGCTACTCAGGAGGCTGAGGCAGGAGAATTGCTTGAACCTAGGAGGTGGAGGTTGCAGTGAGCCAAGATCACGCCACTACACCCCAGCCTGGATGACAGAGCAAGACTCCATCTCCAAAAAAAAAAAGGATATACCAGTCATATTGGAACAAGGGCTCACTCTGCTTCAGTTTGACATTGTCTTAATACATCTGTACTGATCCTATTTCCAAATAAAGTCACATTCTGAGATACTGGGAGGAAGGAGGGTAGGACTTCTACATTTTTGGGGACACAGTTGTTAAACCTGTAACAAATAGAATGTGCAAGTCTTTTACTGCTAAGAGTTAGAACTCTCATATACAACAACTAAGTGCTTCTCTGCGTCTGCAAATTTCAGAAAGACTCTGCCTTTTTCTCTTCCATTCTCATGAAGCATAGCCAAGATTTAGATTGTCTTAGTAGAGAAGAAGAATCCATAAAACTGGGTATATAATAGCCAGGGAGTTCTTAACCTTTTCCTTCACAGAGATGGTTTAGAGTATAGGCTCTGAAGTCAGGTTGGTTGGTTGTAAATTCTGAATCCACCAAATTGTGTGTAACTTTGGCCAAAGACTCACCTTTTACATCTGCACAATGAAGTAGGAGTTGGGGGTAATAACACTCTTCACAGTGCTATTGTAATAATTAAATGAGATAAACCATGTACAGCATAGTGCTTAGCAAAATAGTAAACGTTCTGTAAATACTGCGTTTTACTAGTATTATTTCAAAATAACTGTTTTAGTTTAGAATTGGTGACATTTCAAAAGCATATAAACAAGGGTACTTTTTAGTGACATTTCAAAAGTGTACACACAAGGATTTGCCTTGTGTATGGAGCATATATAATTCTATTTATATTTTATCTAGTATATAATTATATTCTGTGTGCATTGAATATTTATTATCTTCCATTCTGAATTATATGAGAAATTATTTCATTTTCCTTGAATCTTCTTTTCTTTATGTTTACCTTTCTTCAGTGGCTGTGTGATATGACAGTATTAATATATAACAAGAAATAATTGGAATTTAGAGCTAGTACAATATACAACTTGATATATTGAATTTCTGTGATGCCAAATATATTGACTGTAATCTCAATGGTAGCATTCTGTGGTGTGAAGCTGAACTGCATGACCAACTACATTAAGGAATGTTTTTTCCATTGTCAAAAAATAAAAGGAAAATGATATTTTAAGGAAATACAAATATATTTAAAAGTAAACAGTCAAAATATATTTAATGAATGTTAGTTGAATATAGGTTGTGTTTATATGGTATCTTGGAAGTTCTCTCTTGCCTTGCTGCACATCCAATTCCTTACTTTAGGGTATTTTATCCTGATTGCCTTTCCTCTGCTGTCCTTGCACTGAAAATTGGACTTACTGATTCAGTTTCCTTTCTTTGAGGTCTTCTTCATATTTACATTGTTCTTCTGTCCAATAGTAGAAAATACTAAACGCTAAACATTTTAAGCAAAACTCTATCAAGTGTTCATTTTCTGTTCTGCTGAAGAATTTTTTTTTTTTTTGGAAATGAAGTTTCACTCTTGTTGCTCAGGCTGGAGTGCAGTGGTGTGATCTCGGCTTACTGCAGTCTCCACCTCCCGGGTTCAAGCAATTGTCCTGTCTCAGCCTCCCGACTAGCTGGGATTACAGGTGTCCACCACCACGCCCAGCTAATTTTTTGTGTGTTTAGTAGAGACAGGGTTTTACCATGTTGGCCATGCTGGTCTTGAACTCCTGACCTCAGGTGATCCACCTACCTTGGCCTCCCAAAGTGCTAGGATTACAGGTGTAAGCCACTGTGCCCAGCCCTGCTGGAGAATTTTAACTAAGAAAATATAAATGCTGCATCTTGGTTTATCACAACTCTGCATAAGCTTTTTAAAGCAAGTTTTTTTTTTTTTGATAACCTCTTTTCCTCTAACCTACCCCAATAATGTCTAATCATGTGCTTTACACTGAGGAAAAGAAATACTTTTTAAGCAGTCTACTCCATTTAATGTTGCATTTGGTGGAAAATAAAAGAAGTTACTCGAGGCAGAACATTTAGTGAAAAGAACAGTTGGCTAAGATGGCTGCTATCAGTTTTCAATACTTACTGCTTAGTACCCAGGCCAACAATGTAGAATGGCAATTTCAGCATTGGCTTGCTTCTTTCTCGTTAATCTGGATATACCCTTCAAAAACACCACACCACATGTCGTTAGCAAGTGGATGATCTAGAAAGGGTCATTGTAATAACAGGAAGATAGACCATCATCTGCTCCTCTTCTGCCTTGTGCCCCAAGAGCAGCTGCTCTGCTAGCTGGAGCTGATGGTTGCCAGTGTTGTCCAAACAGGTCACCTCTATCCCTAGGTTCCATGGAGCCGCTTGATTCATGCTAATCTACAGGAATTTTGTGTATTGTAGCATATTATCATAACACTGAACACATGGACCACTACTTTGAAGTTACATAATAAAAACAGTAGCCTAAATTCTGCATAATCATTTTTATCATGTCAGGTACTTAAGTTTTTAGCAAATAACATACTTTTGAATATGAGTATGAGTGAATTTGAATATCTGTCTATGTAATGTATATACAGGTGTAGGTAATTGGATAATCAATATACTGTTAGATACCTAATATATGGAAAGTATAATTAAGATCAGTAATGCTGACTTTAAACTATTTAAATAATTTCTGATATAAGCCTAAATAAAATGTAGTTTAGACAAGAACATTTAAAATATAAAATTCGTTTTACATATTTTCAGAAAGTCTTGAGTCATTTTCACAGATAGCATTATCAATTATTGCGCTGTAAGAATTTAAAAGTTTTAATGCAAGCACTTTGCTTATTTAAAATAACCAGCACTGTCTTTGTTTTTGAAGTTTAGTCTTCGTTGAAAAGTTTTTATTCTTCAGGGTGAGCTACAACAAGAAAGGCAACAACATGAAGAAACAATTGCTTCCATAAAAGAAGAAGAGAAGCTCAAAGTAGACAGAATGGCCCATGACTTAGAAATCAAGTGGACTGAAAATCTTAGGTATATTTTTTGTTCTGTAATGTAATCTTTATCAATAAAGACATATAAGAAAGTTTTTCTCTTGCATGGCTCATATTGTCCTATTGTTAAAGACATAGTAGCAGTATTTTAAAATTTCCTGTGATTAGATACAAAGAAATTGGATTTTTTTTCTGTTTGAATTCAGATTTACTTTTTGCATTTCTTTGAATATAAAATAGGCAGAAAACTAACCCGAAGTCACAAGACTTATTTGTTCTAGTACCTATTCTGCTGTTAATAAATTGACAAATCAGATATCTTGTGGTAAGTTATCAACTTACTTTACAGTCCTTAACTGTAGTCTGCTTTTACTCAGAGTCACAGACTTTTGAAGAGGATTAACTAAGCGCTTAAAAAACCTGTGGACTCTGTTGCAGTCAGTCAGAGAAATAAGTCTCTTTACAAACTAAATGCATTTGTCTTATTTTAGACAAGAGTGTTCTAAACTTCGTGAAGAGTTAAGGCTTCAACATGAAGAGGATAAGAAGTCAGCAATGTCTCAACTTTTGCAATTAAAAGAGCGAGAGAAAAACGCAGCAAGAGATTCATGGCAGAAGAAAGTAGAAGATCTTTTAAACCAGGTAATTAATAATCTGTACATGATCAAGGTTCATTTGCCTTGACATTCTCTAGCTGGGGAAATATTGTAAAACTCTGTGTTAATTCACTGTATTTTGTTATTTTTCATGGGACAAGCTTAAACTTTTTAAAAATATATAAAACCAGGAAGATAATTCATAAACTTATAAAACATTGTGCTGAATCATTATTTTATATATGCAGTCTAAATACTGAGAAGAATTTATGATTTTTTTAGTTTAATATTTGACCTGAAAATATTCAAGATTTTAAATGTGCAAGTTGCCTATTTTTTAAAAGTATAAAATCTTTTTTCATGTCATTAGATACTGCTTGGATAACAGAAGATAGAATTTATTATATGTATCATGATTACCTAAAACCAGTTACTAAAAGTGAACAGCTTTTCTCACCAGTGGAGTGTTGCCTGTTATCCTTCAAAATTCTTTAAGCCACTTAGAATATAACATAAACAAAAGGTGGCAATATTCCTAAATCTGTTCTTGCGCTTGCTTATTTCCCTAATATTTGTAACTGTAATTAAAAGAATTTGCACATTTTTACCCATTTACACAACTTTTAAATTTATTAATTCTTAGCATTCTTCTGCAGAGCGAGTAATTAAATAGGATTAACTGCCTGAATCACCAGTTGATTAGTAAGTGCAGAACTTGGACAAGAAGCAACTCAATAATTTAGTGCCAGAAACCTACTATTATCTTTCTATTTGTAAGCATGATGAATTTCAAAATAAACAGGATAAACTTTTTGTAAGATCATATGTTACATAGGTACATATATGCAGTATCTTTCAGGAATACTTGTATCTCATAATAATTTATAATGTTACTCTGAAAAGAGAGAATACATATGTATGGTTTACATGTGAGTCTATATGAGCTTTTGTCATTTGAAACTTTTGAAACTCAAAAATAAGAACAAGGAAACAACTGTTACTGGAATTTGGACATTACCATTGCTTATGATACACTTATTTTACATTCCTCTTAGGGACCCAGAAGGACAGATTTTACTGGGTAGAGTGGTACTAATCTTCTATCAATAGACGAGTAGTAAGATTCTGCACCTGCAAAGATTAAATTAGTTTGATTATTTAATAAATATGTATTTTTTCAACCAGAAAGTATTGAACATAGTTTTTGGCTCGGTTTGCACTGTGAAGTGGGCTCACCACTTCTGCATATTTTCTGTTAAATTGTTTAATTTGTTATTCCTTTAATCTCTGTTGTATTAATTTGTCAGATGGCATCTATACATCCCTGAATTTTGTTTCTTCTTTTTTCCTTTGGGTGTCTATTCTGCAGTGTTCTGTCCTGAGTGGACCTAATGCTTTGCATCTTGTAGTTCTGTATATCATAAAATAGTTTATTACATATTAGCTCCAGTTTCTGCCACCTTTACAGAAAAAATTTCTAAATCAGATTTCAAAGCAGATTAACCATAAATATCAAGATAACCAGGAATTAATTGGTTCCCAAGGTAAAACTGTTCTGTGATGCTCTATGCCATCAGACCATTTCCAAGATTATGATATCTTCCTTTCTCCCCACTTCTAAATTGTTTAGGCACATCCGTTACCATAAAGAAACTGGCAAATAGCTGTTGCACTCGAGGATTGTCTATGCCTAAAGAAAGTTAAGAAAACAAGTGCACAAAAAGATACCCCATTAAAGTAAAAATTGGTATGATGCTACCAAGGTTTTGTTCTTTCTAGGCATATTAGATGACAAAAAATTATAGTAGGACCAGTGATTCTTTTTAAATGGAACTTTGTTATGGATAAAACCTTCCTTCTTGCCCCTTTGGATCTTCTTCTCTGGACTCCTTTGGATGGGTAGAGCCTGTGCTTTGAAGTCTGCTCTACCACTTTCTGCTTGCCTGACCCTGCCGCTAAGCCCTGTTCGTCATAACCTCTACCTCCAGCCCTATCCCTATGACCCTTTAACTGCACTCACTGATACTGGTCTCACTTATTTCCTTTAGCCCTCGCAAGGCCAGCATGCTTCAGCATGTAAGAGAAACAGACCTGTCTTGGAATTTGTAATATTAAAGGAGTAAGACTGGGAAATAGAATTGGAGTGGCTAGGGTTTAGGCAGAGGCATGTGTACTACGAAAAAGTATCAAAGGATGTATGTTTTCACATATTTTAACTATTTCCGAGTGAAAACATGAGACTTTTATCCCTTAAACACACTTGAATTTCATCCTATTTAGAACAAAGAAATGAAATAACTCATTTTTCCTATGAATCTCTTGAGAGTTGAAATTAGATTTAAGCCAACCGTCATGGCCTGCCTATCTAAAAATGAGCATTAAAAAGCATAAAATTTTCATTTTACTTGAATCAGATGTTTTTCACTTCGTGGAATTTTCCAAACGCTATTATTTTTATTCTGTGCAATGATTCAGTCAATTTTGTATCTTTTAGTTTCCTTTTAATATTTCATTGTGTTCTCTCTTTCTGTCCGATGATTACACTTTAGTCCCAGGCTAATTATGCTTCTTGGGCTGATCAGTGTAGACATTAGAATTCTTTAAAGCAAAAAAACTACATTCTTATTCAACTCTATCCAAGGAACAGTGATTATATAGAGTTCTCTGTGATTTTTTCTCTCATATTTTCTATTTTTTGATTTTAAAATGCCATCACATGTTGCTTTCTTTCATCTTTTTTAGGCAGATTTTATTTTGGGTCTGATATAATGATTTACTTATTCAGCCTTAAAACATTGGACTTAGAAACGAAGGGAGATGCTCAGACCATTCAGACACAGAACTGTGGAATTTTATAGTTTGAGTCTGACTCTCCATTTTGTAGATGTGAACTTTGAGACAATGTCATTTAGCTGTCTTTTTTTTTTTTAATGCTTCTGCTTTTAATTTCCTGTACCGCTTGGAAAAGGATTAACATGTTATTGCTCAAAGGGGTGATAGGGAGAGGGGTGGGCAGGAAAGATGGTTCTAAGAGGGAGTGAGCGTCTCAGGCTGGAGGGAGGTGCTGCTTTGGCGGTGAGGCCGGGCTCTCTGGCTTTCCCGGGAGGTGAGTGCTTCCTCTTCCCTAGGTCACACCTGGCAGTTGGCTGGACTTTCCTCAGGCTGTGGGAGTGGACCCTGTAAGCTTTTTCAGGCCCTTCCTGCAGAGGTAATGTCTCGTGTGTGCCTCTAGGAGCTGAGGGCTTTGCCTCTGGCATGGCATTGACTCTTTGTAAGGACCTGATCCAGGAGGTCTGTGGTTATGATCCTCAGTCAGGGAAACAAGCCTGGCAGAGGTCAAGAGGCGAGCCCACGGTTGCACTGGGCCCGCATGTGGGAGGCTGAGGTGGGTGGATCACTTGAGGCCAGGAGTTCAAGACCAGCCTGGGCAATATAGAGAAACCCCATCTCTACAAAAAAATGCAAAAATAAAAAAAAAAATTAGCCAGACATGGTGGTGCATACCTGTAATCCAGGTACTTGGGAAGCTGAGGCACGAGAATGGCTTAAACTGGGAGGTGGAGGCTGCAGTGAGCCAAGATCACACCACTGCACTACAGCTTGGGTGATGGAGTGAGACTCTGTCTCAAAAGAAAAATCTCTTCCTAAGATAACTCGATTAGATTCCTTGACAGGTTCCCTGAGCAGTGACAGCAGATAGTGAAGCTGAACCTTGAAGACTCTGAATCCTCTCTCTAAAAGTCAGTAAAGCAGGAACTGTGTTGAATGTACATTCAGAGCTCTGGGGGAAAGAGATGACTAGGGTAAGGAAAAGGAAAGTCACAGGACAGAGAAACAAAAAGACTAAAGATTAATAGCATATGAAGAAGAGAGGAAAGCCAGCTAGAAAGGAAAGTGAGAATAGCTGGCATGACCTAATTTTACTTTCTTAGAAAATGTGGGATGGAATTAGTCTACCAAAACCAACCCTTATTTTTCCTATGCCAAGTCTTAAATTCAAAGTTAATTGGTGATATTTTCCTTTAAATATGAAAGCCTTTAATTTCTCTGCAATCAAAAAAAAAAAAAAACTGAATGGCATTGTTACTTTGGCTACATTATAGCCTCTTTTATCACACTTAAGATTTTTTTATAAGATAAATGGTGCTAAATTGTTTTCTGCATTGATCTAAAAGTATTTTATTATTAATTTTTAATTTTATTTTCCCTACCAAAACCTCCCTTATTATAATTTAAGTCCATCCAGTTCTTAAATTGTTACCTTTAGGAGAAGAGAATGAAGAGATAGAACTATGAAATCTGTACTTAGCTTTAAAAGAGAATATGTGTTAAGAATTCTGGGCAGTCTTTAATGAATACTGAGCAAAATCTGTTCTGTAAAATACTGTAGTAACATCTGTGATGAAATGCAATTGGTGACTTCAGAGGTGCTGCAGCCCAGTACACACTTGAAAAATACTTAAGAATATTTAGACAGCATTATAGTAACAAATCAACTTAATCTGTTTCTCTTTCATGTGACAAGATACTAAAAATAATTACAGTATTTTCAATCTGAAAGGGTTCAGCGGTCATGTGATTGTAAAGTTATGTAAGAATGAGTCTCTGGAAAAAGTATTAAGCATAACCTAACACATTAGCTTATTTCTACCTTCATTCTATTTGTATGAATGAAATTCATGTCACTGAATTTTACTTAAATATTGAATAACAGTTTGTGACTTTTTGTATTGGGAGACTTATCAGAGCCTTGAATCCCACTTCTATATCTTAGATCTGTTCATTGTTTTCCTATGGATATTAGTATACTTGAAATTAACATTAGAAAAAAGAGTTTACATAATTTGCTTTGAGAAGTTACAGTGTTGTGTTTTAAATGTTGAAATTGGAATTTTTTTTTTTTCTTTTTTGGAGATAGGGTCTTGCTCTGTTGCCTAGGCTAGTGTGCCAGTCGCACAATCGTGGCTCACTGCACCCTCAACCTTTCAGGCTCAAGTGATCCTCCTACTTCTCAGCCTCCCAAATAGCTGAAACTACAGGCATGTATCACCACACTCAGTTAATTTTTGTAGTTACAGGTTTCCACCATGTTACTCAGGCTGGTCTCAAACTCCTAGGCTCAGGTGATCCACCACGTCAGCCTCCCAAAGTGCTGGGAAATCAGACATGATCCACCATGCTCAGCCTGAAATTGGAATTTTTTAAAACTTTCTAACATATTTGACTTGAATTGCAATGTAAGATTAGAATCAATATTGTTTCAAGAAAGTTAGAAATTTTTTAAATGACACAGCTTTTGTCAGTAATGAGAATTCCATTCTATTGCTTCAGATTTTTTATTCAAAGTAGAATTGAAAGTCAAGCGATAACAGTTATGAAAATTTGTGGATATATGCATATGGAATATCATGTATGTATAAAGCATTAGTAGTGCTTTTTATTCAGCCCTATGGTAGTATAGCTTTGATTACATAATAGTGTGGTGATTCTGATAAATTATAATTAGTTTTCTGGGTGTCTCCTGTTTCCCACTCCCAGTATTCATTATGACTTCAAAGGCTTTATGTGAAGATAACCCTCTGGCTTTTTAAGTCACTCTAGTCTTGGCCTACATCACCTCCATATTTATTTATTTATTTATTTAAATTCCAGGTGTTGAAATCAATAGTAAGAAATTACTTTTGCATATTCTTTCATGCATTTATCCATTTATTCAGTGAAAATTAAGTGCCTGTGGTATGCTAGGCCTTGTATCAGAATAGTAACAGGCTCAGAGTGATCTTTGCCTTCCTGGAGCTTACAATCGAAACTGCAAATTGGGTATTAAATTGTAACTGTGGTAAACAAGCTTGTGTAACATACTCTGGGAACTTGGGGAAGGCATCTCTAAATGTGGAATTCTTTATCTGAGACCTCTAAGAGAAGTCAGCAGGCCAGAAGAACAGCATTCTGAGCAGAGGGGTAGTGTGTGCAAAGCCCCTGAGGAAGCCCTGATGAAACCTTTATTCTGGACAGTGAGAGCTAGGAAGCTGGAGAGGTAGGCAGGGTCAGATCACTCCAGGCTTTCTTTGCCTTGTTAGGGATGTGAGACTTTATCCAAAGAGCGGTGAACTGTTTGTTGAAGGGCTTTGATTAGGAAGGTGAAATATTAAAATACTATGATTTAAAGCTCTAGCTGCAGTATGGAGAATAGATTAGGGTGGGACAAGCTAGGTGTCACTCAGTGAACATTGTTTCCCCCTTAGAAGGCTTCCTGTGTTCAGATTTATATTTTCAGGACAAATAGTTTATTTTGTTTTTAGCAATCTTAAAATTGTCTCTTTACTGCTTCTATTATTATTAGAGAGGAGAGAATTAGAGAGTAGCAAAAACTAACTCAGTGTTGAGTTCATATCATTCATTAAGTCTTTGAATAAACATTTATTAATCATTTACCCTGTGTCAGGCACCAATTTGAATGCAGAATGTGACTAAGACAGGCTTCTGTCCTCTAAAAGCTTACAATTCAATGGATTTCAGTATTTATATAACACGTTTGCAAATTACAAGCATGTAAAACCTTGTCCTATTTTCTAAATGATTTAGAACAATAAGATAATTAAGACCATTGTTTTTTATGTACAGAGTGCTAAATTTCTAATTAAGCACCAACTTTTTTTAGTTACTGTAAATCTTCTCCCTCACTTACCTGAAAGTCTCATCATATCTGTCCTTCAAGAATAGAATTCCTGAAATACATTCAATAAGCTTTCTATGTTGAAGTCTCCAAGTCTTCTCAGTTGAAAAGCCTTTCTTAAGGCTCTTTTTGTGAACCTCAGAACTTAACAAGAAACTTAAGATGCTTTAAAAAAAATTGGCTATTATATAGGCCATCTTTTTGTTAATATCGATCTTCCTCGTATAGAATGTTTCCCAAATACATATTTTTACATACGACTGTTTAGTTTATCTACTATTTCTTTAAGCAGACACAGTGACTTTGTTTGGGCTGCTATAATAGATACCATAGATTAGGTGGCTTATAAAACAACATTCATTGATTAATTAAAATTTATTTTATATTTTTTTGAGATAGGATCTTGCTCTGTATCTCAGGCTGGAGTGCAGTGATACAATCATGGCTCACTGTGGTTTGACCTCCTGAGGTCAAGTGAGTCTCCCAGCTCAGACTCCTGCGTAGCTGGCACTCCAGATACATGCCACCATGCCAGCTAATTTTATTTTTATTTTTATTTTGTGTAGCAACAGGGTCTCACTTTACTGCCCAGGCTGGTCTCGAACTTGTGAGCTCAAGCAGTCCTCCTGTCTTGGCCTTCCAAAGTGCTGGGATTACAGGCATGAGCCACTGCACCTGCCCACAACAGAAATGTATTTCTCACAGTTCTGGATTTTGGGAAGTTCAAGGTTAAGGTGCCAGCAGAGTTGGTGTCTGATGAGACCCTGCTTCTTGGTTCATAGGAAGCTATCTTCTTAGTATGTCCTCACATAGTAAAAGGACCAAGGGAGCTCTCTGGGATTTCTTTATAAGGGCATTAAACCCATTCAACACAGCACTGCCTTCATCAACTAATCACCTACTAAAGGCTGCACTTGCTATTACCCTCACTTTGGAGGTTAGGTTTTCAACACATGAATTTGGGGCTAGGGGAACACATTCAGTCCATAGCACTTAGGGATCTCAACCAGTCTGTAGTTGAAAACCATCCATATGTCTTTCCTTTACTTCCCATGTAATCCTTTAATCCTGTTTATTCCACCTCCAAAACATATCCCAGCTCTATTTACTTTCATCTCCTCCTAGTAAACACTAGTCCAAGCCACTATTACCAAGGTCTCTCTCTTGTCTGTCCTCACCAATTTCACTTTTCTTACAGCACTCAAAGTGATCTTTCATGATGGAAATCAGATCATGCCACTCTCCTGCTTAAAACCCTCTGAGGGTGCACCCCACTGAATCCAGGCTGTTATTCTGACTCCTATGTGTATCTCTGGTGTCCTTTCAGCCAACTGTCCCCCACTAACACTTTTCCCTCTTCCACACCCACTTCCAGCTTACTTTCACCTTCAGGGGCTTTGTGCCAGCTGATCCACTTGCCAAGTACTCTGTCTCCAAAGTCATCTCCTATTTGGCTTCTGCATTGACCCCAGTTTAAATGTTAAACTTCTAAAATATCTTTTCTGGCTGGGCTTGGTGGCTCACACCTATAATCGCAGCACTTTAGAAGGCCGAGGTGGGTAGATAACTTGAGGTCAGAAGTTCACGTCCAGCCAACATGGTGAAACCTCATCTCTACTAAAACAAAAAATTAGCCAGTCCCAGCTACTCAGGAGGTGAAGCAGGAGAATCACTTGAACCCAGGAGGCAGAGGTTGCAGAGAGCCGAGATGGTGCCCTTGCACTCAGCCTGGGCGACAGAGCAAAACTTCATCTCAAAAAAAAAAAAATTAAAAAATTAAATATCTTTTCCTACCATCAACTCTTATCTCCTCCAGTCATTCCCTATCACACCAAACTTTTTAAAAATAATACTTGACCAGGCATGGTAGCTCCCGCCTGTAATCCTAGCACTTTGGGATCCGAGGCAGGTGGATCACCTGAGGTCAGGAGTTCGAGACCAGCCTGGCCAACATAGCGAAATCCTGTCTCTAATAAAAATACAAAAATTAGCTGAGTTTCACAATGTGCACCTGTAATCCCAGCTACTTGGCAGGCTGAGGCAGGAGAATCACTTGAACTCAGTGGGGTGGACTTCAAACTCAGAACTTACTAGCCGAGATTGCGCCACTGCACTGCAGCCTGGTGACAAACTGGTCTCAAAAAAAATCGTAATACTACCATTTTCTTTTCCTTATTTCTTTATTTTCATGTTTGTTTTACTGTTTTATTCAACTCTATATCTCACACTGCACTTAAGATGTTTTCTGGAACATAATAGTACTCTAACTTGCTTTTTTTTTTTTTTTTTTTTTTTTGAGACGGAGTCTCATTCTGTTGCCCACGCTGGCAGTGGTGCAATCTTGGTTCACCACAACCTCCACCACCTGGGTTCAAGTGATTCTCCTGCCTCAGCCTCCCAAGTACCTTTGGCTGAGATTACAGGCGTGCACCATGACTCCTGGTTAACTTTTTTGGTATTTTTAGTAGAGAAAGGGTTTTGCTATGTTGGCCAGGCTGGTCTCGAACTCCTGATTTCAAGTGATCCACCTGTCTCGGCCTCCCAAAGTGTGATTACAGGCATGGTGGCCCATGCCTGTCCTAATTAGTATTTTTAAATGAAAAATTAAAGTTTACTTCAGTTATATATTAATCAACAGTGGTATTGCCACCCAGCAGCACTACTTGTGCCTTTACTAATTGCCATGCCAGATCTGTGATACAAGCTCACTTGAGGTCACAGCTTAGACACTGTACCTATTGGATTCAATATTTCCACACCTGTGTGTGGACAGAGGTAGTGACCATATGAGTTTAGATTTCAAATGTTCAAATATATTTCTGTCATATAAAGCCCAAAATCTATACTTAGGGAAGGGATGATCTGGCATGTCACTCTGATTTTGGCATATTCTAATTTATCAGATAATTCAGGAATCTTAAATAACATACATATTTTGTCTGATGAAACCTGAAAGAATGAAAATAAAATTTATTTCCTAAGTAAATGTTATAAATTTTAGGTTAACTTCTGGTACTAGGACATCAGTTCTAAGAAATAAAAAGATGTAAAAATACTACAACTAAAAGTTCTTCCAGTTTTCTTAAGTTTTGTGAGTGAAGTCTGGAGAAGTTAAGTCTCTCATTATTATATTAAGAATAATATGAGTATGAGGAAGAACAAAGAAAAAGTAAAATTAGCTAGTGATGTATATAAAAGCATGAGAAAGTTGAGATTAAAGTAATTACAGAAAATTAATCTTTTTGTCTCCTTATATTTGCAACTTTAGTAAGTTATGGAATATCTTAGTCTAAGTTATTAGTAAAAAATTATTTTTCAATAAAAACTATCCTTAGATCGTGTCACTTCAAGAAATAATTACTATATGCAAAAAATGAAAATAAAAGGTATGTGACTACATTTCAGTAACAATTTACGAAAACAAAAGAAGATTGCATTTTGTCCGAAAATTAGCAACATAAATTTAAAATATTATTTTGTATTTTTGGAAGGTAATAAAACGAGGTGATTGCAAATGAAATTATATTTTCATTTCCCCACATATTAGGAGGGAGTGTGTAGGTTTTCCAATGGTTTAGCATGTAAAATCATGTCCAGAATAAAATCCATGTTAAAGAAATTTTTCCATTTAAAGTAACAATGTAAATTAAAAATATTATTTTGTATTTTTGGAAGGTAAAAATGAGGTGATGGAAAATGAAATTACATTTTCTTTTCCCCCCATATTAGGAGGGAGGGGTATGTAGGCTTTTCCAATGGTTTATCACTTAAAATTTCAATGAATTTCTGAAAATTGAGCTTATGTTGTAAATAATTTTGCCAAATATATCCTTGAAAATGGGATTACAAAGATACAAGAGTGTCTCTTCTTCCTTCGCCCCAGTATAAAACCAGATTATTATTAAATCTTTAATTTCTAGTGATTATCTCATATTTATTTCCGGCTCCCAAATTATGTGGTCAATTAAGTTAGTGTTGTGGTTTTCATCTGCTAATTTCTCTTAAGAGAAATCCTCCACAAACCTACAGCAAAGTGGGTATAATGCTTTGAATAGTTATATTGTAGATTTCTGGGAGGAATTTAAAACAGTAGTATCCTCTCTGGATCCCTCAATAACTGTCAATTTTTAAACTGAACTCTGATTTATATGGCCTCACCTTTAGGAGTTTGCATAGGTAAGTCTGCAAGCCCACAGACATATCAGACATTGTTTTAAGGGACTATAGATAATTTAGACTGTGTGTCTTTGATTTCTGTTTGTTTAATTTGGTTCTTAGAACTGTTTTCAACTTTTCTCTTGAGCGCATTGTAATTAATGTTCTGCGTTTTACTCTTCCTTCTTATCCCTCTTTCTTTCACTTAGTTGATTTCTGAATGTTTCCCTTTATTCCTGTGATCTTTTCTTCATAGCGGCACTCTCTGGGTGAAGCTTTGCATAAATCTATCAACAATGTAAGTGAGCGGCACTTACAATTTGTATATAGGGCATGTTGCACTTTTCATTTTGCATAAACAACATCACTGCTTTAAAGCTTTGACTTACTTAAAAAATACTGTTTGGCGTTCAGTAAGATATGTTTTGTATATGGGTAATTAAAGCTTCTAACTTGCAATCATTCATTTGTGTATGTGCATACATCTACCACATGTATTAATAAGCATTTATTTATTATAAAGCCAATTGACATTTTACATCTCAGAGATAAATTTCATTATTTTTATGTTTACTTTGGAAGATACAGTAATATTTTTGAAAAACTATTAACTAGTTGATTCGTAAAAATGGAAATGTAAAAATTTATTTTGTCAAATGTTTATTTTTTGAAAAAGTAGCATTAGTGACTTCTTTGTTTAAACGTATCAGATGGTTATGGAGGTTTATGGGATTTAGAACATATTTTACATTGTTATAATTATCAACAGATGAAAAGCAAAATGGAGTAAATCCCTTTCCTAAGAATTGACAAAGTGATCACTTTTTTCTTACGTACACTCAAGTATACAGAAATTCATCTTCAAAATAATATGCCATTTAACACTCATTTTAAAACTTTTTTCTTTCTGTATGATGAGAAAAAAATGATAATTTATTTTCATACCAAACCCATACTCAACTTGTCCTTTAAAATTAGATTACAGAGAATTGAACATTGTTGAATATTTTTCTTGATGTCCTAAGGCAGGAGTCAGCAAACTTTTCTGTAAAGGGCCAAATATTAAATACTCTGTGGGCCGAACAGTTTCTGTGACAGAAACTCTATGCCATTGTAGTGTGACAATACATGTAGACATTATGTAAACGAATGGGTGTGACTACATCCCAGTAACAATTTATGAAAACAGACTAGTTTTCATAAAAGCTGACAGACTAATGCCAGCTCTGGAGAAATCAAAGCCTTGAGTCTAGAGATGTCTTGTGATATTCTGATACTTCTGGAGTGAAACTATTTTATAATATCCCTTTATATTTTTTCTATTATGCAAGAAAACTTTTACCTACTTTTCATATTCAGCCATTTTTCTATGTAAAAAGGAATTAAAATATACAAATACATTTAGCAGCATTTTCTTTCATCTCTTTTAAAAGAAACAGCAAACACTTATCTCAGTGTTGCTGAAATAGGCTATATTTAGAAATTCTTTATAGCAGTCACATGGAACATGTTACAGATTTTGGCATGATAGCTCTATCAATACAGACATTTTGACATATGTGCTAATTGGGATAGAAATGAGAACCCAAATAGGATATTACTATTTTTCAAATTAATTGTACTTTAGAATATTTGTGACAGCATAGTCACATTTTCCTTAATAGTTGTACTTTTTGTTCATTAAATAAAAACCACCTATTGAAATTGCCTGTTAATAACTGAAATGAAAATGCCCTTGATTAATCTCCTACAAAAAACATAAAAGGGGTTGGTAACACAGCAAAATCTGTATTTACTTATTTATCTTTTATAACATTATAGTCATTGAGGATCACCTTTTCACTCTGTCATCATCCACAACAAAACATGACCTTGTCAGAGTGTTATGTTCTGCAGGATGAGCATCTGCCCACCCCCTCTGCACATGGTGTGTACCCCAGCTTTCCATGTAAGAGTTCAGTGCTTAGCACATTCAAAATCAAGTGACTGTATAGATACTTTCCAGTTCGTTTTAGTTATTAATAAGAGAATTACTGGGGACATGTTTCACAAATAGCTTAAGGTGTTAAGAAACATGGTAGTTCTTTTTTTTTTTTAAGGATTCTTAATTTGGGTGCTTTTTAGAAGATTTTTCTTTTATTGTTATTATTATACTTCAATTTCTGGGATCCATATGCAGAACATGCAGGTTTGTTACATAAGTATACACGTGCCATGGTGATTTGCTGCACCCATCAACCCATCATCTACATTAGGTATTTCTTCTAATACTTCCCTCCCCTAGCTCCCCATCTTCTGACAGGCCCCAGCCCTCCCTGTGTTCATGTGTTCTCATTGTTCCGTTTCCACTTATGAGTAATGTGGTGTTTGGTTTTCTGTTCCTGTGTTAGTTTGCTGAGAATCATGGTTTCCAGCTTCATCCATGTCCTTGCAAAGGACATAAACTCATTCTTTTTTATTGCTGCATAGTATTCCATGGTATATATGTGCCACATTTTCTTTATCCAGCCTATCATTGATGAGCACTTTGGTTGGTTCCAAGTCCTTGCTATTGTGAATAGTGTGGCAGTAAACATACACGTGCATGTGTCTTTATAATAGAATGATTTATAATCCCTTGGGCATATACCCAGTAATGAGATTGCTGGGTCAAATGGTATTTCTGGTTCTAGATCCTTGAGGAATTGCCACACTGCCTTCCACAATCATTGAACTAATTTACACTCCTACCAACAGTGTAAAAGCATTCTATTTCTCCAGATCCTCTCCAGCATCTGTTGTTTCCTGACTTTTAATGATTGACATTCTAACTGGTGTGAGATGGTATCTCTTTGTGGTTTTGATTTGCATTTCTCTAATGACCAGTGATGATGAGCATTTTTTCATATGTTTGTTGGACACATAAATCTCTTCTATTGAGAATTGTCTGTTCATATCCTTTGCCCACTTTGTGATGGGGTTGTTTGTTTTTTTCTTGCATATTTGTTTAAGTTCTTTGTAGATTCTGGATATTAGCCCTTTGTCAGATGGATAGATTGCAAAAATTTTCTCCCATTCTGTAGGTTGTCTATTTACTCTGATGATAGTTTTTTTATGCTGTGCAGAAGCTCTTTAGTTAAATTAGATCCCATTTGTCAATGTTGACTTTTGTTGCCATTGCTTTTGGTGTTTTAGTCATGAAGTCTTTGCCTATGCCTATGTCCTGAATGTGGTGGTTCTTAATAATAAACTCAGTTTATACATATTAGAAAATATAGAAAAAAAGCAATTCTGAATTTTTTCAAAATGACCATAATTCCAGCTTAAATTTACTTTTCTTAATTAGTTTCTTCAGTAATAGCAAATTAGTGATTAAAGAGGAAAAATAAATCATTGAATTAAAATATTTGAGCACCTTTACATTTTACATGAGTACTTATGTAAATCATTGACATAACAATATTCTTACAGTCCTATACTAAGTCTAGGTTAACAGTTTTTTTCCTGAGATCTGCTCAGACTGATAGGCTAGCAGTTTTTAATGCTTTATATATTTGAAAGGATTGGAGTTAATATTAATACCTCAGAATTAGATTACTTTCTTGTTCCAGTCATAATTCATCTGTAGGTGTTACGAGAGGTGCTTATCTTCTAGGGATTTCCATTTAATCCCTGAACAAACTCAGTTGTTCAGCCAATTGGGAAGAAAGGAAAGAGGGAGAATGGCTGTTGGAGAATTGAGGGACAGTGCTAGCCGTAGGAAGTCTATGTAGTCATTAAAAAGAGTGGATCATATAGAAATATCATGAGTACCTTTTAAATGCCACTTTGAAAGGAAGGCAAAAAACTACAAAAACACAAACTCACTGGCCCCTCTAGTGGAAAAATTATTAAACATCATTAAATAAATTCCTCGGCATACTCATCTTGGAGGAAGCTACATAATGTTGAGTGTGTGAAAACCACCTCATCCACACTGCAGGTCAGGACAGCCTGTGGTTTCACATTTGAAGTGGTTTTTATTTCTCTCTGTGATACATAAAGGATGCCTGTCCCCATCAGCTGCCCCAGGGTTCTCTGTTTTAGCTACTGTGGACATTGAGCACTGATCTTTTGAGGTGTGCCCTGGAGCCTCCATAACTTTTGTATATAAGGCATAGCCAGCATTTTGTCAGATCATCACATATTTTACATTTGGTGAAAATCATCCAGCCATTTTACACATGATCTAGGTAAGAAAGCAAAAGAAAACGAAACAGCGAATTATATCAAAAGAGACCTAAGTCATTACAGTCTGCAGCAATGCATACCAAAATTTTAGCATCACTTACTTTTAGGGATTGAGATTTGGTGAGGAAAGGGAATGAAGGAAACTTTGCCTTTTATTTATATATTCCTGTATTTTTTAGGGTTTCACAATGAACCACTTTTTACCTTGATAAATAGGAATAAACATATCTTAGGCAGCCTGGGCCCAATTCCAGACCTACTAAATCAGAATCTCAAGGAATCAGGGCATAGGCAACTGTCTTTATGAAAATCTGCAGAGATGATTCTGATACACAGCCAGGTTTGAGAATCACAGATTACATTTACTATCTCAAGACATGCTTTATTTTGAGGATATAGCATTTGTATATTTTCTGTATTCTTTCATTTCTGTAACAAGACTCTAATGGTTTTTGAAGAAAAAATCAATATTGCATCAAAAACCAATGTTAGTAAGATGTACATAATTAATGACATGTCTCATATTGACATTCTGTCATACCTAGTACCTCAGAGTTGAAGTTTCAGTTTTTGTTTTGAGGGAGTTCCTCCACAAACATCATTATAGAGGTGCAGAATCCTTGTGAAACTGCTCTGTAAAAAGTAGGCTGGGCACAGTGGCTCATTCCTGTAATCTCAGCCCTTTTGGAGGCCAAGACAGGAGGGTCACTTGAGCCCAAGAGTTAAAGACCAGCCTGGACAACAGAGTGATTCCTCATCTCTACAAATAATTTAAAATTAGCTGGGCATGATAGTGCATGTCTCTGTTACCAGCTACTTGGGAGACTGAGGTGGGAGAATCACTTGAGCCCGGGTGATTGAGGCTGCAGTGAGCCATGATTGTGCCACTGTACTCTGGCCTGGGCAACAGAGTAAAGTCCTGTCTCAGAAAAAAGAAGTACAGTTTTTCTTTCTTCAAAAAAAAAAAAAAAAGAGTATCCATATATTTTTAATTTTAATTTTTTCTTTTTGAAATTTTTATAAAACTTTAAATACTCCATTTTTAAAAATACTGTAAAACTTTGTTTTCAAAAAGACAATCGTTTTTTAATTGGTAGAGACAGAAGGTAGCAATTAATATCAATGCAGTTTGACCTTTAAAATTGTCTCTAAAATATCTGGCACCTATCAACCAGCAGAATATATTATATATTTCATATATAAATTGCTGTGCTAAGAATTTAAAAACTAAAGATTAAATTATTTTCTGAAATAAAGATTTGCTTTAGTTTATTTAAACAAATAAGAAAAATTTTTAAATTTTAACAACTGTATAGAAACTAATACCCTGTACTACATAATTTGAATATAATATGTAGTTTGAAGCAACTACTTGTTCTTATTCTTTATTCAACACATACCTTTCTAGATATTCTGTAATTCTGTAATAAAAGTGTTTATCAGAATTGCCTAAACCTTTTAATGCAGAGGGCTTTTTTTTTTCTTTTCTTTTGAGTTAAAGAAGTTTTACATTAATATATATTTCTTTTGAGTATATTAAAGTCAGCTGTTTAATTATAGCCATAAAAATTACTTCACTTTACATTGCTTTGCTCATTCTTCGTCTTTTAAAGTGCCATGTAATTTTCATGCTGAATAAAGGCTATTTATTGCAATTCTACTAATTTATTTTTAAAAAGAACAGAATAAATTTTGATGCCGCATTGCATGATTAAGACTTTCTGCATATAATTCACATTACTGTCTTGAGCATGAATTCAGAGATTTTAGATGGCCTTATTATTTTGATGCGCTTCCAAAGTTAATATAAAATATCTAAGTATATTTCAGCACTAAATTGCATGATAATATTTTTCTGCATATAGTTTATATTATTTTCTTGAGTGTAAATACAAAGATTAATCACATATCCTAAGATGGAAAGTACTGTTTTGGAGTTCTTTCAAGGTAAAGTATGTTACAACGTAAAATATCTAAGTGTATTTATTTTTGGTGGCGAAATTTAAAACTGTAGATTATAAATGTATAACTGTTATATACTGTGGTACTTCCAATCATGCACTTTAAATATTGTATTTCTTCATAAGTTTCATCTGTTAATACTTCAAATGCAAGTCACATTAACCCATGAGGGATCTATCGATTCAGCAAAGTTTTGAAGTAGGTATTGCAGAAAATAAGATACACCACTGTGAGCTGATTGATTTCCTACTAATTGAAGTACACACTCAGTTTGGGATAGGGATCCAGGGCCACTGCTAGCCTATATGGCACCTTTGTGCAAAGCAGAAAAGCATGTCCATTCTTTTTCGATGGACACAGATCTGTACCAGGGTGGATGGCTTGGTGAGCAGAATGCTCGGTAGATTTTAATCCCCACTTGGTCAGGTGCCAAGTAATAGCTTTGAGATATCATTATTCTGCATGTAACACAGACTTTCCAACTTTCCCATATACATTTCAACAAGTTATCCTCAGAAACATGAAAGGCAATCACCATGGCTCTCCATGCTCAGGCTGGGACTAGGGTTGAACTTCCAAATAGAGTGGGTAGGTGCCTTCTTTATTTCAAGACCCAACTTCCTGGGAAGAGAATGGCTCTACCAGTTACAAATCAGGGTTCACAAATGCCTGTTTTTGTATCTGTTGCCCTTTTATGGTTTAGTTTTTCATTCTAGGCTGTCTTTAATATTTATTTTGCTTTTCATTGCATAAAATGGTGAGAAGTCACATGGTATAATTTATCTTACTCACAGCTGTGGCTGTAACATTCTCTTTAAAATTTATTTATTTATTTTGAGACAGAATTTTGCTCTTGTTGCCCAGGCTGGAGTGCAGTGGAATGATCTCTGCTCACTACAACCTCTGCCTCCTGGGTTCAAGCGATTCTCCTGCCTCAGCCTCCTGAGTAGCTGGGATTACAGATGTGCGCCACCATGCCCAGCTAATATTTTGTATTTTTAGTAGAGACAGGGTTTCATCATGTTGGCCAGGCTGGTCTTGAATTCCTGACCTCACGTGATCCACCCACTTTGGCCTCCCAAATTGTAGGGATTACAGGTGCGAGGCCACGGCGCCTGGCCGTTGTGATATTCTTAGGTGCATTTCACATTTGCAGGATTTATTTCAATCTGTAAATCATGGGTGCTGCTGCCATTTAGAGGTATAAGGGGTTGCATATCCGGAATCAAAGGGTTGTTCCACCATGGCTCCAAAACTTTAAAATAACCTCTGAAACCTTAGGTTTTTATAGAAATTAATAAGCGAAATTCTTAAAGTTTGAACAAGTAGAGTCACTTCTTTGGAAATACATTAAAACAGATTAAACCTAGATTGTATCGTTTCTCACCAGTGCTTGACTATTTCAATAAAGCCATATGCTAACCTTTATAACTAACTCTGGTTTATAACTTTGTCCAGAACCCTTCTGGAAGGCTAATTATCACCCTAAGCTCACTACAGTCTGTGACTATTCCTGCTGCTTTTTAAAGGGATATGGCGGTTTGCTTTGGACCTTTCCTTTTTCCAGTTGATGGTTCTTTCCTCCTTTCTTGTTTTGTATGTCTGGTGATTCCCCACACTTTCTCTTTCTTTCCCAGGTACCTTTCTTTGTGAGACATGTGAGGCAACTTATGTCTGCCTTCTATCAAGCAAAAGAGAGTCTTTCCCATTACAAAAACATACTTTAAAGTTTCCTCTTCCTCTTCTCATTGGCTTTTTTGGCTATAGATACTCTTTTACCAGTATATAAAAGCAAAGAGTGATTTAGGTTGCTTATGGAACACATTTTACAACTTTGTATCTGGTTCTCCTAACTTCCTCTTAGATTTAGAGTTCTTTTAGAATATAGTTATGTAATTTTAAGTTACTCTATCCTGTGTATGAGAATAGGAAAAGGTCAGTTAAATGGTTTTATCAAATGCATATATGAACATGTATAATATATACATATACGTGTTTTATATTTTTATTCTTACCAAAATACTTAATTCTAAGTGTATTAAGACATATGGAAGTGATACAGACATATTAAGGCTGATGTCGGTTTTCAAAAGGAGTGACAAATCAGTTTTCCATAGTGAAAGAAAAGCACCTGTCATTATTATAATGGCTGAAGAAAAGACTGTGGGATGTTCGAGACATTTTTAAAACTGAAAGGTTTTCAAGACCTTTGAGTTAAATAAAAAATAAAAAAATTTATATAAGGATTGTAAATTATAAACTGATACATCTTTTAAAGAGTATGTTTTAATTCTCAAATAATCTTAGCTAACATTTGTTGAATGCTTACTACATGCCTGAGTCTGTTCAAAGTGAACTATATGTAGTAACATAGCCTGGTGAGGTGTTGATACTAACAAGTGACAGAGCTAGGATTTTAACTCAGAGCGCACAGTTCTATTTCACTTTGCTACTTTACAAATAAGTGTTTTAACTAATCATACTCTTTATTCGAAGTGACTATAACCTAATGAATATGTTAGTTTTCTTGTGTTTTTATTTCATATTATGAATTTTTATTGCAACATAACGTAGGTATTCATTGTAATTCTAAATGTGAGCTGCAATCTTCTTTAGACAGTCTATAAACAATATAACTAACCTGTCTATTTTCAGAATAACTACAGAAAGTAAAATTTTAAATGGTGATATTAAATAGTTATTTGTATGATATATTTTAAGTGGAAACATTAAGGCAATTATTTTACTATCATTAATACCCTTAAAATGCTTTTCTTCCTTTGATGGGTGTTTGTGAACCATCTCTTGTATTTATTCTTCATTGTGTACTGTTCCGGGTCATAGATTTCCTTGCTGAAACAGAATCTGGAGATACAGCTTTCCCAGTCTCAGACTTCTTTGCAGCAACTGCAAGCCCAGTTTACACAAGAACGACAGCGGCTTACACAAGAGCTTGAAGAATTAGAGGGGCAACATCAGCAAAGACAGAAATCACTAAAAGAAGCACATGTCCTTGCATTTCAAACTATGGAGGAGGAAAAGGAAAAGGAGCAAAGAGTAAGTTTTATGTGACATACATTCAAATGTAATCCAATAATCTAATAATAATTAGTCTTCACATTTTTAAGGTTTTTTTTTTTTTTTTTTTTTTTTTTCTATTTTTTGAGACAGGGTCTCACTCTGTCACCCAGGCTGAGGTGCACTCTCGACCTCCTAGACTGGTGATTTTCCCACCTCAGCGTGTTGAGTGGCTGGGACTACCGGTGCACACCACCATGCCTGGATAATTTTTTAATTTTTTTTGTAGAAATGGTCTTACAGTGTTGCCCCGGCTAGTCTTGAATCTGGGGCTCAAGTAATCCTTCCACCTTATCCTCCCAAATTGCTGGAATTACAGGTGTGAGCCACTGTGCCCAGGCCATTCAATATACAGGCAAAATACATCGAATCAAACTGGTTTCATGATGATTCATTTATTCTACTGAAATGACCCAATGACTTTTTTCAAATGTTGATTATCTTATATCTAGTTTTCCTGAAAATGAACTAAAAACATTTTCTATTTCTTAAATAATACCTGAGTTTTAGTAACTATTTTCTATTTTGTTTACGTTTTCCTTCCTATATTCTAGCATAATAATTTGAATTTTGTTTGTCCCATTCTAGGCTCTTGAAAATCATTTACAACAGAAGCATTCTGCAGAGCTTCAGTCATTAAAAGATGCACACAGAGAGTCAATGGAGGGCTTCAGGATAGAAATGGAACAGGAACTTCAGACTCTTCGCTTTGAGTTAGAAGATGAAGGAAAGGCTATGCTTGGTACTTTGAAAAGATTACAATCTTGTCATATTCACATGTACATTCTTAACATTTTTAAAATTTAACATAAAATCAAGTTTTATTTTATAATTTTGAAACATCTAGATGAATATCTTAGTGTACTGCATATTTTATTTGAAGTTACCAGATGGAGAGGCAAGTAAGATGGATTAGAATAGGCAGGACACAAACAGTAAAGTGAGTTCCCCTCAGCTCTCTCTGTACTCCAGCTCTGCAAGCAACACCACTGGTACTCTGATCTGTCCTCTTTGGACTAAGTGGAGTCAGGACATTGAGGTGTTCTAGAAATCAGTTACTGCCCAATAGAAAGGCCACATGGAGCCACATGTCCTTAGACTACATAGTCATATGGTTTTTTCCACTTCATGATTTTGTTTTAATGAGAAAAGTCAGGATTAGGTCTGACTTTTCTATTGAGGTATATACCTCAACATTTACAAAGGGATTGAGGTATATACCTCAAAATTTATTTGAGATTTTTACCTATGAGATGTTCACGTCATTACTTTTTATAGGTAGATAAGTTGAGTTTTGAAGAAAAACCGGATATATATTTAAAGGTTTGTTTTTGTTTTTTTTAATTCAATAACTTTTTATTCTTATCATCTTATTTTTCTTTCTGTTTGCCTTTATTCCAAATTCTCCTAATATTTTTAACATATTGTCATGCTTCAGTGGCACACGCTTTCCAAGTTATTATTTGGAGCAAAGAAGACTGAAATGTTAATTATATTTTGGGCCTCACAGGGAAAGCCATCTGACTCTGTTTCTCGTCTATAATGTTGCTGGGAATCCCAGACCAAGTCGTTAAAGTTCTCCTCTCCTTCCTTTAAAAGCCACTATGACGGTTAGCATGAAAATCAAGTGTAGACATTTGTCAAAGATTTGTGAAAAACATAGTCATGTGCTAGAGACTGCTGAACAAGGAGAATTTAAAAATGAACGACTGCCCTGTTTTTGCACAGGGATTATAGTCAGATGTAGAGTTGGCTTTTATAGAAATGTGGCCAAAAGGGAATACAGATGTTCCACAGCTTTGTGAAGACAGGCAAAAACAGTCCAAATGTTGGAACTATTGTTGTTTAGTCCATTGAAACATGGTCCACTAAACATAATTTAAATATGTCTTTGTTGGCCAGGTGTGGTGGGTCACACCTGTAATCCCAGCACTTTGGGAAGCCAAGGCAGATGTATCACCTGTGGTCAGGAGTTTGAGACCAACCTGACCAACATGGTGAAACTTTGTCTGTACTAAAAATACAAAATTAGCCAGGTGTGGTGGTGCATGCCTGTAATCTCAGCTACTTTGGAGCTGAGGCAGGAGAATCACTTGAACATGATGGGTGGAGTTTGCAGTGAGCCAAGATCGTGCCATTGCATTGCAGTGTGGGCAACAAGAGCAAAACTCCAACTCAAAATAAATAAATAAATAAATAAGTCTTTGTTGACAAAAGTTTGGGGTCTTTAAAAAAATTGTATTTTGAAATAATTGTAGATTCACATGCAGTTTTAAGAAATAATATAAAGAGATCTCTTTAACCAGTTCCCCCAACACCTTGCAAAACTATGGTACAGTATCACAACTGGCATGGCAAAGATACTGTCAAGATTCAGAACATTTCCATCACCATGAAGATGCCTAATGTTGTCATTTATTACCACACCTGTCTTCCTAGTCCTCACCTCCTATAACACCTGACAACCATTATCTTGTTCATTTCTATAATTTTGTCCGGTTAAGAATGCTCTAATTTTGGGCTGGGTGCAGTGGCTCACACCTGTAATCCCAGCACTTTGGGAGGCCAAGGCAGGAGGATCACAAGATCAAGAGTTCGAGACCATCTTGGCCAATATGGTGAAACCCTGTCTCTATTTAAAAAATACAAAAATTAGCTGGATGTGGTGGCGCATGCCTGTAGTCTTGGCTACTCAGGAGGCTGAGGCAGGAGAATCACTTGAACCTGGGAGGCAGAGGTTGCAGTGAATCGAAATTGTGCCATTACACTCCAGCCTGGACAACACAGTGAGACTCCATCTCAAAAAGAAAAAAATAAAAAAGAATGCTGTAATTCTACGTATATGGAATCATATAATAATTAACCTTTTCGGGGAGAAAGAATAGAGTCTCACTCTGTCACCCAGGTTAGGAGTGCAGTGATAATCTCAGCTCACTGCAACCTCTGCCTCCCAGGTTCAAGCGATCCTCCTGTCTCAGCCTCCTAAGTAGCTGAGACTATAAGTGTGTGCTGTCACCCCCAACTAATTTTTGTAATTTTTGTAGGCAGAGTTTCACCATGTTGCCCAAGCTGGTCTTGAACTCCAGGCCTCAAATGATCGGTGGGTCTCAGCCTTCCAAAGTGCTGGGATTACAGGTGTGAACCACCACGCCCAGTAGTATTTAAAATGTAGAGGTTGGCCTTTTTTCACTCAGCATAATTCTCTGAAGTCATCCAGGTTATTGTGTGTCTCAATAGTTTGTTTCTTTTTATTGCCAAGTAGTATTCTATAGTATTGTTCCACCATAGTTTGTTTTACCCATTAGAGATCACCTGAGCTTTTAGTTCTTAGCTGTTACAAATAAAGCTGCTATAAACATTCATATACAAATTTTATATAAACATAAGTTTTTATTTCTCTGGGAAAGTGCCCAGGAGTGCAGTTGCTGGGTCATGTGGCAGTTGTATGTGTAGTTTTATAACAAACCGTCAAACGTTTTCTAGAGTGACTGTACCATTTTACATCCCTAGTAGCATTATGTAAATTTTGCTCACATCCTCACCGACATCCTCATATAAATCATCTTTGGTCTCGAACTCCTGACTTCAGGTGATCCACCTGCTTCATCCTCCCAAAGTGTTGAGATTACAGGTGTGAGCCACCGTGCCCGGCTGACTTTTTTTCTTTCACTGCCATATCCTGTTACTCCCTCTTCTTAAACATTTCTTTTATTTGTTTTCCTTTTCTTTAGTCCTCTGCCATACTTAGATTTTGGTTGTATCATTTCTTGCCTGGATTATTGCCGTAACCTTGCAGATCTCCTTTCCTGTGGTACATTCTCTAGACTCCAGTCATGGTAAACTTTGTAATGCTCAAATCTCACCATATGACAACCCACTTCAAATCTTTCAGTGATTCCTCATGTCCGACCTTAGTGTGTGTCATGGTGTCCTGCTGAAGAAGCCCTTAACACCAGGGGAAACAACTTAGGCTTTACATGGTGGTCTCAAAAGAAGCCTGAATGGGCTAGCTACAAGCACAACTTGTCTTTGAAGTCTCATGTTTTCACTTAAAATTTATAAGTGTGTATTTTACTCACTTAAATCTCTGTTTATGTAATATATAATTAATGGATTTTCCAAAAATCTTCAAGTAAAATTCATGTTTCAGAAGATGATCATGTGTATTCACCAAGTTCCTTCACGCATACCACCACACGTATCCCAGTTTGAGAACTGTGAACCTTAGATTAAAATGAAAAGAATTTTGTGCTAAAACTTTCTCCCTCTAGGTTCCATTTTCTTTCCAGTATGACCATGTGCACTGTGGCCTCCTGCCATACCAACCCTCTTACAGTTTGCCAGATAGACCAGATTCTTTCTGCTTTTACATGATATCCCTTCTTCCTGAATGCATTTTCCTTCTCTACTTGGAGAACTCCGACCCTGTCTTCCAAACAGTTACTGTGATAATTCCCTTCCCCAGTTTCCCTTTCCTAGAAAATTTGGGTTCTTGCATTACTATGCTTTTATCATACCTAATAGTCATCATCTCTGATATCCTACTTAGTTTTCTGGCATAATGTCTTCCCCTCAACCCTATGCAGTTATGAAGATTCTGTCATATTTCATTCTCCCTTAGAATAGTGCCTGGCAGTCAATAAATGTTTATAGACTGTATGAAATAATCCCAAACTCAAATGAAGATGATGACCTTTAGATCACTAAAAACATTGACCAACCAGTATCCTTTAGGGATATTATTGAAGAATTCTTATTTGAGTGAGAAGTTGCCTCCTAAATATTTGTTATGGTACTATTAAACTGTAAAATTTTATTCCCTTTTTTTTTTTTTGAAACAGTCTCTGTCGTCCAGTCTGGAGTGCAGTGGTGTGACCTTGGCTCACTACAGTGTCCGCTTCCCGGATTCACGCACTTCTTCTGTCTTAGCCTCCTGAGTAGCTGGTATTACAGGCGCCCGCCACCACGCCCAGCTAATTTTTTGTATTTTTAGTAGAGATGAGTTTCACCGTGTTGGCCAGGCTGGTCTTGAACTCCTGACCTCAGGTGATCCAACTGTGTTGGCCTCCCAAAGTGCTGGGATTGCAGGCGTGAGCCACTGCCCCAGCTGAATTCTATTATTCTAATAGTGAAAGAGATGAGTTAAAAATACATCATCTCCATTAGCACTTTATCTACATAGTGAAAGCATGTGGGCACAGTGGCTCACACCTGTAATCCCAGCACTTTGGGAGGCAAAGGAGGGTGGATTATGAGGTCAGGAGTTCAAGTCCAGCCTGACCAACATGGTGAAATCCTGTCTTTACTAAAAATACAAAAATTAGCTAGATGTGGTGGCATGTGTCTATAATCCCAACTACTCAGGAAGCTGAGGGAGAAGAATCACTTGAACCCGGTAAGCGGAGTTTGCAGTGAGCTGAGATCATGCCACTGAACTCCAGCTTGAGCAACAGAGTGCGACTCTGTCTCAAAATAAAACAAAACAAAATCTTGATCTACCCAGACATTTGAAATTTTTTATATCCTTATCAAAGCTAGATTAACTTTACATTCATGATAGTATATTGTAGTGTACAATATTTAAATTTATGATCGTTCATAATCTAGTGGTAATTTAATGAACATATACGAATGTTCTAATTTTTAAAATAATATATTTTGACTTCAATAATTTTTATCTAAAGTATTCATAATATTTTTTAAATATGCCAAGCTTTTTTTTTTTTTTTTTGCCTTGCAATCCCAGCTTCCTTGCGCTCAGAACTCAACCATCAACATGCAGCTGCAATTGATTTGTTACGGCATAATCATCATCAAGAATTGGCAGCTGCTAAAATGGAATTAGAGAGAAGCATAGACATTAGCAGAAGACAGGTAAGTAGGAGTATTCTGTACTCTGATTTCTTAAATATGAATGGATTGAATGTTCATAATTATCTGAAAATTATTTTGTAATAACTCTTATTTTCACTAGTGATCACATTCTATTTATGTTGAAGAGCTTTAATTTATTTTTTTATTTATTCAAGACAGGGTCTCGCTTTGTCACCGAGGCTGGAGTGGAGAGGCATGATCACAGAAAGGAGCTTAACTGTCAGATAACTGCTAGAGCAGCACTAAACTAAGTCTGCTTTCTAAGCCATGGGATATGTGTGCTTTAGGAGGGCCTCTTAGATGCATATTCTTTTTAGATTACAGGCAATGGTGCCACAATTATTCCTCAAAATCATATAAAACTTACTGAGAATGTAAGAGCCCTGTGTTCTAGTCTCAACTCAGCCACTGATTATAAATCATCTTTGGGTGTTGGTTTTCTCATCTGTAAAATGAGAGCAAGGTCTTTGATCTTTTGGGTTGCTTATAACCTGACGTCATTGAAGCTATATTCATATACATAGCTTCTTATATGTATGGAAAGAGGAGAGGCCTTGAGGTTTTCTCGTTTCAGCAGTTTTCTTTTGAAGAAGCAGTGTCAGAATGATTACATTTGACATTCCAGTATGTCATTTTCTTCCCCACAAATAAACACAGAAATCAAATATGTAGAAAACTTCTAAAAAGTACTTGTTTTTTACAGAGTAAGGAGCACATGTGTAGAATAACAGATTTACAAGACGAATTAAGACACAGAGAGCATCACATCTCTGAACTGGATAAGGAGGTTCAGCACCTTCATGAGAATATAAATGCCCTAACCAAAGAACTGGAATTTAAGGGGAAAGAAATTCTCAGAATACGAAGTGAATCTAACCAACAGATGAGGTATGCCATTAGTTACAACAGAAAGAATATGCAGTGTGATCTGAAAAACTGTTGTGCTGATATTTAGTAATCTATGCCTATTTTTCTGACTAGACTGCCTTTCTAGTAAAATATTGAAGACTACTTTTTACTTTATTTGATGACTATATTATAATGTAGAACACAGATGAAATGCTTATATCCTGAATGATGTATTCATTGGAAATTGTATATAATTAACTGAAATCTTTTTAAAATGTTATTTGATAAAGCATTAAAGGAGACAACTTTAACAAAGCCAGAAGTTTATAGCAGAACGTAAGTAGCTTAATTTAGGCTATTTACATTAATTTTCTGTATATTATACCAAAAACCGTTTCAAATCTGGTAGAATAATAGAAAGTTTTGAAAGCTTGACTTCAGAATAATATTTTCTTAACTAAAAATAAATTAAACAGGTTGCATGAACAAGATTTAAACAAGAGGCTTGAAAAAGAGTTGGATGTCATGACAGCAGACCACCTCAGAGAGAAAAATATCATGCGGGCAGATTTTAATAAGATTACCGAGCTACTCAAGAAAATAAATGCAGCTTTACAAGTGTCGTAAGTTATATTACATGAGAAAATTCATATGTGGATAATAAATTTAGGACCGCTGAGTTTAACCTCAGATTAGCTGTATTTGACTCTAATAAAAAGGATACTTTGAAAAGAAAATTTTAGTGCTATGTTACAGATGGTAATTCCAGTGCTATATGTTCTTTAATTAGGATGAGCCAGTTGAATGATGTTTTATCAACTGAGACAGCAACAGTTCTGCTAGAACAGTACTTATCTAAAGAATGTCCCTTAGGATCATGAACTATCATGCCATGGTGAAAACTGAAACTATGGCTATTATATGTTACGTAGAAAGAATATACAGTGAACAATAGGACTGTTATGATCCTATATACACACTAATAATGTATATTTTACAAAAATATCAAAACATTTTAACAAATACCAACTTTTAATAGTAATGGTTTCCTCAAGAGAATGGATTAAGAGGTACTGGAGATGAGAAAGAGCAGACTTTCTTTTTATGTACTTTACTTACGTATTGTTTAAATTTCTACAACAAGCATTTAATCGTCTTATGATTTTAAAAATCAATAAAGGAAAACATTACAAATAAAGTTACTATTCATATATAGTAACTACAATATTGTTAAAACCAAAATTTGTAATTCTTATTTAATGTTCTTTGAAAACCTTTAATAACTCCTTTCCTAGATACTTATAATACTTATAAACTGATATAGCTAATAGTTTCTACCCAGTCCATCTCTGTGGCCTAAACCCTGGTCCGACATAAGTTATTTCAGAATTAATCTACTCTAAGCTGCTGCTAATAATTTTTTCACCTGTAGTCTCTCCTCTTCCAATCAAATATATATATCCACATACTTCATTGAAGTCACAGTTAGTGACTAATCCCGTTATCCTTCATGTCAAAGTCAAATGTAAACTCGTAGCTCCCATGTGCCTTATTCTACATTATGCAACATCAACCCTTATTCCTTATTCCATCTACTGTCTTTTTATCAGCCTAGTGGATTTTCTTGGTTTCCTGTGTTGTCCTCTGCAGTCTAGAATAACCTCCTATGTTGTTACTGTTTAAGTATTATCCTCAAATCTAAAAATTATTTTCTTTTATTTCATTTATGTGACCAATTTAGTCTCACAGTAAGAATTATTACGTACATAGGTAACCACCACCACACATACATAGACACACACATATTCACTTAAGGCACAGCAGAAAAGGGTCCCCAGTGGTTATTTACTTGAGTATGCTCTGAGATGAGTTGCTCTTTCTGATGGACATATTCAGAATCTTCATGTTAGTTAAGCACCCTACAAATGCTTCATGAATGAATTTTATGATTCTTTCCCCATCATATGTACCACTTTTTGAAGTTTCCTTTAAATGGTGAGGAGACTTGTGTTACTTCCCTGATCACTCTGATTTTGGTGTTTGCTGTTATTAAATCCTTTGGGGCCTCATAACCTCATACTTTTGCAGAAATGATGTACAATAGACCTCAGGTCCTTGGCTATCATTTTTTCCTGGCCTCAGAGTTACTCATCAGACAGAGACTGAAATTTTGGCATCCCGTACTTCATTCTCTGAAAAATCATGATCACATAAAGAATAACATCAGTCTGTCTGTGTGTCATGTCTCCTTAGGAACATTATTTTACAAAGAGTAATGGTGTGTCCTTGGTTTTGCTTTACTCTGTTGCATATGGTTTTGCATATTATAAGTCTTCAGTAGGTAGCAAATAACTTAGTTTTTTGTTTTATGATCATTTTTAATAATTGAAGAATTATTTACCTTTAAGTAAAATATCTGCTTTTCTAGACCCTCCTTTCATTTTATGCTTCCACTTGGGTCCACACTAACCAACCGTGCTTCTTTTTTCACCAGAAACCTACTGCCAGCATGTAATTACCCTCTAGCTTTAGGTGTTTACTCCTTTAGTTAAAAACAAACACATATCAGATTTATTTTCTACCAGCTCTGTCCAATAGATTGTGATAATGAAAATATTTTGTATCCACTCTGTCCAGGTTACTAGCTTCTAGCCAAAAATGGCTACTGAACACGAACTGTGGTTAGCATAACTGAAGAACTGAATTTTTAAATTTCATTTAATTTTAATTAATTTAAATGTAAATAGCCATATGCAGACTAATGGCTACAGTGTTAAAAAGCATAGTTTTAGATAATTGGTTGTTTCTGTTCCATATCTTTAAATGCAGCCTGCTTGGATATGCTGAATGGTTTGGATTTAGGCAAGTAGTGAGCAGGGAGAGTTGGTTCCAACTTATGAAGCTGTGGGAAACAATATATGAATTGTTCCCACCCTGTTCAAAGGACTAGGGGATTCTATTGAGTTCCTTATCAACTGCACCTTGGCACCTTGGCTTTAAAACTTTGAGATCAAAAAAGTCTTGTGTATTCCTAGAAGATGGTGGTGATGGGAGCTCAAGGGACATAGTGTAATCTGGCAGGCCAAAGCATGCTGCTGAGGAAGCTTTGGGGCAGCTGCAGCTTCTTGCTTCTGCTCCTGCCCCAAATCCTGTTGGACTCTCCTCCTGGAGAGAGAAGGGTGGGGCAACACATGTAAGGATGGAAAATACCCTGTAAATCTATAAGTATTGTAGAAATGGTGATGAGGTCTATATTGCTTATAGAATGATGATTATTAGAAATTGTCTTCTCTGGTGCTGGAAATTAGTCTTTGATTTTCAGCGACTTTTATAGAAATTTTATTTTATTTTTCAATGAAATAGTAGTAAAAACTTAAAAATGTGCTGATTCTGGTTTTAGAAACAAATGAGAGAATGGGCTATTTGATTTTATCTAAATGATTTACTCTATAAGTAAAGAAAGTTTAACCTAAATGAAACATTCTCTATAACTTGAGGTCATGGCTGATCTTTTATTATGTAAAAAAAAAAGGTGGTTCTGAGATTACTATTGATTGTTTAGGTTTACTTAACAAAAGATAATTTCTTCTTGAGAGAAATGTGGAGTTTCTGGACTCAGATTTTAAATAGGTCAGTAATCCCCAGTTGAAAAGAAGCACTCCATCATACCTGAATTACTTATTTTTTAAAGTTTCAAGTCCTTTCATGTATAATACTCAAACAACTTTTGTTGTTGTTGCCATTTGATTCCTAATTTACCTTTCAGGTTCTTTTTTTTTTTTATTAGAGAGAGAAATAAATAAGAAAGAAAGAGGAAGAGAAAGAGGGAGAGAGAACAGGAATCTTGCTTTATTGCCCAGGCTAGAATGCAGTCTAAAAATGAGTATTGAAAACCTCTTTTATGCCGATAATTGTGCTTAACAATGGAAACAGGAAGGAATAAAGGAGGAAAATAACAAACAAGCAGCCAACCAATATTTCATTTTAACCTGTGAAATTGTCTATGCAATTACTGAGGAGTGACTTACTTCCAATTATATAGTCACTTTTAGAGTAGGTGTGATGTCGTACTGAGAAGAATGCATGTTTTATGGATTTGGGGTCGAGAGTTCTATAAATGTTTATTAAGTTTATTTGTTCCGGGTCTGAGTTCAAGTCCTGGATATCCTTGTTAATTTTCTGTCTCGTTGATCTAATATTGACAATGTGATGTTAAAGTCTCCCACAATTGTTGTGTGGGAGTCTAAGTCACTTTATAAGTCATTAAGAACTTGCCTTATGTATCTGGGTGCTCCTGCATTGGGTGCGTATATATTTAGGATTGTTAGCTCTTCTTGCTGCATTGAACCATTTACCATTATGTAATGTCCTTCTTTGCCTCTTTTGATCTTCATTGCTATAAAGTCTATTTTATCAGAGGAGAGAATTGCAACTCCTGCTTTTTATTTTTATTTTTATTTTTTGCTTTCCATTTGGTTAGTAAATCTTCCTCCATCCCTTTGTTTTGAGTCTTTGTGTATCTTTGCATGTGAGATGGGTCTGGATGCAGCATACTGATGGGTTTTGGCTTTTTATCCAATTTGCCTGTCTGTGTCTTTTGATTGGGACATTTAATTGATTTAAATTTAGGATTAATAATGTGAGTCTAATACTGCCATTAATCTAATTAGGATTAATATATGTGAGTCTAATACTGCCATTTGATGCTAGCTGGCTGTTTTGCCCATTAGTTGATGTAGATTCTTCATTATGTTGATGCTCTTTACCTTTTGGTATATTTTTGGAATGACTGATACTGGTTCTTCCTTTATATGTGTAGCGCTTCTTTCAGAAGCTCTTGTAAAGCAGGCCTGGTGGTGATGAAATCTCTGAGTACTTGCTTGTTCACAAAAGATTTTATTTTTCCTTCACTTATGAAGCTTAGTTTGGCAGCATATGAAATTCTGGGTTGAAAGTTCTTTTCTTTAAAGATATTGAATATTGGCCCCCACTCTCTTCTGGCTTGTAGGGTTTCTGCTGAGAGATCTGCTGTGAGTCTGATAGGCTTTCCTTTGTGGGTAACCTGACCTTTCTCTCTGGCTGCCCTTAGCATTTTCTCCTTCATTTCAACCCTGGTGAATCTGACAATTATGTGCCTTGGGGTTGCTCTTCTTGAGGAATTTCTTTGTGGTCTTCTCAGTATTACTTGGAGTTGAATATTGTCCTGCCTTCCTAGGTTGGGAAAGTTTTCCTGAATAATATCCTGGAGAATATTTTCCAACTTGGATTCATTCTCTTTGTCACATTCAGGTACACCTATCAAACGTAGATTAGGTCTTTTCACATAGTCCCATATTTCTTGGAGACTTTGCTCATTCCTTTTTACCCTTTTTTCTCTAATCTTGTCTTCTCGTTTTATTTCACTGAGTTGGTCTTCGACCTCTGATATTCTTTCTTCTGCTTGGTCAATTCAACTGTTAAAATTTGGGCATATTTCGCGAAGTTCTCGTATTGTGTTTTTCAACTCCATTAATTCACTTATATTCCTCTCTAAATTGTCTATTCTCATTAGCATTTCGTCAAACCTTTTTTTCAAGGTTCTTAGTTTCTTTGCATTGGGTTAGAACATGTTCTTTTAGCTCACAGAAGTTTCTTATTATCCACCTTCTGAAGCCTGATTCTGACAATTCATCACACTCATTCTCCATCAGGCCTTGCACTCTTGCTGATGAGGAGCTGTGATCCCTGAAGGAGGAGGGGCATTCTGGTTTCGGATGTTTTCAGCCATTTTGCGCTGGTTTCTTCCCGTCTTTGTGGTTTTATCCACCTGTCGTCTTTGTAATTGCTGACTTTCAGATTGGGTCTCTGAGTGGACATCCAGCTTGTTGGTGATGATGTTATTTCTGTTTCTTTGTTTTCCTTCAACAGATACCCCTCCCCCACAGAGCTGGACCTTCCCAGGTTCAGCTGTGCTTGCTGTGAAACTCTTAACTGTAAGCGTTTCCAATTGCTGTTTTTTTGTGGGGGTAGGACCAGCCGAGCACGATCACCTGGCTCCCCACCTCAGAGCCCCCTTTTTTTCTTTTCCTAATTGAATGGTCGATTCTCTCCCAGGTGTCCCAGTCGCCTGCCGAAAAGGCGCCGGGATGTATGCAATTTCCCGAGGGGTGACCATACAGGCTGAAACAGCGGTGCTGAGATTCATGGCGCTTTTCTGCCCGGGAACCTCCTGGTCTGGCTCCCGGCTTCAGTCCCCCATTCAATCAGCTGAATGGGCGACTCTGCCTTCCCAGAGCTCCAAACGCCAACTAAAAGGGCACCCAATCCCGCATACTCTGCACTGAGAACCGTGGCACCGGCAAACCAGCCAACAGCTGCACGGGCCAAAAGAGTTGCGCTGGCAACCTGTGGGACTCCTTCGCTGGGAATCTCCTGGTCTGTAGGCAACAAAAATTAGTCTGGAAGTCTGGCGTCCACTCACTCTCTGCACCTTCACTGGGAGCTGCAATCCTGAGCTGCTGCTAGTCAGCCATCTTGGATCTCTTTCGATTCAGGTTATTTTTGTAAGCTTTGTGAGATAAGGAAATAGTCTTGTCACAAATCAGAGTCTGTGTGTAATTTATGGGAAAAGAAAGGTTCAGCATTAAAAGGCTATAATTGCTGTATTTCCTTTATTTAAGAGTGTAGAAAATGATGATATAATAGTTTTTTCATCTTTATAAAATTGAAGTTCTAGGATATATGTGTGCATAATATGCTAATGTTTGGTTTTGAAACAATAGTATACTATTTTTGGCCTAAAATTCACTGATTTTATTTTTTTTATCCTTTTTTTTTTTGTTAATAGGACTATAACTTGGAAACTTTGTATACAGGTTTTTAGGCATTTGTAATTAAGGCCTGTTTTGTCCATGAATCATAGACATTGACCTGTATATTCTCAGAGCCAAAGAAAGCAGGGCATGCATGCCTGGTGAGAATCCATCAGTGGCCCTAATTAGTAATTTCATATGTTCTAGTTTTCCTTTTTCCTTTTTACCACCTTTCTCTTCTTTCTACTATCACTTTTAATGGAAATCTGTAAAATTTGAGTAAAAGACTATACTTGTGTGGTACTCTCCAGGTGGCATTTCCCAGGCTTTAATCATTCATACACAAACTTGGGAATTAGGTCATTTCTGGCTACTTACAATATTATTTTCTTAATATTTTTAATTGGCTCATTTTAACTTAAATGTTTAACAGGAAAACTTGATAACACTACAGTAGAACATTTATCACTACTGAAAAATTTTATCCTTTATTCTAAATAGAAGCTAAGCTATAATTATATAAATGTAAATTTTGTGAAAATAAAACGTTATTAGATTTTAGCTAGCATTTATGCTGAAGGCCTGCCTGTTGTGAAATAGAGTTAATAAACGTAAGTTAATCAAGGCCATTTAAGATATATAGACCCAAACAATTTTTTTCTTGTGATTAGAAAGATTAAAGAACAAACTTAAAAACAACTGTGTATCCAGGAAGAGAAAACCAAACACTGCATATTATCACTTGTAAATGGGAGTTGAACAGTGACAACATGTGGGCACAGGGGAGGGAACATCACACACCAGGGCCTGTCAGAGGTGGGGGTGATGGGGAGGGATAGTGTTAGGAGAAATACCTAATGTAGATGATGGTTTGATGGGTGCATCAAACCACCATGGCACCTGTATACCTATGTAGCAAATTTGCATGTTCTGCACATGTATCCCAGAACTTAAAGTATAATTAAAAAAAAAAAAAAGAATGTACCACCAGTTGTTCATACCTGGACTAAATTTTAGAAGCAGTGCTGGTTTCAGGAGCTGCCTGCAGCAACCGAAGAAAGAGAAAATGTTGATTACTCTTGACTTGAAAGAGATGTTGGAATAGTACCAAGTTTTCTTTCTATAAGAATTTTGAAAGACTAGTAATTATTGAAATATATTTGCAAGTTAAATCTATGTCATGTTACTTCCTTGTTCTCTCCTTTAATGCTTTCCTGTTTGTGTTTATATGGATTATGTTTTTTTCTGTTTAATCAAGTATATTTTCCTATTTAATATCCTGGTATTTTTCTTCTTCAGCATTTTTGGTGATGTAAAGTTACTGTATTAGTCCATTCTCACGCTGCTAATAAAGACACAGCCAAGACTGGGTAATTTATAAAGGAAAGAGGTTTAATTGACTCACAATTCAGCATGGCTGGAGAGGCCTCAGGAAACTTACAATCATGGTGGAAGGGGAAGCAAACACATCCTTCACATGGTGTCAGGAAGGAGAAAGGCCAAGCAAAGGGGGAAAAGATTTTCCTTTATAAGACCTTCAGATCTTTTGAGAACTCACTATCATGAGAACACATGGGTATACCTGCTCCCATGATTTAATTACCCCCCACCTGGTTTCTCCCATGACACATGGGGATTATGGGGACTACAGTTGAAGATGAGATTTGGGTTGGGACACAGCCAAACTAAAGTTTAAATGATAATAATTCTATAGGCAAAGGATATTTAAGCTAAATAAAAACACTGCAACTTGGGTTCAGGGACAGATCTTTATTATGCAAAATGTGGTTCAGAGATTGTAAATGATTGTTTTAGATTCACTTTACCTTAACTTTTCAATGAACAAAAAGATAGAAATAATAGTTTTAAATAGGCTTTAAATTTAGTTGTTTAGCTACCATTTATACCAAGTATTCTTGCTCAGCTGCAGGAAGCAGTTCATAAATTTTGTACTCTGCTTTTAATGATAAAAGAAAGTGTTCCAGTGACATCTTGTGGCTTCTCCAGCATAAAACCCAAATTACTATTTCTTTGACTAGATTAGTATTTCCCAACTTTCTTAAAATGTTTGCCCGTAAAATACGGAAGAGTTAACTCTGCCATACTGGGATAAAATGCAAGGTTAACTTTATGTGAGTTTAATGAATCACATTATTTTTCACTTGGTCTCTGTTTTCACAAAAGAACAAAAGTAAAGATAGTGGGACTTACACATTGTACAACAAGGTTGTTCAACCCACAGCCTGCATATGCAGCCCAAGACAGTTTTGAATGTGGCCCAACACAAATTTGTAAACTTTCTTAACTTTCTTAAAACATCATAAGTTTTTTTGTTTTTTTAGCTTATTAGCTATCGTTACTGTTAGTGTATTTTATGTGTGGCTGAAGGCAATTCTTCTTTAAATGTGACCCAGGGAAACCAAAAGATTGGACACCCCTGTTGTACAACTAACCTCACATTGATCTGATGAAGTGCCAGCTGATCCTGAGACAATCACTTCCTCATTCCATACTTCCTCATTGCCTGCATACTTCCTGACACCCTAATTGAGAACTTCAGCCAGGGGGCTGGATAGATAGCCTAGTAAGTTATCTCCAAGTCTTTAGCTTGGGCTGAGTTTGTGGAGGGATTTTATGGCACTCAGATACACTGAGATTCAGGTACCTCTATAGGGTTTTGGGTGAGAGAAGGAGTATATAACTGACTTCTAGAAGATAGATCATCTACAAGTTACTCAGTATTCATAAGTGAATAATTTTTCTAAAAATCTTTATTAACAATAACTTTATTGAACTTAAGTTCTATCCTTTATATCCTGAAAACAATAAGATTTTAGAAATTGTTCTAATTATCTGCATTTTCTAAAATTGAAAGTGCTTTTTCTGGAATTTAGCCAGCAGTTTCCATTTGTATTCTCTTCAGTCTGCCCCATCGTGTATTCTTAGACTCAGCAGGATGTGTCACCAGCTCATAAAAAGTGGCCCCTATTTTAGTGTTCAGGGCATTCAGGCCTATTACCACCTCATATCATTACATTTAGAAGGGAACATAATTATCTTACCTGATGAACCTTTTTTACAGTTTATATATGTTGGCTGATAATAAAGAATGTTTAAACTTCATTTTCTATAAACCAGAAAAAACTGACATCATACATGTGTGTCTTGTTTTTCTTTCATCTGTATTTGTTTCTTTTGCTTTTTATATATGTTACCAAGACTTATGTTATCACACAATATTGTATTTGTGATAAGCCTGCCTTTCTAGTATCAACCCTGTATTTGTCAGGTTAGCATCATTCAAAATATAATTTCTTCTGCAGATCTTATCTCCAAATATACTCTTCATCTTATCTCCAAATACCCTTGAATGACTTACAATGACTTCTTCAGAAAGTAACCTGCAAAGCATTTTATAGTATCATCTACCCCTGTAAAGCCTTTAATATATAGCTACTGCCTTTGAAGCAGTCATGTCATTATGCTTAAAAGTTTTAAGGAAAAAATAAGTTTTGTTTCAGATTTGTGTGTGTTCAACTAGACTAATTTTTTTAAATGTAAGTATTATAGAAGAATGTATCTGAATGATATCAATGAGCTAAAGGCTTTCTTGTTTTCAGATTAGAAGAAATGGAAGAAAAATATCTAAAGAGAGAATCAAAACCAGAAGATATACAGATGATTACAGATTTAAAAGCCATGCTTACAGAAAGAGACCAGATCATAAAGAAACTAATTGTAAGATATTTTGATTTTAGTCTAACCATGTTATTAATCAATAGATATTGATTGGGAAAATATGGGACAATATTTTTAAGTAATCTTAAGTGAAAGTAGAAAACAGAACATGTGCATTGTGACTGAAAATTTATTGAAATGTTTATGAATAAAGGTAAATATAAAGTAATTTTTAAAATTTAAATTTGGCTTTAGGGTAAGGGAATTGTATGTCTTTCATATTTTTTAAAAGAAAGTCTTTTTAATACATATTGAATGTTTAATAATATGTTACTGCTGGTATACAATTAATATACCATTGAAGTGTCTGTATGCACATGTGTCACACATGTAGAATTAGGATTGGCTAGCAAGGAGAAGCCAGCACATCCATGTATTAGCCTGTATTGTACACTAACAAGTTGAGAATATTGATTTCGTAAAATGTGTCCTAGCAAACACTAATCCAAAATTTTTACTCTATAGAAAAATAAGTATTCCATAATCTAGCCTCAGAAAAGTTGCATGCTTTCTCTTGGAATGTCAGTAACACTGAGATTCTCTCTTGGAAAGTCAGTAACAATGGATTCTTAATGGCTCTGAAGTTTATCAGCTAAGAAATACAGATTTAACAATTAATATACTTTTTTTTTTTTTTGAGACGGAGTTTCGCTCTTGTTACCCAGGCTGGAGTGCAATGGCGCGATCTCGGCTCACCGCAACCTCCGCCTCCTGGGTTCAGGCAATTCTCCTGCCTCAGCCTCCTGAGTAGCTGGGATTACAGGCACGGGCAACCATGCCCAGCTAATTTTTTTGTATTTTTAGTAGAGACGGGGTTTCACCATGTTGACCAGGATGGTCTCGATCTTTCGACCTCGTGATCCACCCGCCTCGGCCTCCCAAAGTGCTGGGATTACAGGCTTGAGCCACCGTGCCCAGCCTAATTAATATACTCTTTAACTATTGATAACTTCAGCTGAAGACTGTGGACTTTAGCTTGCAAAGAGTATAAGAGCAACATTTATTTCTGAAGTCCTTTTTACTCTATGCATCTCTTTTTGCATTTAGGAGAGGTAGCCTGTTGTCTGAGACTAAAAGTTCCTGCTGAGAGTAACAGGTAGTAGATTGGGGCTCACAGATGGAATCTGGGAGCAGGCTTTGGAGACATGAGTGTGTGCTGCTTCAATCCACCAGTCACCCAGTTTTCTACATATTGTGAACATGAGCACAGGCCTTATAGATTGCTCCATCTGATAGCAGCAGACTCATGGAAAATTATATTTCACACATGAAATCAGCAGCATGGTAAATGTATTGAAACTGTTTTCCATAGAAATAGCTATTAATTCCCAGTTCTTACCAAAAAGGTGTTACAGGTATAATTGTATTTTATCCTCATAGCGAATACACTAAAGCAACTTTCCAAAGTAACACAGCTCTTTAGGGAAGAGCTAGTAATGTAGCAAAGGGTAGTTCTATAGTCCTTCCACAACAACCTGATTCCATGGACTGTGGGGCACATAGGTCGAGATTAATGACATGAATGACAGTGGTGACTAAGAGAGGCATAAAGAATTCTAGATTTCACTAGAGTCTAATTCTGCTAGAACACAGCCCTGCATTTTCCCACACACTATTGTATTTACTTACGGCCTTCCCACATTCTGCTAGCTTAATTAGCACCATCTTGTTGGTGAAGCCAAAGGTAAAGGTTTTATCTCTGTATGGGCATTCACTTTTTCCCTGTTCTCTGATTACCATTGCTATCATAAATTAATATCTCAGATTAGATACAATCAAATCTGTTTACAGTACTGAAGAGTAATGAGGCTGGGTATGATGGCTCATGCCTGTAATCCCACCACTTTGGGAGGCTGAAGCCAGGTGACTGCTTGAGGGCAGGAGTTTGAGTCCAACCTGGGTGACATAGTGAGACTTTACCTCTACACACACCAAAAAAAAAAAAAAAAAAAAAAAAAAAAAAAATTAGCTGGGTGTGATGGCATATACCTATACAAAGAAACAGAAATAAAGATTAATGATATAGTGTCATCCTTATCTGTGGAAACAATTCAGTCATGCCCAGAGCCCCATGAATGTAAGTTAAACCTGCCCAAACCGCATACTCAGACCTGTGAAACAGAGATAGGCCCATATAAAACATTTAGGTCCACTTTTGAAGGAAAAGGGTCAAGTGCCTGAGTATAGGGTTTAAAAGGTGTTGAAAACTTACCACCCAACATTCCGTAAGACAGCAGCAATCAGGTCTAGAAGTCTTTAAACAAAGTCTATAAATCTTCATTCAGGTTGATATTAAATTTTAAATGAAATGGCATTTCTACATTTATGTTTTTAAAATATTCCATAGAAAATATTTAAAAGATGTTTATAATTCTTTTGCATAGGAGAATAATAAATTTTATCAGCTGGAATTAGTCAATCGAGAAACTAACTACAACAAAATATTTAACTCAAGTCCTACTGTTGGTGTTATTAATCCATTGACTAAGGTATGTGCTGCAAACACTGTAGAATAGGAATATGGTTTAAAAGTTGGTTAAAAATTTGGTGAAAATATTTGGAGCAGCATGGGATAAGGCTCCAAAAAAATGTTTTCTTAAATTTAATAATCTAGTACTACAACATATGAATTATTTATATGTTCATTTTCAGAATGAAACTGAATAATACTCCTACTCCTTTAAATATATTTTACCAAAATTAAAAAACTTGGTTCTACCTTTTTTCTTATTTCCAAAGAAAACTAACCTTCTGGCTCTTTGTAAGACAATTACTTGTAGTTTTGATTTTGTTTTTGTTTGTTTGCTTGAGATGGAGTCTCGCTCTGTCACCCAGGCTGGAGTGCAGTGGTGCAAACTCAGCTCACTGCAACCTCCACCTCCCGGGTTCAAGTGATTCTCCTGCCTCAGCCTCCTGAGGAGCTGGGATTACAGGCATGTGCCACCACGCCTCGCTAATTTTTTTATATTTTTAATAGAGGCAGGGTTTCACCATGTTAGCCAGGATGATCTCCATCTCCTGACTTTGTGATCCACCCGCGTCAGCCTCCCAAAGTGCTGGTCTTGTCGTTTTCTTACTGCTCACAATCCTCTGCGGAGTCCAGAAAGATACTCCACCCCTGGATACCCAACAGCTGTTCAAGGTTTAAGGCCTAATATCTTAATGGACCTTGGGTTGAACATGTATTTTGTTGCCTACCAATCATCATAGAAGGGTTTTACTTCTCTCAGTCTTCTGACCATTCTTTTTGGTTTGGTTGGGTTTTTTGTTTTCATTTTGGAGATGAGTTTTCACTGTGTTGCTCAGGCTGGTCTCAAACACTTGGGCTCAAGCGATCCTCCTGCTTCCAGCTCCCAAGTGGATGGGATTACAGGTGTTTGCCACTTTCCATGGCTTTATGACCGTTCTTAACAATTAAAATTGAATGACTTATTTTGATACTTGTTACTTTCTTAGGACAAATAGAAGAGCCGTGACATGGCCACGGCCAAGTCTTGCAGATCTTTGTACCCTAGCTTCCCGTGGTTCCAATAATGTTTTGCATATAGTAGATACTCAATAAATATTTGTTCAGTTGCAAAATTTTATCACATTCCCAATAAGCCACCACAAATTATTCTGTGATAAAGAATAAATGATTTTTTAATATCTATATATATACAAACACATACACACATATATATTGGCTTCATAGGAATTATGAATCTTGTGGCAGAAATCAAAAGTAGAATAAATAAAAGTGATAGTTCTAAAGCTGTTTTTTAAATTCAGATTTTATTAAGTTTCTCATCATGCCTAATCTTTATTAGGCCTTTATCCAGAAATTTTCCTTTCAAAGCTCATGAAACTTCTGTATTAAGAACACTGAATCTATCCTTCCAAGTTAAAAGTATTCCAAACTTCAAACTTGAATGTTTTCTAAAACAGAATGACTAGAGAGGCATGTAGCTGTATCTCAGAGTCTAAAATACTGCCTGGCAGATAGAAAGCTCTGAGTGAATAATTGGTGAATGAATATTAGTTTTAGTTTTTAAATTGATAATTTAGGGTGAAATAAGATTTTAATTATAAAGAAAGATTATTAGACTTGTGGAAAAGAGATATACTAAAAATATTCCTTTTATTATTTACTTTATTGGTATTAAATTTTTTAGCTGCAAAACCATTACTGTAGAATTTTAAGTGTTCTTTTGATTTCTTAAAATAGAAACCTTAAGTAGGTTTAATTATGCCCTCTGGTGACTAGAACCAGAAAGTGCAAAAGAAAGTTCTTCCTAAGAACTTTTGAACTACTTTTGACTGTTAATAGTGATTTCAGTTTTCACACATAGTTCTGAAGAAGACATTATTGTTATTTTCTTTTTCTGGTTATGCTAAAATAGGATTCTTGTCAGAGACTCTTCAAGTCACAGAATATGACAGGAAAATGTTTAGACAATAAGATAAATATAAAGTTTAATCTTGTATATTAATTGCATTTTTTCTCAAACTCGAGTTATTTTCCAAAGAAGTTTACAAATTAAATTAGTATATATCTAATTAGTAAAAGATGAGAATATTCTAAATATCTAATAATATGTTAATTTTTATTTCTCATATCAAAATGATCATTGATTCTAGAGATGTGAATAAAATACTTTGAGACTAAAGTTAGTGAATTGCAAGCTGATAGAATTTGATATTCTGCAAGGAATTTGTCTTTTTATCTCTTAATTGTAAAGACTCATTAAAAAATAAATTGATTACTATTTTATAATCTTTAAATTTTTAAAAATATGAACCAATAAATGATATTGCCAATTAATTTGGAAATTAGACTTAATTATGCAGATATAATTTTCTCTCTTCAGAAAGATAGACCTCACAGTGAATTTAAAACTAGATTATTTCTCTAAGTCACCTTTAGGTCTTTAGTAAAAATGTGTGATTTGTTTCAAACTACATTGCCAAGCATTTTCTCATTCCTTTTTTTTTTTTCCAGGCAAGAACTGCCTCCCTTTGACAGATGGCTAAATTTCATGGACCTCTCTTTTAAAATTATGTTTAACTTTGCTCCTTCTCCTAATTTTAGCCTAAATCCATTTAACCTTCTATCTGCAAGACTTGTTCTCTCCCCTGACCCTTTTGCCCTTTTCTTCCCAAAAGGGAAATCTTTACCCCTTGGCACTCTTTTTACCTTCTCCCATTCCTCGAGAATGATTCCTAATATTTCTTCCACATTCTTTCTGTCCCAGTAGCATGTCTATCTTTGAGGATTCCATGTAGATAAAAAACACCTCCAAGGATTCTCAGACCACAGTTTGGGTAACACTGGTTAATTAATTTAACATAAAGCTTCCAAAATTTTCCTATGCCAAATTTCTATCTTCTGCCTTCCTATTTTCTCATTTGTCCTCATGCAGGGACTATCCTCACATGTATTATTTTTAATGCAGCAAAAGAAGAAGAATGATAAATCACCAACAAACAGGTTTGTGAGTGTTCCCAATCTAAGTGCTCTGGAATCTGGTGGAGTGGGCAATGGACATCCTAACCGCCTGGATCCCATTCCTAATTCTCCAGTCCACGATATTGAGTTCAGCAGCAGCAAACCACTTCCACAGCCAGTGCCACCTAAAGAGCCCAAGACATTTTTGAGGTGAGACCCGTCTCACCAATGGTTTTTTCTTTTCTTTTTTAACTTGGAAAAATTTAACCTTCTTACATCGCAGAAATCGCTACTTTAAGAACAACCTAAGAAAAATTACTATGAAATATTTTCTTCAAAGTATATTTATCACCTCTCTAGAGAACTTCCTTTTGACTGTGTTAAAAAGATTTTTTTCTAATTTCTAGTCACCAGTCAATTGTCTAAGTACTTGAAGAGGTGTTAATGTAATTTATATGCTTAGAATGTTAATATTTTGCATAATTATTTTTACTGTTGTCACAAATTTTTAAATTAATAATCTATTCTTATTGTAGAACTTTAAAATAATTTCTTTACTAAGTAGTTTTTGTTTTTATATGTTTATTTTTTCCCTTGTTTACCAAGATTATTTATAAATATATATATGTATATATACACACACATATATACATATATATATTATATAGTCAAAATAGAAACATACGTAAGCTCTGGGAACTTAAATATACTTAAGCAAAAACCAAATTTAGAAAAAATAAATACTTTTTTAAATTACCATTCCAATTTTGTTACCTTGCAGTTGTTGATTAAATGTATTAACAAATTTTGAATGAAATGCAAATTTCATTAGAAATTTAGCCATTAGATAAAGTCAGAAAGTACTGCTGTTTTATGCTGATCTTACTATTACTGATTTTTTGCTGCTTTAAGTTTTTTTTCATATTTTTACTAGATCTTAGCAGTGCCACTAGTAATGGTTTTACAAGTAGGCAGGTTTTTTTTAGGCTAAGTTATTAATGACATAGTTAATGTTTAACAAAAAAATAGCAAGTATGAAAAATAGTCAAATACACCTCTGAATTTGTCTCCTGCTAAATATTTTGTGTTGCTTATTTTCCCTTGTGCATGGGTATGTTCAGGTATCAGTAAGATGCATGTGCATGAGCTCAAGGAACATGACTACTGGAGTTTCCATTACACATTGTTGCGTGCCTTGTAATTTTCCCCAAAGACGGTAGGGATTCTTTTGTTTTCTTAAGTAGCCCAAAGAATCTTTAGTTAGAGTTAAGATAAGTATAAACTATATAACATCAGTGATGGGGGGAAATTATATTTTTAATGTACTCTTTTTTCCTGGAGTATTTGCATAGGGAATTATGAAATGAAAATTTAATATAAAATGCATGTAGTAAAAAGTACTAGTTTCTTTAGTTATGTTTAAGGACACATCTGTAAGATCAACTAAAAGAGAAAAGGTGCTGACGAGAGAAACATTATCTTATTCTCTCTTATTTCCCGCAGTTCTTACTGAATTTTTTATTCAAAAAAGGTGACATTTTTGCAACTGTTTTTTGTGGTTGTTGTATGTGGCTCCTCCTTAACTGACTTCATTTGAGCTGCTGATGCACTCTTATGCTCTCACAGAGTGGAGAACCGACTCTAGTGTAGAGGGAGTAGCAAATCTTTAAAACACAACTTACAACGTGGGGAACCCATTGTGGTAATCTATGCTGATGTTTTATGTGCTTTTGCCTTCAGTTTGCAAAATGACTTAATGCTGGGTTACATGTCTCTCTTTTTATGAATTCAGTCCTGCTCAGAGTGAAGCTTCTCCAGTGGCTTCTCCAGATCCTCAGCGCCAGGAGTGGTTTGCCCGGTACTTCACATTCTGAAAGAATTGCGTTGGCACAGCTCTGTATGGACTGTTACTAAGAGCATGACTTTATACAGATTGTTATGTAAATAGACTTTCCTATGTCAAACACTGTGAATGAGAAAGTATTTGTCTCTCCAGTTTGAAAATGCACTGTATTACCTGTGATATTTATTGTAATTACTCTATAAGATGCTATATTATGTGTGTAATTATAACTGTTATTTTTATTTGAGATGAAAGAGTCTCTAACCTTTGTAATTACTGCATAATAAATTTTGTTAAGCAATAATGCTTTTCATTTTTTTCTAAGTTTTCTTTAATTTTTAAACATTTTTTAATTCCAGGTAAGACTTGTCAACAACTTTTACTGCATAATAATCATGTCACATCAAATTATTTGACTTCAGTAATCAAAACAAAATCAGGAGAGGGAAATATAAACTATTGTTTCATTACAATGTGTAATTTTAACTAAATTATTCTCAAATTTACAAAGCTAGAATGAAAGTGTTTGTATAAATTGTGAGCTTTCAAGTATATAAAATACCGTTGACTTTTAGGTTTGTTTTGTTTTGTTGATAGTTGAGATCTAGAGCGTTAGTACAGTTAGTATCTATAATTAATACTATGTTATGTTGCCAAAAGTCACTAGGTAAAGAATAGTCAATTTGATTTTAATTCATTTTAAAAGCCAATTTGATAGTTTTCTAAGTTGACATAATTAATAAGGAGCAAGACATAAGGATTGGGAGCTCAGGAAAAGAAAGAGTAAGCTATAGATGTTTTGGAACATGGCATGTATAAGATAGATAAAACCACAGGTGTGGATGAGAACAATAAGGAAAGGGGGCTGAGGATAGAACTTTGGGAGAAACTAACATGTCAGCAGCAGACGGGGCTTGAATGAGAATGAGAAGTAGAGTTATAGATCCAAAAAATCATAGTGTCCTAGAAGAAGAAAGTTTCAGAGAAAGCCAGCAGCCAGCCAAAAATGTTAACTGCTATAGTTACCAGGAAAGGGAAAAAAAGAAAAGTGTCCATTGACTTTGACCAACTACAAGGTGGTCTTAGCCAAAGCAGATTCAGGGTAACAGTGGCAACAAAAGCCTGATTCTAGGAAAGAGGGAAATGGAAGTCAAGGAAGTTGAGACAGTGAGTAAAAACCTCCCTTTGAAAAAACGTTTAGTAATACAGGGAAGAGGAAAGAGAAAGTAAAGTCATAGACTGGGAAAGGTGAAGACGGGCTTTGTTTGTGTCTTTAGGACACTTATCATGCTTTTATGCTGGAGGAGAGAGAGAGAGAAAGAGAAATTGAAAGGACAGGAAGAGAAGGGAATCCACCACCTATAGAATACTTGAATCTTCTTCATAACATCCCTGACTGAACTTTTATACTTCCAGTGATAGGAAGCTCCTTTCTGTGAGGCTAGCACTTGCTGTTCCACCTAGTATCTTAATCTCTGTGACTCAGTCTTCTGGGCTATATAATAAAATATACCTTCCACCCTACCTTCCCAGAAGATAATATGAGATAGCTTATGAAAGATCTTAGGGAAGGTGTAAATTTCCACAGATGAGAAAATAGTTGTCTTGAAAAGTAGCAGAGCAAATATATTAAAAAACCGTAAAAGGATTCTCAGGGATAATTGAGATCAGAAACAATGTATATTGAAACCTATCAGCATGATTGTGGGTTTTAACCATCTTCAGCTACTATCATGCAAGTTTTTAGGAAGGGATATTTGGACTTACCAGGATTAGGATAGTGTTGGGTAAGTACAACAGAAGGAGGGAGGTCAAAGGAGCCAGGGTTTTTGCAGAGAAGTGATAATGGAAATATCACTGATTAGTTTTATGCTAGGATTTTAGAAGTAAAAGCACAGTGAACAAATACTATTAATTGCATTACCTTAGATGTCAAATTGATTTTTACATATAGGTCAAGGTGCTTAGTTCTCACCTCATTCTGTTACTTCTTCATAACCAATTATATGTAGGTATTAAATTTCACTAACACCATATCTTAAAAGATTACCTTTTCGTCATCACAAAACATTGAGTAACTTGTGGCTTTTCTCCAAACACTATGATTTTAAATCTGGAGTGAAGAGATAGGTCCTAAGGGGTGAATAGTAAGGAAATTTTCTTTGTATGTACAGCAGTCTGTACTGCAGCTCAAGCAGAGGGCATCTTGATTAGCTAAACCATGATTGGTTTGTTTTTCCGTGTCTTTCGTTATGTTGTAGAGAGTGTTAATGTGGATTAGAGGGTGGGAAAGGAAAAATGTTAAGTACAACATAGTTGGAAATGCTTTATTCATGTCCACAGGAACTGTATACAAAAGTCTGTCAAAAAGTCATACAGGTGGCTCATACCTGTAGTCCCAGCACTTTGGGAGACCGAGGCAGGTAGATCATGAGGTCAGGAGATCAAGACCATCCTGGCCAACATGGTGAAACCCCATCTCTATTGAAAATACAAAAATTAGCTGGGTGTGGTGGTGTGTGCCTGTAATCCCAGCTACTCAGGAGGCTGAGGCAGAAGAATCATTTGAACCTTGGAGGTGGAGGAGGTTGCAGTGAGTGGAGGTGCAACTGTCTCAAAGAAAAAAAAAGGAAAAGCAATACAAATTAAATATTTAGAAATATATCACAATCAGGTTTCTTAGTTAAGTATCAGATTCCAAAACTGTGTTAATGATAAAAGCATATGAAAACGTTTTGAGAACAATGTTTTGCTTTGAGTTCAGCTAAAAATTATTCATAGGTAGTCTCTTGTTTTCATAAATGAACATATTCTATCTTTCTAACAAAATCAACAACATAATTTGAAATGGAGATATTCTTTGAAAATAAGATGGCTAATTTTTCCTTTATTTTTAATTTTTAACTTTTTTTTTTTTTTTAGGCAGGATTTCACTCTCGCCCCGACTGTACTGCAGCAGCATGATCACAGCTCACCGCAGCTTCAACCTCCTGGGCTCAAGTAATCCTCCCACCTAAGGCCCCTCAGTAGCTCAGACTGGAGCTCCCTGAGTAGCTTAGACTAGAGCCGTATGCCACCACACTGAGCTAACTTTTATATTTTTGTAGAGATGAGATTTTGCCATGTTTCCCAGGCTGGTCCCGAACTGCTGAGCTCAAACAATGCTCCTTTGCCTCCCGAAGTACTGGGATTACAGGCATGTGCCACTGCATTTTCCTTTCATTTTATCACAAATAGTTTAACGTTCTCTTGTCACATGACACCATTGTGATACTGGATTAAACTATATTAATTTTGGTTTGGAAGGTTACTACATATTAACCACCTCTGGTAATCCCAGGAATATTATCTCTAATTTTTTTTAATGTAGCAGTATTTAATTTTAACAATATAATTCTGATTTGCTGTTATTAGCAGTCAAAACCTGTTTGAAATAACTAGAGAGCACAGAAACAAACCCTCACATACGGCCAAATGATTTTCTTTTTTCATTGTTTTTTTGAGGTGGAGTTTCACTCTCATTACCCAGGCTGGAGTGCAATGGCCCGATCTCGGCTCACCGCAACCTCCACCTCCTGGGTTCAAGCAATTCTCCTGCCTCAGCCTCCCAAGTAGCTGGGACTACAGGCACGCGGCACCATGCCCAGCTAATTTTTATATTTTTAGTAGAGACGGGGTTTCACCATGTTGACCAGGATGGTCTAAATCTCTTGACCTCGTAATCCACTCGCCTCGGCCTCCCAAAGTGCTGGGATTATAGGCGTGAGCCACTGTGCCTGGCCTGGCCAAATGATTTTCAACAAGGCTAATCGGACTATTCAATTAGAAAAAGGCAGTCTTTTCAACAAATGGCGCTTGAAAACCTGGATATCCACATGCAAAAGAATGAAGTTGGACCCTCACCTTATGTACAAAAATTCAAAATGGAAAAAAGACTTGAACAGAAAAGCTAAAACTATAAAACTTAGAAGTAAGCATTGGGTGACATTAGATTTGGTAATGATTTCTTAGCTCTGACACCAAAAGCAAGGCAACAAGCAAAATAATTGGACTTTGTAAAAATTTAAAATTTTTGTGCATCAAAGAACACTATCACCAGAGTGAAAGACACCCTAAAAGTGGGAAAAAATATTTGCAAAGCATATAGCTGATAGGGGATTAATATCCAGGATACATAATTTCTAGCTGGGTGTGGCAGCTCACACCCATAATCCCAACACTTTGGGACACCAAGGCCAGAGTATCCCTTGAGGACAGGAGTTGGAGACTAGCCTGGCAACACAGCAAGACCTCCTCTCTACACTTTTTTTAAAAAGTTAGCTGGATGTGATAGCACACACTTGTCTCAACTACTAGGGAGACTGAGGCAGGAGAATCACTGACCCCAGGAGTCTGAGGCTGCCGTGAGCTATGATCATGTCACTGCACTCCAGCCTGGGTGACAGTGAGACCCTGTCTCTTAAAAGAATTTTTAAAACAACAACAAAATTCAGATTGGGCAAAAGAATAAATATTTCTCCAAAGAAGTTACACAAATGGCCAATAAGCTCACAAAAAGATGTTCAACATCACTAGTTATAATGGAAATGTAAGTCAAAAATCACTGTGAGACAAGATGCTTCATTATAATTAATTAGGAGGGCTTCCATAAAAAACAAGACAAAAACAAAATAACAAATGTTGCTAAGGATGTGGAGAAACTGAAGCCCTTGTGGGAATGTCAAATGGCAAAATCACTGTAGAAAACAGGCAGTTCTTTAAAAAGCTAAACAGAATCACCATATGATCCAGCAATTCTACTTCTAGGTATATACCCCAAAGCAGGGACTCAAACAGATACTTGTACACTAAACGGTACTAGACCTTCAGTCACAATAGACTAAAGCTGAAAACAACCCAAATGGCTGTCAGCAGATGAATGGAAAAACAATGCGGTATAAACGTATATTGGAACATTATTCAACCTTAAAAGAAATAAAATTCTGATACATTCTACAACATGAGTGAACCTTGAAAATGTTATGCTAAGCCAGAAAAGGCAAATGCTGTATGATTCCATTTACCTGAATAGGCAAATTCATAAGGATAGAAATGAAAACAGATGTTACCAAGGGTTAATTTTTTGGGGGAATGAGGGAGTTACTATTTAGTGGGTACAGCATTTCTGTTTGGAATTATTTTTTTTAAGTTCTAGAGATGGATAGTAGTGGTGTTGCACAACATTATCAATGAACTGAATGCCGCCGAATTGTATACTTATATATGGTTAAGATGGGAATTTAAAGTTATGTATATTTTACCACAGTTTAAAAGGACTAAGTAATAGGGTACTATCTCAGTGACTCTTCATTGGATTCTAAATAAACACAATATGTAAGTTATATCATAAATTGCTATATTTACAAGTTAAGGTGAAATCCCTTCTGTTTAAGATTCATTCCATTGGCTTTTTTCTCCATGCCATTTTCTGTATGAATGTTCTGCTATTTGGTACCTCAGCATATGTTTAAGTAGCAGTATCTCAACAGAATGTGCTTGGAATACACAGAGAACAGTAACCTAAGATTACCTCAGATGCCAAGGGAGTGTCATGTACAGACTAACTTACGGGTAATATGTTTAGTATTACCAAAGCATTTATTTTTATTTATTATGTTTTAGAGATAGGTTCTTGGCTGTGTTGCCCAGGCTGGTTGGGAACTCCTGGGCTCATGTGATCCTCCTGCCTCAGCCTCCCAAGTAGCTGGGATTACAGGCACATACTACCATGTCTGACTCTGAGGCATTCACACTTCTTATCTCCCAGTTTTTTGGAGCCCTGCAAAGGCTTTTTTCATGCCCTCACACTGAATTATACATTCCTTCCTAGGTGCACCCATAGCACTTAACAGCTATTCATTCAACATATTTACTGGGTGCCAGGTATTACTTAACATGGTTGGGACAAATTGAACAAAACACATGTATCCCTGTCCTCATGGAACTCAGCCTAGAGGCAGGGAAAATAAAGAATGACCATAAATACACTGAACATTGGGAAGTGGTAAGTATTACAAGAAATAGTAGGACAGGGGAATCAGAAGTGTGGGGGCTGGGAAGGGGTGGACATAATACAGTATTAAATGGAATGATCCAGGTTAGCCTTATTAAAAGGTGATACAGGAGCAAAGACTTTGGACTTTCCCTTCTAGTACAATGCCAGATTCCTACTAGGTTATTAGATGAATTGAATGAAATGGGTATGTGTCTTTAACAGAGAAACTGATGCCATGTGTAATGTGTACACATGCATGCTTGTGTATATGACTGTACATAGACAAATTCCTTGAAATTTTAAGTTCACTGCCATTTTATATTTAATGTATATGAATATGCAAGTGAAAAATTCATATAGTGCTTCAATCAAAAAGGTTCACAAGTGACTATACAGAAGACACTGAAAGTGCATATATTTATTTTTTTATACTTTAAGTTCTGGGGTCCATGTGAAGATCATGCAGGATTGTTACATAGGTATACATGTGTTATGGTGGTTTCCTGCATCCATCCCCCCTGATCTACATTAGATTTTCTCCTAATGTTATCCCTGCCCAACCCCTTGACTCCCTGCTATCCCTCCCCTAGCTCTCCCACCCCCCAACAGGCCCCAGTGTGCAATGTTCCCCTCCCTGTGTCCATGTGTTCTCATTGTTCAACATCTATTTATGAGTTAGAACATGTGGTGTTTGATTTTCTGTTCTTGTGTCAGTTTGCTGAGAATGATGGTTTCCAGCTTCATCTGTGTGCCTGCAAAGGACAGGAATGCATCCTTTTTATGGCTGCATAGTATTCCATGGTGTATATGTGCCACATTTTCTTTATCCAGTCTATCATTGATGGACATTTGGGTTGGTTTTAAGTCTTTGCTACTGTAAACAGTGCCACAATGAACATAGGTGTGCATGTGTCTTTATAATAGAATGATTCATAATCCTTTGTGTATATACCCTGTAATGGGATTGCTGGGTCAAATGGAATTTGTATTTCTAGATCCCTGAGGAATCACCACATTGTCTTCCACAATGGTTGAACTAACTACACTCCCACCAACTGTGTAAAAGCATTCCTATTTCTCCACATCCTCTCCAGCATCTGTTGTCTCCAGATTTTTTAATGATCGCCATTCTAACTGGCAAGAGATGGTATCTCAATGTGGTTTTGATTTGCCTTTCTCTAATGACCAGTGATGATGAGCATTTTTTCATATGTTTATTGGCTGCATAAATGCCGAATTCTACCAGAAGTACAAAGAGGAGCTGGTACCATTCCTTCTGAAACTATTCCAAATACAAAAAGAAAGAATCCTTCCTAACTCATTTTATGAGACCAACATCATCCTGATACCAAAACTTGGCAGAGACACAACTAAAAAAGAAAATTTCAGGCCAATATCCATGATGAATATTGATGTGAAAATCTTCAATAAAATACTGGCAAACCCATCCTACAGCACATCAAAAAGCTTAACCATCATGACCAAGTTGGCTTCATCCCTGGGATGCAAGGCTGATTCAACATACACAAATCTATAAATGTAATCCATCACATAAACGACCAAAGACAAAAACCACATGATTATCTCAATAGATGCAGTGAAGGCCTTTGACAAAACTCTACAGCCCTTTATGCTAAAAACTCTCAATAAACTAGTATCGATGGAATGTATCTCAAAATAATAAAAGCTATTTATGACAATTGCACACCCAATATCATCTGAATGGGCAAAAACTGGAAGCATTCCCTTTGAAAACTGGCACAAGACAAGGGTGCCCTCTCTCACTCCTATTCAACATAGTATTGGAATTTCTGGCCAAAGCAATCAGGCAAGAAAAAGAAAGGGTATTCGATTAGGAAAGGAGGAAGTCAAATTGTCTCCATTTGCAGATGACCTGATTGTATACTTAGAAGACCCCATTGTCTTAGCTCAAAATCTCCTTAGACTGATAAGCAACTTCAGCAGTCTCAGGATACAAAATTAATGTGCAGAAATCACAAGTATTCCTATACACCAATAACAGACAAACAGAAAGCCTAATAATGAGTGAACTCCCATTCATAATTGCTACCAAGAGAATAAAATACCTAGGAATACAAGTAATAAGGGATGTAAAGAACCTCTTCAAGGAGAACTACAAACCACTGCTCCAGGAATTAAGAGAGGACACAAACAGATGGAAAAACATTCCGTGCTCATGGTTAGGATGAATCAATATCATGAAAATGGCCATACTCCCTAAAGTGATTTATAGATTCAATGCTATACCCATCAAGCTGACATTGACCTTCACAGAATTGGAAAAAAACACCTGAAACTTCATATGGAAGCAAAAAAGAGCCTGCATAGCCAAGACAATCCTAAGCAAAAATAAAGCTGGAGGCATCATGCTACCTGACTTTAAACCATACTAGAAGGCTACAGTAATCAAAACAGCATTGTACTGGTATAAAACCCTGAACAGAGGCCTTCGAAGTAATGCCACACATCTACAACCATCTGATATTTGACAAACCTGACAAAAGCAAGCAATGGAGAAAGGATTCCCTGTTTAATAAATGATGTTGGGAAAACTGGCTAGCCATGTACAGAAAGCTGAAACTGGACTCCTTCCTTACACCTTATACAAAAATTAACTCCAGATGGACTAAAGATTTAAACATAAGACCTAACACCATAAAATCCCTAGAAGAAAACATAGGCAATACCATTCAAGACATAGGCATAGGCAAGGACTTCATGACTAAAACACTAAAAGCAATGGCAACAAAAGCCAAAACAGACAAATGGAATCTAATTAAACTTTAGACCTTCTGCACAGCAAAGGAAACAATCATTAGAGTGAACTGGCAACCAACAGAATGGGAAAAAAATTTTTGCAATCTACCGATCTGACAAAGAGCTAATATCCAGAATCTACAAAGAACTTAAATTTACAAGAAAAAAACAGCCCCATCAAAAAGTGGGTGAAGGATATGAACAGATACTTTTCAAAAGTGTATATTCTTTATTGAAGCTACTAATAGTTGTGGAAAATCAGGACTAATTGAAAGGAGAATACAAATGTGTAACTGAAGGCCAACATAACCAGGCTTCAACTTTAATGTTTTCTCTATGCAATTTTGAGCTAGAGTGAAAGATGTGTGATTATATGACTCTTACCTGAAAAGAGGAAGAATTCTCAGGAGAAAAAACTTTCCTAGCTTGAGTTCTAAAAGGAATTTCTCATTTAGGACTTTTCAATAGGAGACATTTAGATGATGTCATGATTGATATTCTCAATTATTTTTACAATAAAAGCTGCAGTAAGTTTCAGAAAGCTGTTTCTTGAAGTAATCTTCAATAAAAAGGGAAATTCGGCATTTAAGAATAACTCAATGTAAGATTATGCAAAATGTGCCAGACTACTAAGTAGTAGCGGTTCAGTGGCCTAACCTAATCTAAGGATAAAATTGAGAATAAAGGAATAAAAAGCCCCTTGGACAACCTTCCTTAAGTGTCACTTCTCTCAGCTAGGCTTTTGACTAACAGTAAGAGGTTGCAATCTGGCAAGTTATTAATGATAGTACCCATAATGCTCCTATTTTATATTTCTGATGATAGAGTCATATGGATATAGCAGATGACATAAAATTATGAAATCTGAGAGCCTATGTTATGGCCATCTTCTCTGACCATTTCATTTCAAGCAAAATGAAAGTTTTCCCCAGAAAGCTGCTTCTATAATAATTGAATCTATTTTAGTTTTAAAAAGCCCTCTTTGCTGTATTTCCAGAGTTCCACATCATAAATCATAGCTGAAATAATTTTGGCTGGAACATTTCTAAAGCAGCTGTTGATATCATCTACCATGGCCAAAGAATAGCCTAGTTATACACCCCGAAGCATTAGTGCAGAGCTGCTTGACTTCCCAGTGTATGCTGTAGTTGCAAAATGTCCTTCTAGAAAGCTACAATTCAATTGCTGGGTGGCAATCTTATAAACTAATTATAGATTTTGAAAAAGTCACTGATTTTGTTTTCACTTAATAGCTTTATTGAATAACTATTATGTACCAGTTACTATTAAAAATACATTTGTAGGGCCAGGCGTGGTGGCTCAGGCCTGTAATCCCAGCACTTTGGGAGGCCAAGGCGGGTGGATCACAAGGTCAAGAGATCAAGACCATCCTGGTCAACATGGTGAAACCCCATCTCTACTAAGAATACAAAAAATTAGCTGGGCATGGTGGCATGTGCCTGTAATCCCAGCTACTCAGGAGGCTGAGGCAGGAGAATTGCCTGAACTCAGGAGGCGGAGGTTGCAGTGAGCCAAGATCGCGCCATTGCACTCCAGCCTGGGTAACAAGAACGAAATTCCGTATCAAAAAAAAAAAAAAATACATTTGTAGTTTATATCAAGCCACTTTTTCTACTAATAATTTAAAAATAGGACCACAATGTGTGCTCTAAAGAACATTATCCACAGGAACAGAAAACCAGACACCACATGTTCTCAATTGGGAGATGAACATTGAGAACACATGGACACATGCTGGGGAACAACACACACTGGGGAACAACACACACTGGGGCCCGTCGGGGGTGAAGGGCATGAGGGAGAGGATCACAAAGAATAGTTAATAGAGGTAGGCTTAATACCTAGGTGATGGGATGATAATGTGCAGCAAACCACCATGGGACACATTTACCCATGAAACAAACCTGCACATCCTGCATATGTACCCCTGAACTTAAAAGTTGAAAGAAAACAAAAAAGAGTCATACAGATTGCACTCTTTTGTGTAAGGTTTCTTTTGCTTAGCATAATGCATTTGAGATTCATCCAAATTGTTGCGTGTATCAGCAGTTGGTTCCTCTTTTTTGCTGAGTAGTATTTCATTGCAGATATGCCATAATTTGCTTATCCATTTCCTTGTTGATAGAAATTGGGATTGTCTCTAGTTTTTTATTCTTATGAATAAAGCTACGAACATTCATGTAAAAAAAAATACTGTCAGCACATAGAGGAAATTCATCCTTCTACTATGACAGCTAGGCACATATCAGGTTTGATATCCATCCACAAAGATCAGTCTAGCAATCAGAACCAAGTTTAAAGTGTTCCAGTAATACAAAACAGTTCATAATTTACTCAATTTTAGATGTTTAATAACATGAGATGCAACAGGAGTCCCAGGTCCCAGTCTTGAGTGGGTGGGTGGGTAGGTGTGTAGGCTCCACAAAATTACACATTTGGGGCTCCTAATAATAGGAATTTGTGCTAGTCAATGAGTGAATATGACTTGTTTTCTCTACAAACTCCCTGTATAAACATTCCTTGATCCACAAGGCTAGCCCCTGGCAGTCATGTTCAACTATATGACGTGGCCATCCTGGCTGCAGCTAATTAGACCAAAGATCAGCACAGGTTGTAACTGGGCAAATCTAATTATTTCACCAATAATTTGGAATTGGGCATGGAAAGCATTGAGTTAGTTTTATCATGCACCTGTAACATGTAAGCCTCCAAGGTGCAAGGCCGCCAAGTTCAACCAAACTAAGGAATAGAAAAAGTCAACCTATGAAAAAAATGGAGCAAATAAGTAGAAACGTAGAGACTGAAGAGGCACAGCTCCCTGACAATTCCTTGTTGAAACCCTTCCTTGAGACTTGGCTGAATTTCTCCTCTCCATACGAAACTCCGCATCCTCACAATACTTTTGTTTAAGCTATTTTGAGTTTGTTTCTTTTACTTGCAACCAAAAACTCCTTAAAAACACATACACTGGGAAATAATATCCACAGAATTATCTTTGTTAACCCAGCCAACTCTCTACCCCCTTAATGGCACTTTGCTTGTCTCAGCTTTACTTGAAGCTGTGAAGTTTGTATGAAGATTTAAACTTACATTTATGAGTATTTTTTTTTAGAAAGAAAAAAAGAATAAGGAAAAGAATAAAGAAGAGGAAGAAAGAGAAAGAGGAAGAGGGAGAGAGAATGGGGATATTGCTTTATTGCCCAGGCTAGAATGCAGTCTAAATATGAGTATGCCTATAATTGTCCTTAATAATGGAGACATAAAAGAAAATGAGGGAAGAGAATAACAAACAAGGAGCCAACCAACATTTCGTTTAAACTTCTAAGTTGATGTGACGTGGTACTGATAAGAGTGTATATTTTGTGTATTTAAAGTGGAGAGTTCTATAAATGTTAATTACGTTTACTTGTTCCAGATCTGAGTTCAAGTCCTGGATATCGTTGTTGATTTTCTGTCTCATTGATCTGTCTAATATTAATGTTGAAGTCTCCCACTATTATTGTGTGAGAGTCTAAGTCTCTTTATTAGTCTTGTATGTCTGGGTATTCCTGTATTGGGTGCATATATATTTAGGATCTTTAACTCTTCTTGTTGTTGCATTGATTCTTTTATCATTATATAATGTCCTTCTTTGCTTCTTTTGATCTTTGTTGCTTTAAAGACTATTTTATCAGAGGCAAAAATTGTAACTTCTGCTTTTTATTTATTTATTTTTTGCTCTCTGGTTGGTTGGTAAATCTTTCTCCATCCCTTGTTTTGAGTCTTTGTGAATCCTTGAATGTGAGATGGGTCCGGATTCAGCATACTGATAGGTTTCAGTTTTTTGTCCAAATTGCCTGTCTGTCTTTGAATTGGGGAATTTAGTCAATTTAAATTTAGAATTAATAATGATATATGTGAGTTTGATACTGCCATTTAATATTAGCTGGCTATTTTGCCCATTAGTTGATGTAAATTCTTCATTATATTGATGTTCTTTACTTTTTGGTATTTTTTAGAAAGGCTGATACTGTTTGTTCCTTTCTATGTGTAATGGTTCTTTCAGAAGCTCTTGTAAAGCAGGCCTGGTGGTGATGAATTCTCTGAGTGCTTGCTTGTTCACAAAAAACTGTATTTTTCCTTCACTTATGAAGCTTAGTTTGGCTAGATGTGAAATTCTTGGTTGAAAGTTCTTTTCTTTAAGGATGTTGAATATTGGTCCCCACTCTCTTCTGGCTTGTAGGGTTTCTGCTGAGAGATCTGCTGTAAGTCTGATAGGCTTTCCTTTGTGGGTAACCTGACCTTTCTCTCTGGCTGCCCTTAGTATTTTCTCCTTCATTTCAACCCTGGTGAATCTGACGATTATGTGCCTTGGAGTTGGTCTTCTTGAGGAATATCTTTGTGGTGTTCTCTGTATTACCTGGAGTTGAATATTATCCTGCCTTACTAAGTTGGGAAAATTTTACTGAATAATATCCTGAAGTGTATTTTCCAGCTTGGATTCATTCTCTTCGTCACATTCAGGTACACCTATCAAGCGTAGATTAGGTCTTTTCACATAGTCCCATATTTCTTGGAGACTTTGCTCATTCCTTTTTATCCTTTTTTCTCTAATCTTGTCTTCTAGTTTTATTTCATTGAGTTGGTCTTCGACCTCTGATATCCTTTCTTCTGCTTGATCAATTCGGCAGTTAAAACTTGTGCATACTTCACGTAGTTCTCGTATTGTGTTTTTCAGCTCCATCAATTCACTTATTTTCCTCTCTAAATTTTGTATTCTTGTTGACATTTCGTCAAACCTTTTTTCAAAGTTCTTAGTTTCTTTAGATTGTGTTAGAACGAGTTCTTTTAATTCACCAAAGTTTCTTATTATCCACATTTTGAAGCCTGCTTCTGTAATTGGAACACACTCGTTCTCCATCAAGCCTTGTTTTGTTGCTGATGAGGAACTGGGATATCCTGCTAAGGGAGAGGCGTTCTGATCTTGGGTATTCTCAGCCTTTTTTGACTGTTTTCTTCCCTTCGTTGTAGATTTATCCATCTGTGGTCTTTATAATTACCGTCTTTGTAATTGGGTTTCTGAGTGGACGTCCAACTTATTGATTCTCAGCGCCGAAATCTGAGCAACCCACTGCCCTGACTAAATCAGCAGTGTTAAGATTAATGGTGCTTTTCTGACTCTGCACCAAGAACCAACGCTCCGAGGCGCCGGCAAAACCGCCTCGCCGGTCACAAGAGTCGCACTGGCAACCTGTGGGGCTCCTCCACTGGGAATCTCCTGGTGCGTGAGCAATAAGAATTCATGTGAAGGTGTGGCATCCTCTCATTCTTTGAGCTTTCACTGGGAGCTACAATCCCGAGCTGCTAGTGATCAGCCATCTTGGATCTCTCTCTCTCTCATTTATGAGTATTATCTTCTAAATTCAGTTTTGCATCTGGTCTTGCTGACTCAGCAAGGTGTCTTTTAGCTTCCCAGTAGCTTTGGATAAACCAGACGCTAACACAGTGCACGAGCACGTAACAAATAGATTGATTTTTTCTGTCAACAACATTTTAGCAGGATATGAAACTTTTTCAAGGGAAACAAGGAGAATTAAAAAATACCTTCAGATAGCTACCTTCAGTTGAGTTTTTACAATACCTTAATTTTATCAATATAGGTATAACTGGGCTCAGGAATTGCTGAGAGTTAGTAATGGAGGAAAATAATTGCTGAACTACTTAAACATCCATCATCCAAAGCAGTGGTTCTTAAGTGTTGGTGTGCACAACTCATCTAGGTTACTTGTTTAAAATACTGACTTCAGGGCCCCACCTCCAAAGATTTTTTATCTGTGAGTCTCAGGAAAGCCAAGGAATCAGCCTTTTAACAAGTACACCCAGGAGAGCTTGATGCACAGTCTATATAAAATGATAGAAATAAAGAGAAACTAGCTTTTTCATAAATGTCCATCCTAGTCCCTAGAGCAATATTGTTTTTTACACCACATGTCCATAGTAAAACACTCGTGAGCACACTATCCCATAGAAGTAACTAACATATAGATACATATATTGTTGTATTTTGAGACAGGGTCTTGCTCTGTCATATAGGCTGGAGGACAGTGGTGCAATCATAATTACTGTAATCTTAAAGTTCTGGGCTCAATCAGACTCCTAAGTAGGTAAGACTACAGGCACACAGCAGCCTGACTAGCTAATTTTTATTTAAATTTTTTTGTAAAAATGGGGGTCTCCTTATGTTGCCCAGGCTGGTCTTGAACTCCCGTCCTTAAGTGATACTGTCACCTCGACCCCGAAATGCTAAGATTATAGGCGTGAGCCACTGTGTCCAGCTAAACAGTTTTTAAAGTAGGAAAAAAAAAAACCTATCACTATATTGATGGCATTTATATTTCAAGGTCTCTAGGTATACTTCATGGCTAAGGATAGCAGGTGGTGTAGTCTAAGTTTTATCAAAGTTAATTTAAATTTAGAAATATGTAATATGTAGGGCAAACTGATGAAGTATATGCAAACTGCCAAATATTCATAGCAGAAAACAAGGAAATTGACTAGGGTGTTAATGATCAGCCTTCTAATTGCAGACCTCCAGCTCCCCACTCAGGAAACCTCAAGACCTGTACCTGAGAAGTGTCTGCCTGTCTGACAGAAACATAAGGATTCAATGTTTTGTTTTTTTAACAATAAATCCATAAATGCCTAATTTTTAGATTCAAACATGAATAAATATAAATAGAAATGTTAGCAATTACTTTGCATCACAAGGCTTTATCTTGCACACCCCTTCATTTTAAAGACTGTTGCTTCAGAGAACAAATAAAAGTTTGTCTAAGACTTCTAGTAACTGGTTCTTTCAAGTATTAGGTTATAAACTATTATAGCCTGAAATTTTTTCTTCATTGATTAATTGAGGAGTGGCACAGGGGAAACAATTCTTCCAATTTACAGAGTCTCTATGAAGGATTTAGCAATACCATTGCCTATCCTAGAACTGTCTCTGAAGAAAAATATTTACTACTTTAGTTTACAGCACACATCAAAAACAATAAATGGACCCTATGGAAAAAGGTAAGAATTAAGGTATATTAAATACCCTTTTGGTAGGGTCTAGAATTTTCATCATCTAAGTTTTTAATTGTTGTGGGTACATAGTAGGTGTATGGTTACATGACAAATTTTGATATAGGCATACAATGTATAATAATCACATCAGGGTAAATGGGGTATCCATTGCCTCAGCATTTACTTTTTGTGTTACAAACAATCCAATTATATACATTTAGTTATTTTTAAATGTACAATTAAATTATTTTTGACTATAGCAACCTTGTGGGTACTAGCAAATACTAGGTCTTACTCATTCTTTCTATTTTTTGGTACCCATTAACTATTCCCATTTTCACTCCCCTCCCCAACCCACCCACTACTCTTCCAAGCCTCTGGTAATCATCATTCTATTCTCTATCTCCATGAGTCTGCAAACCCAGAAAATCTGAGTCAGGGCTCAGTTAATTTAGAAAGTTTGTTTTGTCAAGGTTAAGGAAATGCACCTGTGACACAGCCTCAGGAGGTCCTGATGACATGTGCCCAAGGTGGTCAGAGCACAGTTTGGTTGTATACATTCTAGGGAGACATGAGACATCAATCAACATATGCAAGATGAACACTGGTTAAATTTGAAAACGTGGGACAACTCAAAGCAAAGGCAGGAAGACTCAAAGCCGGGAGGGGACTTCCAAATCATAGGTAGGTAAGAAGTAAATGGTTGCATTCTTTTGAGTTTCTGATGACCCTCTACAAAGGAAGGAATCAGATATGTATTTATCTCAATGAGCAGAGGAGTGGCTTTGAATGGGAAGCAGGTGGGCCCTAAGCAGTTCCCAGCTTGATCCTTTCCTTTAGCTTACTGATTTGGGGGACCCAAGATTTATTTTCCCTTCACAAGTTCAATTGTTTTGATTTTTAGCTCCCATAAGTATGTGAGAACATGCAGTTTATCTTTCTGTGCCTGGCTTATTTCACTTAACATAATGACCTCCAGTTCCATCCATGTTGTTGCAAATGACAGCATCTCATTCTTTTTTATGGCTGAAGAGTACTCCATTGTGTATTTGTACCACATTTTTTTTATCCATTCATCTGTTTATGGACACTTAGATTGCTCATAAATCTTGGCTATTATGACTAATGCGGCAGGAAACATAGGCGTGCTGATATCTCTTCGACATTCTGATTCCCTAGCAGTGGGATTGCTGGATCACATGGTAGGTCTATTTTAAATTTTTTGAGGAACCTCCAAGCTGTTCTCCATAGTAGTTGCACTCATTTGCATTCCCACCAACAGTGTATAAGGGTTCAATTTTTGCCATATTCTTCCCAGTATTTGTTATTGCGTCTTTTGGATGAAAGCCTTTTTTTTTTTTTTTTCTTTTTGAGACAGAGTTTCACTCTTGTTGCCCAGGCTAGAGTGCAATGGCATGATTTTGGTTCGCTGCAACCTCTGCCTCCTGGGTTCAAGTGATTCTGCTGCCTTAGCCTCCTGAGTAGCTGGGACTACAAGCGTGTGCTATTACACAGGCTAATTTTTTTTTTTTTTTTTTTTTTTTTTTTTTTTTTTTTAGTAGACACGGGGTTTCATCATGTTGGGCAGGCTGGTCTCAAACTCCTGTCCTCAGGTGATCCCCTGCCTCGCACTCCTACAGTGTGGATTACAGGCATGAGCCACTGTGCCTAGCTGATAAAAGCCATCTTAACTGGGGTGAGATAGTATCTCATTGTTGTTTTGATTTGCATTTATCTGACGATCAGTGATGTTCAGTACCTTTTCATATGCCTGTTTGCCATTTGCACATCTTCTTTTGAAAAATGTCTATTCAGATCTTTTGCCCCTCTTCTAATTATTAATTTTTTTAGGTTTCTTATATATTCTGGTTATTAATCTTTGGTAGATGAATAGTTTGCAAATATTTTTTCCTATTCTGTGGGTTATCTGTTCACTTTGTTGATTGTTTACTTTGCTGTGCAGAAGTCTTTAATTTGATCTAATCCCATTTGTCCAATTTTGCTTCGATTGCCTCTGCTTGTGGGGTATTACTAAAAAAATCTTTGCCCACTCCAATGTCCTACAGAGTTTCTTCAATGTTTTCTTGGGGTAGCTTTATAGTGTGACGTCTTAGCTTTAATTCTTTACTCCATTTTGATTTAATCTTTGTATATGGTGAGAGGTAGGGGTCTAGTCTCATTCTTCTCAATATGTATATCATTTTCCTACCACTATTTTTTGAAGAGATTGGTCTTTTTTCCAATGCATGTCCTTGGCAATTTTGTTGAAAATGAGTTCACTGGAGATGTATGGGTTTGTTTCTGGTTATCTATTCTGTTCTATTGGTCTATGTGTCTGTTTTTATGCCAGTACAATGCTGTTTTGGTTAATTTTAGCTCTGTAGTATGATTTGAAGTCAGGTAATGTGATTCCTCCAGTTTTGTTTTTTGCTCAGGCAGGTTAACTTTGGCTATTGTGGGTTTTTTTGTGGTTCCATACACATTTTAAGATTCTTTTTTCTGTTTCTGTGAAGAATGTCATAGGTATTTTTATTGGAACTGCATTACATCCATAGGTTGCTTTGGGTAGTAGGAATATTTTAACAATATTTAGTCTTCCAATCCATGAAAATGGAGTATCTTTCCTTTTGTTTGTGTGTGTCCTCTTCAATTTCTTTCACCAATGTTTTATGGTTTTCCTTGTAGAGATATTTCACTTATTTACTTAATTCCTAGGAATTTAATTTTCCTTGTAGCTATTGTAAACGGGCTTAATTTCTTGATTCCTTTTCAGATTGTTTGCTTTTGGCATATAGAAATGCTATTAATTTTTTATGCTAATTTTGTGTCCTGCAACTTTACTGAAGTTATCAGTTTTACTAGTTTTTTTGTAGGGGTCTTTGGGTTTTTCCAAATATAAGATCATATCTGCAAACAAGGGTAATTTGCCTTCTTAATTTCCAATTTGGATGTCCTTTCTTTCTTTTGTCTGATTGCTCTAGCTAGTGCTTTCAGTACTATGCTGAATAACAGTGATGACAATGGGTATCCTTGTCATGTTCTTGGTGTCAGAGGAAAGCCTTTTTTTCAGTTTTTTCCCATTCACTATGATACTAGCTGTGGGTCTGCTATATATGGATTTTATTATGTTGAGCTATGTTCCTTTTATACCCAACTTTTTGAGAGTGTTTCTTATAAAGGAATGTTGAATTTTATCAAATGATTTTTCAGCATCAATTAAAATGTTCATCTAGTTTTTGTCTTCCATTCCGTTGATATAATGTATCACACTGAATTTGGTTTACTGGTGTGTCGTTTCTATGTCAATTTTGCTGTGGTTTTAATCATAAAGGGATGCTGGATTTTGTCAAATGCTTTTTCTGCATCTATTGAGGTAATAATCATATTTTTAATTCTGTTTATGTGAACGTAACACATTTATTGACCTGTGTGTCTTGAACCATCCCTGCATCCTTAGTATAAAACCCACTTATCTTTTTTTTTTTTTTTTTTTTTTGGAGATACAGTCTTGTTCTGTTGCCAGGCACCAGGCTGGAGTGCAGTGGCACCATCTCCGCTCACTGCAACCTCCGCCTCCTGGGTTCAAGCAATTCTCCTGCCTTAGCCACCTGAGTAGCTGGGACTACAGACGTGTACCACTACACCCAGCTAATTTTTTATATTTTAGTAGAGACGGGGTCTCACTATGCTGGCCAGGATGTTCTTGATCTCTTGACCTCGTGATCTGCCTGCCTCGGCCTCCCAAAGTGCTGGGATTTCAGGTGTGAGGCATGCGCCCGGCTGTGTATTATCTATTAAATATATTGTTGGAACTGGTTAGCTAGTATTTTGTTGAGGATATTGCATCTATGTTCATCAGGGATATTGATCTGTAGCTTTCTTTTTTCATTATGTCCTTTCCTGGTTTTGGTATCAGGGTGATACTGGCTTCACAGAATAATTTAGAAATGGGCCAGACACCATGGTGCATGCCTATAGTCCCAGCAATTTGGGAAGTCATGGTGGGTGGACTGCTTGAGGTCAGGAGTTTGAGACAAGCCTGGGCAACACAGTGAAACCCTACCTCTACCAAAAATACAAAAAACTAGCCAGGTATGGAGGCGTGTGCCTGTGGTCCCAGATACTTGGGTGGCTGAGGCAGGAGGATTGCTTGAACCTGGGAGGCAGAGGTTGCAGTGAGCTGAGATTGCACCACTGCACTTCGGACTGAGCAACAGAGTGAGACCCTGTCCACACACCCCCAAGAAAAAGAAAGGAAAAAAAAAAAAGAAAAGAAGGGAAGGGAAAAGAAAGAATGACTTAAGGAGAAATTCCCCTTCTTTATCTTTTGGAATAGTTTAAGATTAGTACCAATTCTTCTTTGAATGTCTGATAGAATTCAGCTGTGAATCCATCTGGTCCTGGACTTTTTTCATTGGTAAATTTTTTTATTACTGTTTCAGTCTTGCTACTTGTTATTGGTCTGTTCAGACTTTCTAATTTCTTCCTGATTTAATCTAGGAGGATTGTATATATCTAGGGATTTATTCATTGCCTCTAGGTTTTCTAGTGTGTGCAAATAAAGGTGTTCATAGTAGCCGTGGATAATCTTTTGTATTTCTGTGATATCAGTTGCAGTATCATCCATTTTGTTTCTAATTGAGCTTGTTTGGATCTCTCTTCTTGGTTACTCTTGCTAATGGTCCATACATTTTTTAAAACATTTTCAAAGCAGCAGCTTTCTGTTTAATATATCTTCTGTAATTTTTGTTTCACTTTCATTTAATTCTGCTTTGATCTTTGTTATTTCTTTTCTTCTGCTGAGTTTGGATTTTCTTTGTTCTTATTTCTCTAGCTCCTTGAGTTTTGACCTTAGATTGTTTATTTGTGCTTTTTTAGACTTTCTGATGTAGGCAGATGATGCTATGAACTTTTCTCTTAGCACTGCTTTTGCTGTATCCCAGAGGTTTTGATAAGTTGTGTCACTATTATCATTGAGTTCAAAAACTGTTTTAATTTCCTTCTTGATTTCATTGTTGGCCCAAGGGTCATTCAGGAGCAGATTATCTAATTTCCATGTATTGGTATAGTTTTGAGGGTTCCTTTTGGAGTTAATTTATAATTTCATTCTCCTGTGGTTTGAGAGAGCACATGATATAATTTTGATTTTCTTATATTTATTGAGACTTGTTTTGTGGCCTATGATATGGTCTATTTTGGAGAATGTTCCATGTGCCGATGAAAAGAATGTATATTCTGTAGTTGTTGGGTAGAATGTTCTGTAACTACCTATTAAGTCCATTTGTTCCAGGGTATAGTTTAAGTATATTGGAACTTCTGTCTTGATAACCTGTCTTGTGCCACCAGTAGAGTATTAAAGTCCCCCAGTATTATTGCGTTGCCATCTATCTCATTTCTTAGGTCTAATAACTGTTTTATAAATTTGTGAGATCTACTGTTAAGTGCATATATATTTAGAATTGTGATATTTTCCTATTGGATTGATCCTTTTATCATTACATAATGCTCTCTTTGTCTTCTTTACCTGTTGTTGCTTTCGGTATAAGAATAGCTACTCCTGCTTGCTTTTGGCATTCATTTGCATGGAATATCTTTTTCTACCCCTTTACCTTAATTTTATGTGAGTCTTTATGTTAGCTGAGTCTCTTGAAAATAGCAGATAATTGGTTGGTAAATTGTTATCCATTCTTGCACTCTGTATCTTTTAAATGGAGCACTTAGACCATTGATATTTAATGTTAGCATTGAGATGTGAGGTACTGTTTTGTTCATCATGCTAGTTGTTGCCTGAACACCTTTTTTCATTGTGTTATTGTTTTATAGGCCCCGTGACATTTATGCTTTAAGGAGATTCTATTTTGGCATATTTTTGAGGTTTTGTTTCAAGATTTAGAGCTCTCTTTAGCAGTTATTGTAGTCTTGGCTTAATAGTGGAAAATTCTCTCAGCATTTGCCTGAAAAAGACTTTTATCTTCATTTATGAAGCTGTTTTGCTAGATACAAAATTCTTGCTAGAATTATTTTGTTTGAGGAGGCTAAATATAGGACCCCAGTCCTTTCTGTCTTGTAGAGTTTCTGGTAAGAAACTGGCTGTTAAGGATATGTTTTCCTTTATAGCTTACCTCAGGCTTTTGCCTTATAGCTCTTAAGATTCCTTCTTGACTTTAGATAATGACTGTGTGCCTAGGTGATGATGATCTTTTTGTGATAAATTTCCCAGGTGTTCTTTGAGCTTCTTGTAATTTGATGTCTAGCTCTCTAGTGAGGCCATGAAAGTTTTCCTTATTTCCTCAAATACATTTTCCAAACTTTTGGATTTCCCTTCTTTCACAGGAACACCAATTATTCTTAGGTTTTGGCATTTAACATAATCCCAAATTTCTTTTTTTTCTTTTCTTTTCTTTTTTTTTTTTGAGACAAAGTTTCGCTCTTGTTACACAGGCTGGAGCGCAATGGCGCGATCTCGGCTTACCGCAACCTCCGCCTCCTGGGTTCAGGCAATTCTCCTGCCTCAGCCTCCTAACTGGGCTTACAGGCATGTGCCAACATGCCCAGCTAATTTTTTGTGTTTTTAGTAGAGATGGGATTTCACCATGTTGACCAGGATGGTCTTGATCTCTCGACCTCATGATCCACCCGCCTCAGCCTCCCAAAGTGCTTGGATTACAGGTTTGAGCCACCGCGCCCGGCCAAATCCCAAATTTCTTAGAGGCTTTGTTCATTTTTTAAAATTTAGTTTTCTTTGTCTTTATCTGATTAATTGGAAAGTCTTATCTTTGAGCTCTGAAGTCCTTTCTTCTACTTGTTCTAGTCTATTGTTGACACTTTCTAGTGAACTTTGTATTTCTCTAAGTGTGTCTTTCATTTCTAGAAGTTGGGATTGTGTTTTCTTCCTATTATCTACTTCTCTGGAGAATTTTTCATTCATATCCTTCTTTTTTTTTTTTTTCCAATAAGTTTATTTTCACCTTTCTCTGGTATTTCCTTCAATAGTTTAACCTAAATATTTATGCAGCAATTAAGAAACTTCCTGGTTTGGATCCATTGCTGGAGAGTTACTGTAGTGTAGCCTTTTGGGAGTGATATAGAACTTTGTTTTGTCATATTACTAGAATTGTTTCTCTGATTCCTTCTCATTTGGGCAGACTACTTTAGCGGAAAAATCTGGAACTCAAAGGCGCCTGTTCAGTCTTTCATCCCACACAGTGATCCTTTGATATGGTGCACTCCCCCTTCTCCTGGGATGGGGCTTCCTGGGTGTCTGACAGCAGGGATAGTTATTGCTCTTCTAGGTCTAGCCACCCAGCAGGGCTATCAGGCTCTGCGCTGGTGCTGGGGAATGTCTGTAAAGAGTCCTGTGATGCAACTTCTTATTGGTTTGTTCAGGTTTTGGATTTCTTCATGGCTCAATATTGGCAGGTTGTATGTGTTTAACAATTTATCCATTTCTTCCAGGTTTTCTAAGTTGTCGGCATAAAGTTGTTCATAGTAGCCACAAATAAACCTCTGAATTTTTGCAGTATCAGTTGTGATGTCTCCTTTTTAATCTCTGATTTTCTTTATTCGGGTCTTGTTTTTTCTTAGACTAGCTAAAGGTTTGTCAATTTTGTGTTTTCTTTTCTTTTTTTTTTTGAGACGGAGTTTCACTCTTGTTATCCAGGCTGGAGTGCAATGGCGTGATCTCAGCTCACCACAACCTCCGCCTCCTGGGTTCAAGCAATTCTCCTGCCTCAGACTCCCAAGTAGCTGGGACTACAGGCGTGCACCACCATGCCCAGCTAATTTTTTTTGTATTTTTAGTTGAGACAGGGTTTCACTGTTTTGACCAGGATGGTCTTGATCTTTTGACCTCATGATCCACCCGTCTCGGCCTCCCACAGTGCTGGGATTATAGGCGTAAGCCACCGTGGCCGGCCTAATTTTGTGTTTTCAAAAAACAAACTTTTAGTTTTGTTGACCCTTTGTACTGTTTTTTTCAATTTTATTTCTGCTCTGATTTTTATTTCTTATCTTCTACTAATTTTGGGTTTGATGGCTTTTACTTTTCTAGTTCCTTAAGATGATTGTTAGGTTAAAGTTGTTCTTCTTTTTTGATGTAGGTACTTACAACTATAAACTTCCCTCTTAGTGCTAGTTTTGCAGTATCCCACAGGTTCTGGTATGTTGTGTTACATTGTCATTTGTTACAAGAAATTTTTCAGTTAATTTCCTCATTGACCCACTGGTCATTCAGCAGCATAGTGTTTAATTTCCATGTGTTTGTATAGTTTTCAAAATTCCTCGTTATTGATTTCTAGTTTTATTCCATTGTGGTCAGAGAAGATGCTTGATATTATTTCATTTTTTAAAAATGTTTTAAGACAGGGCCGGGCGCGGTGGCTCAAGCCTGTAACTCCAGCACTTTGGGAGGCTGAGGCGGGTAGATCACGAGGTCAAGAGATCGAGACCAACCTGGTCAACATGGTGAAACCCCGTCTCTACTAAAAATACAAAAAATTAGCTGGGCATGTTGGCGCATGCCTGTAATCCCAGCTACTCAGGAGGCTGAGGCAGGAGAATTGCCTGAACCCAGGAGGTGGAGGTTGCAGTGAGTTGAGATCAGGCCATTGTACTCCAGCCTGGGTAACAAGAGCGAAACTCTTGTCTAAAAAAAAAAAGTTTTAAGGCTTGTTTTGTTACCTAACATATGGTCTATTCTTGAGAATAATCCATGTGCTGAGGAAAAGAATGTGTATATAACCGTTATATCCCTTTTCTGAATTGACCTTTATCATTATATAGTGATCTTTTTGTCTCTCCTTATAGTTTTTGTCTTGAAATCTATTTTATCTGATGTAAGTATAGCTAGTCCTACTCTTTTTTGGTTTCCATTGGCATGGAATATCTTTTTCCAACTTTTTGTTTTCAGTTTATGTGTGTCTTTATAGATGAACTGTGTTTCTTGTAGGCAATAGATCTTTGGGTCTTATCTTTTTATTCATTTAACCCATCTATGTCTTTTGATTAGAGAGTTTAGTCCATTTGCCTGTAATGTTGTTAATGACAAGTAAGGTATTACTCCTGCCATTTTGTTACTTGCTTTCTGGTTGTTCTGTGGTCTCCTCTTCCTTCTCACCTTCTTTCCTGTCTTCCTTTCAGTGAAGGTGATTCTCTCTAGTGGTAATTCATGTACAGCCTGCAAAACCATGACCAAGTAAACCTCTATATACATTACCCAGTCTCAGGTGTTTCTTTACTGCAATATAAGAACGCTCTAGTACAGCAGGAGTAACAGCGTATGTGAAGGGCTAAGGTGGAGAGAACCAGAACTGTCTGAGAAACAATGTTGCTCCTGGATTGACAGTGAGCAGAGAAGGAGATAGGAAGGATAGGCAATACATTAAAAGTTTTAAAAGCTTAAGCCAATATTTAAAGAGTAAAGCAAAGTCATTAAAACATTTTAGTGATATGACAATTCAGCATTGTCTACTATGTGAAAGGCAGTTTTAGAAATTGCAAAAAATCCTGCTCACATTTTAGCAGAATGAAAATTCTGACATAAAATGGAATAATAGAAAGAAATACAAAATGGTAGCTCAATGGCCAGGTGTGATAGTTCATACCTGTAATCCTAGCATCTTGGGAGGCCAAGGTGGGAAGACCACTTGAGGACAGGAGTTCAAGACCAGCCTAGGCAACATAGCAAGACCCCATCTTTACAAAAAAAAAAGTTTAAAAAATTAACTGTATGTGGTGGTACATGCCCATGTTCCCACCTACTCAGGAGGCAGAGGTGGGAGGATTGCTTGAGCCCAAGAGGTTTGAGGCTGCAATGAGCCATGATTGCACCCTGTCTCAAAGAAAAAAATTATATTTCAAAATAGGAATTAATAATGACTGTAATACTATAAAACAATGTTGAATGCACAATTAAAAAATTTTCAGAAATAAAAGAAAAATGATTTAAAATACATAATTAACAATATAAGAAATGATTCAAAATATATAATTCACAACATGAGGCCATGTTCAGTGACTCATGCCTGTAATCCCAACATTTTGGGAGGCTCAGGCAGGTGGATTGCTTGAGCCCAGGAATTCGAGACCAGCCTAGGCAACATGGCAAAACCTTGTCTCTACAAAAAAACAAAACCGAAAGAAACCCAAAACTACGCAAATGTGGTAGCATGCCTGTAGTCCCAGCTACTCAGGAGGCTGAGGTGAGGGGATTGCTTGAGCCCAGCAGGCAGAGGCTACAGTAAGCTATCACACCACTGCACTCCATCCTGGGTGATAATCAAAACAATCAAAACAACAAAACAAAGAAACAAACAATATGAAAGATTAAGTGGTAGAACATGTTAAGTAGAGATATAACAGAAAATATTTTTTAAAGGATCTAAATATAACTTCTAAAGATGAAAACTACAATGGTTGAGATATAAAACACATTGAGTAAGATTTGTAAATTAGATAATGCAGAAGAAAAGATTAATAAATTTGTAGGCATAGAAACACACTGAGAAAAAAACGACTCCAAAAAAAGTAGTAGATTATTAGTAAGTTTATAGGAAAATATCAAGTGGCCTAATATATATGTAATTCAAATCCACAGAGGAATGGGGTAGAGGAAGCAGAAAAAAATATTTGAAGAAATAAAAGCCAAAATCTTTTCCAAATCTGATGAAAATTATAAAATGAAAGATCAAACACCTCTGCAAATCCCAGGTACAGGAAACAGGAAAAACACATCAAGGCTAATCATAAACTGTTCAAACCAGAGATAAAGAAAAAATCTTCAGCAGCCATGAACAGGAGCTATGACAGGAGAAAAAAACCAGCCAACTGAATCCCTCCATTCCCACTGTAGTGCCCACTGTGACTGGGACCTGCCAACACTCAGCCCCTACCTGGGACCCATAGTCTAGCACAGTGTTCCCAGGTGGTAACAGAGGGGAAGATCATGTATGCAGCAGCAATGGAGAGAGAAAAAGAAAAGGAGAAAGAAGGGGAGTTGGATTGGTACTGGCAGTGGAGAAAGAAAAATGGAAGGGAAGGAAAGCCTTGTGCTAAGGGGTCTGTCAGCAAAGCAAATCCCCCCAAAATAAAGTTATTTCAGTTGAAAAAATAATAAACAAATGAATGAAAGCTAAAATCTTCAAAGAAGCCAGAGGGGTGGAAATAACAAGTATAAGAATGACAGCAGATTTCTCACTGGAAACAGTATAAGCACCTTCTTAAAAAGAAGACAATAAAGCAACATCTTTAATGCAGTGAAGAAGTAAATCATAATAATAAACAAAAAACAAACCACCCTGTCAACTTACAATTGTGTGCCCAGTAAAAGTAGTTTTCAAAAACATAGGTGATGTTTTCAGACATACAGAAGCTAAACGATTTCATCATCAAATATCTGCACTACAGGAAAAGTTAACAGAAGACAGAAAGAAAATAGTATCAAAATAATATTTTGGCAGAGAGACAGAAAGAAAAACTATCAAAATAATATGTGTAATTAAAGTCTGATGGAAGAGGAAGATAATAATTATCTGAAGAAATAATGGAATAGCATTAAAGATGGTAATTACATGGGTAAATATATAAAACTATTTTCTTGTTAAATCTCTTTAAAAGATAATTGACAATTTAAACAAATAGCAATGTATCATGGGGCTTATAAGATATATATAAAAGTTGCTGGCAACAATAACATAAATGCTGGGAGAGGAGATATGAAGGTATATTATTTTAAAGATCTTAAATAAGGAGTATAAGTACAGTATTACTTAAAGGTAGATATGATAAATTAAAGATATTTTATATAAACAGTAACCACCTGAATAGCAAAGCAAAGAATCATAGCTAATAAGGCAATAAGGATAATGGAATCAAAGAAAGTTCTCAATCCAAAAGAAAGCAAAAAGATGGAAAAGGAAACAAAGAAAAGATGAGACAAACAGAAAACAAATAGCAAGACAATTGACTTTAACCATATCAATTATCACACTATATGTAACATTTTAACTATCTCAAATAAAGGCAGATTGTCAGGTGGAATTAAAGAGCAAGACCCACTTACATGCTGTCTATAAAAGATACCTAACAAAATGGAAAGATGAAAAATAAAAGAGATGGGATATCTGATTTCAGCTCATAGATGGAAAGAGGCAAAAAGAATGTCACCATCATCCTATAAGACAAAAACTGGACAAAATGAAAACTAAAGATTTTTCTTGAATCCATCAGAAAGCTGAGGTCACAGGGCAGACAACTAACCTGAAACCTGGAGGAAGACAGGAGCCTGCAGAAAGAAACAGGGCACAATCTTTGGCTTTACCTGAGACAGACAGCTCCAAATGCATGTAAGCAGGAGGAAGATTAAACCAGATTTTTTAGTGAACTGCTAAACACCGTGTGGGCTAATGTGGGAGCACGATGTCTACAGGGAACTCAGACATAATAAGGTTTTCACCCTCACATAGGTCATTTCTCCAGGGACCTCATCAGGTTCTCACAGAGATAACTGGGGTCTTCCCAGTTATCCAGAGAAAGATACCCGCTTTAGTGGTGCCGGCTAGCAGAGAAGAAAGGCAGCTACTCCTAAAATCTGTTCAGATCCAATCCCCCAATCTCCACTACAGATCCACAGATGAAATCTGCAGAAGAAGGCATTAATGAAATTCCACTGCAGCTTGGGGAGAGGAATGAAGATCACTACTATTATGGGCTGAATTGTGTTGTGCCCGTAGCAACCCCATTCCCAAATTTCAGAAGTTGGAACCCCAATCCCCAATTTGACTGTATTTGAAGACAAGGCCTGTAAGGAGGTAAGTAAGGTTAAGTGAGGGCATAAGGATAGGATTAGTGTCCTTTTAAGAGACACCTGAAAGCTCCCTGATGTGTAAGGACACAGTGAGAAGATGGCAAGCCAAGAGGAGAGCTCTCACTAGAATCAATTGGCCCTTTGATTTTGGACTTCCCAGCCTTCAGAACTGTGAGAAAATAAATTTCTGTTGTTTTGGCGACAATGTCTATGGTATTTTGTTATGGCAGCCCTTGAAGATAATCACCAAAAGAAAATACCAATATCAAGAATGAAAGAGAGGACATCACTGCCAATCCCATCAACACTAAAAGGATAATAAAATACTACGAACAACTTCGTGTTCATAAATTTGATAACCAAGATGAAACACCAGTTCCTTGAAAGACAAACAACCAAATTCAATAAATAATAGATAATCTGAATAGCCTTATATCTATTGAAGAATGTGAATTTGTAGTTAAAATATTCTCACAAAGATAAGTCAAGGTTGAGCTGGCTTTGCTGGTGAGTTCTAATGAATATTTAAAAAAGAAATGCCGGCCGGGCGCGGTGGCTCAAGCCTGTAATCCCAGCACTTTGGGAGGCCGAGGCAGGTGGATCACAAGGGCGAGAGATCGCGACCATACTGGTCAACATGGTGAAACCCCGTCTCCACTAAAAAAAAAAAAAAAAAAAAAAAATTAGCTGGGCATGGTGGCGTGTGCCTGTAATCCCAGCTACTCAGGAGGCTGAGGCAGGAGAATTGCTTGAACCCAGGAGGCGGAGGTTGCGGTGAGCCGAGATTGCGCCATTGTACTCCAGCCTGGGTAACAAGAGCGAAACTCCGTCTCAAAAAAAAAAAAAAAAAAAAAAGAAAGAAATGCCATTTTGAGTGGGCACGGTGGCTTATGCCTGTAATCTCAACATTTTGCAAGCCCAAGGCAGGCAGGTTGCTTGAGCCCAGGAGTTTGAGAGCAGCCTGGACAAAACAGTGAAACACTGTCTCTACAAACAAAATACAGAAAACTTTTAGCCAGGTGTGGTGGTGCATGCCTGTAATCCCACCTATTTGGGAGGCTGAGCCTGCAGTGAGCCATGTTTGTGCTGCTGCACTTCAGTCTGGGTAACAAAGCAAGACCATCTCAGAAAAAAAGAAAAAGAAAGAAAGAAAAAAGAAAAGAAATACAAATTTTGCAAAAATTCTTCCAGAAAATAAAAAAGGGAATACCTTTTAACTCATTCTATGAGGCCAGCATCGTCCTGATACAAAACAAGGTAAAGATGTTAACAACAAAAAATTAGACCAATATGCCAAACATACAAGCAAAAATTGATGAATGTGAGCAAATTAAATTCAACAATATATAAAAACGATGAATACTGCATTACCAAGTGGAGATTATTTCAGAAAAGCACAGTTGATTTAACATTCATGTATCAATTGATGTATTAATTTTCTAGGGCTCCAATAACAAAGTACCACCAACTGAATGAATGGCTTAGAGCAAGCGAAATTTACTGTCTTACAGTTCTGGGTGCGAGAAGTATAAAATCCAATTTTCAACAGGGACATCCTCCTTCTGAAGGTGCTGGCAAAGGATCTGTCCCAGGTCTCTCTCTTAGTTTCTGGTAATATCAGGTGTTCCTTGGCTTGCAGGTGGCCATCTTTTCTCTGTGTCTCTTCACATGGTGTTCTTACTGTGTGTGTATCTGTGCCCAAATTTATCCTTTTTATAAGGACACAAGTCATACTGGATTACTGCCCATCCTAATTCCTAATTTTATCTCAATTACCTTTATAAAGACCTTATTTCCAAACAATTGACATTCAAAGGGACCAGGGATTATCACCTCAATATATCTCTTTTGGAGGGATACAATTCAATCTCTATATAAAATATAAAACTAAAAGAAAAAAAAAGCAAAGCAATCATTTCCACAGATGTAGAAAAGCTTTAATGAAATCCAACATTCATCTTTGATGAAAGCTCTCAAGTCTTCCTCCATCTTGATAAAGAACATCTATAAAAAAACCCTGAGCGAATATCCATAATTGAGAGTAAAAGACTGATAACTTTCCAAGATCAGAAGCAAAGAAAGGATGTCTGGTCTCATCACTTTTATTCAACACTGTACTCGAGCTTCTAGTCAGTGCAGAAGAAAAAGAAGTAACAGGCCTCCAGAACAGGAAGGAAGTAAACTGTCTTTATTCATAGACAACAAATCCTGAATATAGAGAAAATCTAGCAAAATCCACTAAAAAGCTGCGAGAACTTGCAAGTCATTTTTACAAGATTACAGACACAAGATTAATGATAAAAAATCAATTGTAGGCCAGGTGCAGTGGCTCATGCCTGTAATCCCAGCACTTCAGGAGGCCGAGGCAGGTGGATCACGAGGTCAGGAGTTCAAGACCGGCATTACCAACATGGTAAAACCTGTCTCTATTAAAAATACAAAAATTATCTAGGCGTGGTGGTGTGTGCCTGTAATCCCAGATACTCAGAAGGCTGAGGCAGGAGGATCACTTGAACCTGGGAGGCAGAGGTTGTAGTGAACAGAGATTGCACCACTGCACTCTGGGTGACAGAGCAAGACTCAGTCTCAAAAAAACCAAAAAACCAAAACCAAAACAAAAAACTATTTTACCAGCCTGAGCAACATAGTGAGATCCTATCTCTACAAAAAATACCAAAATATTAGCTGGGTGTGGTGATGCACACCTATAATCCCTATGTATTAGTCTGTTTTAACATTGCTATGAAAAATTACCTGAGACTGGGTAATTTATGACAAAAAGAGGTTTAACTGACTCGTAATACTGCAGGCTTAATAGAAAGAAGCACTAGGAGGTCTCAGGAAACTTCTATTCATGGCAGAAGACTATGGGGAAGCAAGCACGGATTATCATGGCACAGCAGGAGAGAGAGAATGAGTGAGGGTGGGAAGTGCCATACACTTTCAAAAAACCAGATCTCATGAGAACGTACTATCACGAGAACAGCAAGGGGGAATTTTGCCCCATGATTCAATCACCACCCACCAGACTCCTGGGGATTAGAGTTCAATGTGAGATTTGGGTAGGGACACACAGCCAAACCATATCACCCAGCTAATCAAGAGACTGAGGCAGGAGGATTGCTTGAACCTGGGAGGTGGAGGTTGCAGTGAGCCATGATCACACCACTGCACTACAACCCGAACAACAGAGCAGGAATCCCTCTCAAAAAAAAAAAAAAAAAAACAAAAAAAAAACTCAATCATTATTTTTACATACTATCTGACATAAGGTATTTGTCCCTTCCAAATCTCATCTTAAAATTGAATCCCCCATGTAGGGCCTAGTCAGAGGTGTCTGGGTCATAGGGGCAGATCCTTCAGGAAAATTTAATGCTGCCATTGCATAATGGGTGAGTTCTCACTCTGTTAGTTCCCTCCAGAGCTGATTGTCAAAAAGAGCCTGATCACTACCTCCCCTTTTTCTTGCTTCTCCTCTGACCATGTGATCTGCACAGACAGCCTCCCCTTCACTGAGTGGAAGCAGCCTGAAGCCCTCACCAGGAGCAGCCTGCAGAAGTGTGAGCCAAATAAACCTCTTTTATTTATAAAGTATTCAGTCTCGGGTATTCCTTTTTAGCAACACAAATGGACACTATCAAAGAACAACTGAAAATTTAAACATTAAAATGTCATTTGCATAATACCAAGAAGTATAATGTCCCCCTCATCCTTAGATTTATAGATAAATCAGACATAGGGTGATATGGTTTGGCTGTGTCCCTGCACAAATCTCATCTGGAACTGTAGTTACCATAATCCCTAGGTGTTGTGGGAAGCATCCAGTGGGAGGTAATTGAATCATGGGGATGGCTACTTCCATGCTGTTTTCTGAGGTTTTATAAAGGGGCTTTTCCCTCTTTGTGTGGCACTTCTCCTTCCTGCCGCTCTGTGAAGAAGGACATTTGCTTCTGCTTCTGCCATGATTTAAAGTTTCCTGAAGCCTTCCCAGTCTCAGGTATGTCTTTATTAGCAGCATGAGAATGGACTACAAAAGATCAAAACATTTGCTGAGTGAAATAACACCTAAATAAATGAAGATGCTTTGAAGATACTTTGAAGATACTTTGTTCAAGGGTCGTAACTCAATATTGTTAACATGTAAATTATTCTAATGTGGATCTATAGATGGAATTTAACTCCAATCACAATCCCAACTTTTTAAAGTGACAAGCTGATTTTAATATTCATATGAAAAGCCAAAACATTTTTGAAAACAAAAGACTGGAGGCCAAACACGACCTATTTTTTTTTCTTTGAGATGAGTCTTGCTCTGTTGCCAGACTGGAGTGCAGTGGCGCGAATCTCGGCTCACTGCAATCTCTGCCTCCTGGGTTCAAGCGATTCTCCTCCCTCAGCCTCCTGAGTAGCTGGGGCTACAGGCGCCCTCCACCACGCCCGGCTAATTTTTTATATTTTAGTAGAGACGGGGTTTTACCATATTGGCCAGGATGGTCTCGATCTCCTGACCTCGTGATCCACCTGCATTGGCTGTTCAAAGTGCTGGAATTACAGGCATGAGCCACCACGCCCGGCCACACGATGTGATTTTAAGATTCTTTTTTTTTTTTTTTTTTTTTGAGACGGAGTTTCGCTCTTGTTACCCAGGCTGGAGTGCAATGGCGCGATCTCGGCTCACCGCAACCTCCGCCTCCTGGGTTCAGGCAATTCTCCTGCCTCAGCCTCCTGAGTAGCTGGGATTACAGGCAAGCACCACCATGCCCAGCTAATTTTTTTGTATTTTTAGTAGAGACGGGGTTTCACCATGTTGACCAGGATGGTCTCGATCTCTCGACCTCGTGATCCACCCGCCTCGGCCTCCCAAAGTGCTGGGATTACAGGCTTGAGCCACCACGCCTGGCGATTTTAAGATTCTTAATTAATCTACAGGAATCAAGACAGTGTGGTATTTTTGGAGAGAGAAATATAAGAAATTGTCAGAACAGAACAGAAAGTCTTAGACCCACACCTGACGCTTTAGGGACTACTGATTTTTGACACAGGTGCAAAAGCTATTCAGTAAGAAAAAGCTCTCTGAACAAATGACACTATTCATAAGCAAAAAAACGACTTAAGATCCCTATTAGGCACCACGTACAAAAATTAGCTCTGATTAGATCACATATCTCAATATAAAACCTAAAATTCTAAAACTTGTGTCAGAAAACACAGAAGAGATCCTATGTGTCCTTGGGTTGGGCAAATTCTTTGGCCAGACTAAAAACAAAACCCTACGATCCGATCCGTGCCGCCGCACTTAGCCTGCGGTCACGCTAGGATCCCGCCCCTCTCCCCGCCCCGGCCCCTCCCGGCCCCTCCCGGCCCCGCCCCAACCCGCCCGCTCTGTCCTGCCCGCCTGCCTAGTCTTCAGCCGGAAGAGCCGCCGGGGCAGGGAAGTTGAGGCGGTGAGCGGCCCGGCCTCGGTGAAGCGCGCAGGCCCGAGCAGAGCCGCAGGCGTTAGGCCGCCCGACAGAGCCCGCGCGTCCCCGCGGTCGGTGGCGCCTCCAGCGGCCACGCGCACGCGCGTCCCGCGCCCCGCCAGCCTTCTCCGGCTGGAGACTAACCCGCCACCCAGCCGGAGCATTCTGCGCCCCTCGGCCTCGGGAGCAGCGCGTCCCGGCGGCTTCAGACACAGCCAGTAAGTGTGATAGTCGCCTCCTCCTTTCGCGGTTATGTTTTTCTCCGGTTCGTCCCAAGTCTCACTCACGTCTCCTTTCTTCAAAAACTATTCAACTACGGGACCGGACAGGCGCGGGAGCTGCCCGGGAGAAGAGCCCGGGAAGTGTCAGAGACTGCCGAGGTGTCGTAGGGCAAGGGCTGCGTGCAGAGACCCTGTGAATTAGAAAGTTTGGAAAGCATGCCTCCGAAAACCAGCGACTCCACGTTTGCCAGGCGTCCCTGGGGCGGCCGAGCGGCCGGGAGGAGGCGCGAAATGGCGCGCCCCCGCGGTGAGAGGGGGCGGAGGGACTGGGGCGGGGCCGAGGGCGCGCGTCCCGCCAGCCCGCGCGAGAGGGCGGGGCTGCCGGCAGGTGCAGGCGGGCGGGGCGGGGCTGCCGTGATTCCCTGGGACAGCTGGGGGATGCCAGTGCAGTTGGGCACTCTCCTCTCTTCTTTTCGATGCTTCACTGTGGTCAGAGGACATAGTAAAGCAAATGATCTTATTTTGATCCCAAACATTCAATAAGAAAGGGAAAGAGAACTTGAAAGTTGTGAAATGACGCTCCTCAAAACAAAAAGTGCCACCAGTGTGTATCTGAGTGGGTAGTAGGTACGTTTATTGAGTTTGCAAACTGCTTATAACACAGCTGATTGGTCAGTTTTGCGCAGATGTTGAAGGGGAATGCTATTTTCAAGAAAGATGGTTCATATAACCTTAGAAATGCTGGTCTAACTGGGCGAAATTTAATCCGACCTTAATTTGAACGTTGAATTCTGCTGCTGCCCTTTTCCTGCCTTGTATGAAGCTGTTTTTCAAATTGCTACATTTGTGGCTCTAAACTTCATATGTTTTCATAGAATCATAGTGATTGTCTTGTAGCCAGTCTTGGGAGTACAGAATTTTTTTTGGCAGAGTCCACATTGTGGAAATATTGCCTGGTTAGTTCTTTCCCAAGTGCTTTTCCTGCTTTACACTCGGCTGAATTTATACTGCTTAACAAAAAACAAATTACCATTGCGGCCATAATTTATTTTCACTCATTGTCTTGGGTATACATTTACTCATTTGTACTCTCACCCTGGCCTCCTATAGTTGTCAGCATTCTTCACCTAACTGTGGTATACACTTCCTACACCTTTCACACCTTTCTCAGAGAAAGTAAAATATAGCAAATAGCATGTACAACACATACTTAGGATGGTAAACTGCGAACTTTATAGCAATCTCCTTTAGTATTTATATCTGTAGAGCCCAGTACAGTAAATGTTGGACAAATGAAATAAGTCAAATTTAAGTATACCTCTTTTCCAGTGCTCAGTTTCTTTCCAAACCAAATAAGTGTTTCTTATTTGAACAGCTTGTTTGTAACTGTCCAGTGCTACTTCTGGGATTGTCACCTCATTTAAATTTAACTTCCTTCTCCTTGTGCATTTCTGCATATTCATATTGCATTTTTGACCACTGATAGAGCACTGTTTCATTTTATTTGTCCCTTGGATCTCAGAGGACATAGAGAACCTTTTACTAGACTTTTTATTTGCCAGCATAGTGCCTTGTACATGGTAGATGTTAGGAAATGGACATTGAATTGGGTTTATACATATGTAATTTGTTATCCAACTCTATACATGAAGATAGAATGGGGGCAGGTGCTTTTTATTTGCAGATACATACTCTTTAATAGAATGCCAAGGGAATGAAATAAATTAATGGTATGTGCTGTATTTATTTTCAATAATTTTTTCTTATTTGAAGACTCAGTGTTTTTTTCCTTTCCAGTGTTTTCTTTACATTGTTGACATTTTATGTTTTCTTTACATTGTTGACAGCTGTTTCTGCAGAACCCAGTAGATTTCCTAGGGTAAGAAACAAAAAGTAGGAAACAAATTCACTTCCAAATATGAGTTTCTAAAGAGAGTCTATTAATTATTTGTGTCAAAACTGGCTGTCAATCTGATTAATGGTATGTGTTTCAGTTACATAGCAGAATACACATGAGTGTGTTGTATAACTAAATAGTGAGAGAAAGAGAAAGCAAAAGAATGATTCACTGTTTATATAAATGAAACCTAGAACCAGGACCCTTACAAAGAACTCCACTGTTAGTGACTTAAGCCAAAAGATATGTTTAAGATTTTATGCTTGAGAGCAAATGTGTGTGTATGGAATGTGGCCTCTTACATATATTATATAAAATAAATACCATTATATGTCATTTAATGATGGGGATACATTCTGAGAAATTTGTCATTAGGTGATTTTGTTCTTGAGTGAACATCATAGAGTGTTTTTACACAAACCTAGATGATACAGCCTACTACACACCTAGGCTACATGGGATAGCCTATTGCTCCCAGGCTACAACCTGTACATCATGTTATTTTACTGAATACTGTAGGCAGTTGCAACATAATGGTATTTATGTATCTAAACATAGAAAAAGTACAATAAGGATACAGTATTATAAACTTATGAGACCACTTTAAATGTGCAGTCCAGAAATGTTATTAGATGTGTGCCTGTATATTAATACAGGGTTAATATGAAGGAAATTTTGGGAAAATGTATGTGAAATGCTTTGAACCATTTTGGATTTTGATAATCAGTATCAACATAGTTCTTTGACTTACATTTGACTTAACTCATTTTTAAAGTACATGCACTGTGACTAACAGTTCAGATTTCATTAAGATTTGAATTTAGATATTATTTTGTGATTATATTATGACCCAAAGCCAGTGTGATTTATAACCAATCGTTTTTGTTAAATTGTGTGTACATCTTGAATATCAAATATATATAATATCTTTTTTTTTTCTTTAGTTACCTGGATTCAAGATGAATAGCGATCAAGTTACACTGGTTGGTCAAGTGTTTGAGTCATATGTTTCAGAATATCATAAGAATGACATTCTTCTAATCTTGAAGGAAAGGGATGAAGATGCTCATTACCCAGTTGTGGTTAATGCCATGACCCTTTTTGAGACCAACATGGAAATTGGGGAATATTTCAACATGTTTCCCAATGAAGTGCTTACAGTTTTTGATAGTGCACTGCGAAGGTCAGCCTTGACAATTCTCCAGTCCCTTTCTCAGCCTGAGGGTGTTTCCATGAAGCAGAATCTTCATGCCAGGATATCAGGTAAATCACTTAAGGGTTTTACTGCCATGTTATTTTCTAGAAAGATTTTGAGAAAATATACTAGATTCATAACACTAAGAAATAATTGATATTTATACTTAAAATATTTATCTGTTGTATAGTTGATGATCACTTCTTTTAGAGCAGAATAATAATTGTGTTCTGTGGGCATGAAGTATGAGTCATGCCCACTGAGGGGAGGGAGAATGTGTGGAGACGACAGTATATTTGTGTGTTTACATATTTCCACATCTGTGTATAAAATTGTAATTCAAAGTAGCTTTATGAGCTTTTGTGGTTACTAACAATAAAATAACTGGTAATACAAAGAAGTAGAAAAGTGGTAGATCCTGTCCAGGGATCTTCAAAACTATTTTAGGAAATTAGTTATTTTTATATATCAGTATTAGCATTGTGCTGTCTACCTACCAGTTACTTAATACATTTTTGTTGAATGCATGAGAGATTAAGCTTCTTAATTGTTAAGAAACTGCCCTGAAGCGATCAGCAACTGTTGATGGCAAAGCTGTGTCCTTGAGTTTCTGCCTCTAGGAATTCTTGCCCCTCACTTTCTGTTTTAAAAGTGATTTTCTTAAAGCAGGTGGATAGAGTTAAATTAAGAATTCTAGAAAAAAGTGACACAATAGTGTAAGTTTTTATTTAGTTCATTGCCTGGAAATAATTTCTTAGAAGACATGATGTGGTAAAAGAAAAATTGGATTTAAAGGCTATATGCCTAACCTGGGGGACTTAGTCAGATATTTTATCTAACTGAGCTTCAGTTTCTTTACATGCAAACCACCTGTAGAGTCCCTGTTAATTCTCCAATTAAAAAAATTAAATATGCCATTATTGTGTAAATTAATAAAGGCTGGTACAGCTTCATTCTATTTATGTGAAAGAAGGATTTGGTAAAATTAAAAGCAGGTCCAGAATATTGAGGGCAGTCTGTGATTAAGTTGGAGAACGTACATACCCTTTTATTTAAAAATAAATATTTACCAAATATTTGGTAAATATTTATAGTACATTTGAGTACAGTGAGGATTTATAATCAAAAAGAATGCTTCCCCAGTTCCAAAAAGGTTTGGAATCGTTATAGAAGAACTTCTTGTAGGCAAGTTAAGATTCCTGAGAAGACCAAATACTTTATTTAAATGAAAAACATTATCTGCAGTTACACTTGCTAGAATAAATTACGAAGATTGTTAATTGTTATGCATCAGGGTAGTAGATAATCTTTTGGTGGGATCATCAAAAGGGCCCCCTCTCCCCTACCTTTTTTTAAAATTAGAGATGCAGCTTCACTATGTGGCCCAGGCTGGTATCAAACTCCTAAGCTCAAGTGATCCTCATACCTTGGCCTCTCAAAGTGTTAAGATTATAGGTGTGAAACCCATGCCTGGCCAATGTTTCCTTTTAATAAGTTTGCTAAAGGACTAGTAAGGGAGACTTTAGTTAATGTTGTTGAAATGGCATTCAGGAAATAGTTTTAGGCTGTCATTATTTTCAGATATCTTTCCATGCTCACTTTAAGCAATACAATCCTGTCTGCCTAAGTGACCCTATCAGTTTCAGGTGAATTTAGCTTATTTTTTCAATTCTGTAAAAAAGTAAGTTACACATTATGTTACTACTAAACATACATCAGTAGACATTTGCTAGGAAGTTGGGAAACCAAAAGGAATATAGTTGTTCCTTTTTTTTTTCTTATTTATTTATTTTTTCTTCACATGTCCTTGAATTATAGTTGTTCCCTTTTTAAAAAACTCAGGGCTGTATGGCAGACGGTTATATAGTCAAATATTTACCGGATGGTATATGCATGCCTGCAGATATATGCATGTGTACATATTAAGTATTGTAGGGGGGCTTAATGGTAACTTTTATGTGTGATGCATGCCTCACTCAACATATGTATAGATACATTAGTTCACAGAGTAAGAGTGCATTCTTGGTGGGATTACCAAAGGTGTCAAGAAGAGAAGGTAAGGCTAGGGAGAGATGGAGGTGTTGAAAGCAGAATAAGTATGTGTGAAAGATCAGGGGATAAGAATAGTCTGGATTTGGTAGATTGCACCTCCATCTTGTACTCAAGCAAGGCATTTAATTATTAAAACCCAGGAGGCCTCTGTGGTTCAGTTTCCTTAGGAATGTAATACAGTTTCTGGCTTGTTTTTCTGTGATATGCATTGAATTTTATACTTACAACTACATTTCTTTATTTGTCTTCTGGGATTTTTATTAGCCTAAAGTTTACTTGGTATTGCCAGTGTTTTAGATGAAAGGGGTTCAGCATGCACAGTTAGGACCAAAGTAAATGAGAAAGAAAAAAACAGCATTCATGTGTTATTTAAAGCATTGGTTCTCAAACATTAGTGGGCATCACAATCTGGAAAGCTTGTTAAAACACTGATTTCTGGGTCCACCATCAGAGTTTCTAAATGAGAAGATTTAGAGGAGTTTGAGACAAGCCTGCAAAAGATGATAAGACCTCCCCCACCTGCTTTTGTTTGTTTGTTTTACAAAAAAAAATTAGCTGGGTTTGGTGACACATGCCCATAGTTCCAGCAACTTGAGAAGCTGAGATGGGAGAATTGCTTGCTTCCAGGAATTCTAGGCAGCAGGGAGCCATGTTTGCACCACTGCATTCCAGCCTGGGGGACAGAGCGAGACCCTGTCTCTAAAAAACACCCCAAAAAACAACATTTTGTTCTGGACTGGGAATTTGAGACTAGATGTGTGGTAGAGGTAAGGTGAGGTAGAAATAGTGGGAACGCCCCTCCCTTTTTTTCACTATTTTTTTCCTTAACTAAAAGTGTTTATTAAAGCACAAGGCTGGACAGAAGGGCATGAAAAGGATCTCAAGAAGTGACTCTATCCTCAAAATATAAAATAGATGAGGAACAATGCAAAGCAATATGCAATTAAGGCCAAAAATGGGTTGTATGGGCAATAAGTGACTGTGAATGTCACTATTATGTTGTTATGGCATTTAGGGGAGATCTTGAAGGATGTAGTCTGAGACCAAAGGCATGAGGAGGAGTTAAGAGAGGCATTACTATTAAGTTTAAGAGGAAGTCGATGGAGATTTGGTGACTGTTCCCAAAATGTAACTCCCTTTAATTGTTAGAGGAAACGATGTAGAGTCAATATATGAGACTAAGGATTTAAGTAAGTGGTTCTACTGATGCAAAAATTTGCAACAAAATATTAGCAAACTAAATTCAGCAACACATTGCAAAGATCATTCATCATGACAAGTGAGACTTATCCCAAGGATGGTTCATCATAAGCAAATGAATTAATGTGATACATTATATCAACAGAGTGGAGACCAAAAAAAAAAAAAAAAAAAGATCATTTCAGTTGATGCTGAAAAGGCATTTGATAAAATTCAATATCCCTTTCAAAAAGCTTGGTATAGAAAGAACATACCTCAACATAGTAAAAGCCATATACAACAGACCTATAGTGAGCATCATATTGAATGAGGACAACTGAAAGCCTTTCCTCTAAGATCTAGAATGCAACAGGGATGCCTGCTGTCACCATTATATTCAACATAGTAATGAAAGTCCTAGTAAAGCATTTAGACAAGAGAAAGAAATATGTCCAGATTGGAAAGAAAGCCAAATTATCCTTGTTTGCAGATGATATGATTAGCACTGATAAAAAAAATTCAGTAAAGTTTCAGGGTACAAAATCAATTACAAAAATTTGTAGCATTTCTGTATGCCAACAGTGAGCCATCTGGAAAAGAAATCAAGAAAATAATCCCACTTACAGTAGTTAACAAAGAAAATTAAACACCAGGAATTAAGCAAAGAAGTGAAAGACGTCTACAATGAAAACTATAAAACATTGGTGAAAGGAATGGAAGAGGACACACACAAAAGGAAAGATATTCTATGTTCATGGATTGAAAAAACCAGTATTGTTAATATGTCCATACTACCCAAAGCAGTCTGTAAACTCAGTGCAATCCCTATCAAAATACCATGACATTCTTCACAGAAATAGAAAAATAAATCTTAAAATTTATACAGAATCACAAAAAATCCAGAAAAGTAGCCAAAGCTATCCTGAGCAAAAGAAGAAAACTTGACGAGTCACGCTACCTAACCTCAAATTATACTACAGAGCTGTAGTAACCAAAATATCATGGCACTTGCATAAAAACAGACACTTAGACCAATGGAACAGAATGGTAAACTCAGAAACAAATCCATACACCTACAGTGAACTCATTTTTGATAAAGGTGCCAAGAATATACACTGGAGAAAGGACAGTCTCTTCAATAAATGGTACTGGGAAAACTGGAAATACATAATCAGCAGAGCGAAACTAGACCTCTATCTCACATCATATATGAAAATAAAATCAGATGGAGTAAAGTGTTTAATTGAAGAACTCAAACTATGAAAGTACTCCAAAAAAACATTGGAGAATATCTCTAGGACATTGGCCTGAGCCCATATTTCTTGAGTAATACCATATAAGCACAGGCAACCAAAGCAAAAATGGACAAATGGGATAACATCAAGTTAAAAGGCTTCTTGCACAACAAAGGAAACAATGAACAAAGTGAAGAGACAACACAGAATGGGAGAAAATATTTGTAAACTATCTATATGGCTTGGCTTAACAACTAGAATATATATGGAGCTCAAACAACTCTATAGGAAAAAAATCTAACAATTCTATTAAAAGATGGACAAAACATTTGAAGAGACATTTCTCAAAAGGAGACATATAAATGACAAACAGGTATATGGAAAGATGCTGAACATCATTGATCATGAGAGAAATGCAGATCAAAATAACAATGAGATATCATCTCACCCCAGTTAAAATGGCTTTTATCCAGAAGACAGGCAATAACAAATGCTAGTGAGGATGTGGAGAAAGGGAACCCTTGTACTCTGTTGGTGGGAATGTAAGTGAGGACAACCACTATGGAGAACAACTTGGAGGCTCCTCAAAAAACTAAAAATAGACTTACCATATGATCCAGCAATCCCACTGCTAGGTATGTACCCTCCCAAAAAGGGAATCAGTGTATCAAGGAGTATCTGCACTCCCATGTTTACTGCAGCACTATTTTCAGTGCCAAAATTTGCAAGCAACCTGAGTGTCTGTCAGCAGATAAATGGATAAAGAAAATGTGGTACATATCCACAATGGAATATTCAGCCATAAAAAAGAATGAGATGCTGTCATATGCAACAATATGGATTAAGCTGGAGATCATTAAGTGGAATAAGCCAAGCATAGAAAGATGAACTTTGCATATTCTCACTAATTTGTGGGACCTAAAAATTAAAATAATTGTACTTACGGACATCGGGAGTAGAATGATGGTTACCAGAGGGTCGGAAGTGGTGGGGGGAGTGGGCATGATTAATGGGTACAAAAAATAGAATTCATAAGGTATAGTATTTGCTTGCACAACAAGGTGACTATAATTTAAAAAAACCTTGATAGTACATTTAAAAATAACTGAAAGTATTACTGGGTTGTTTGTAACACAGAGGGTAAATGCTTTAGGTGATGGAAACCCCATTTACCCTGACATTATATGCCTGTATTAAAATATCCCATACACCCCCAAATATATACAACTACTGCATGTTCACAAAAATTAAAAATTAAAAAATAAATGAAGGGTCCTTCTGGGTTATAGCTTGAGAAAGTTATGGTCCCTCTCTAAAAACTCTAGTTATGTGTATGGATATAAGCTTTTGCCTGAATTTTAAGCAGCTTGGGCTTTACAAAAACTCAGCCATGACTTCTAATCAAGAACCTTGATTTAGATGAGACATTAACTTGTATCCAAAGGTTAGAGAGGTTGGGTAAGGGACCAGTGTAAGAAGTTGGATAGGTCAGGTTGTGTGAATTCAGCTAGCCCGTCAGGTCAAAATGCTGGGGGAGCATAGCAACTGTGGCAGTGTGGTGGATAGTGTCAGGGATGGCCATGAATCCCTTCTGGAACTTATGTCTAATTTTCTCTCTCTTCCAGTTACCTCTTATTGAACAAAAAGAAAAAGACCTGTCTTTCAACTCTCTCTTCCCCTTTATCCTTCATCCATTCTCTTTTTCATAAGCAAATGTTTTGGCAAAATATGTTCCTTGTTTAGCGTAACTGCTCCCATTCATCCTTTTCACCAAAGTGAAACTTCCCTCTCCAGCATTTGTAGTAACTTCCACATGGCCAAACTGAGGGATACTTCAGTATTTTCCTTTTATTATTCTCTGCTGGGATTGATAGGACTGACTCTTCTGGCTTTATGAAACTCCAGCCATTGCTCCATTGACAGCACTCTCCCGCCCTTTCCTCCCTGTGTCACTGTGGCTTTTCTATTTCTTTGTAGGGGCCTTTTCCTTTGCCCATTAGGTGTTGAGTCTTCAGGTTCATACTTGGCCATTGGATCCTGCATTCTACTCCTAATGGGGTGGTCTCCATCCTGCACCTACGCTTCAGCTGCCACCTTCACAGCAACAGGTGCCAGCTCTATTGGTTTGTTTTTTCGTTTTTTAGCCAGAATCTTAAGGTCTGCATTGAAATATCATATTGTTGATCAGACGTCTTCTTGAAAACGAAGTGTATTAAAACTTGTAGTTGTGATTTCCCTTCACTCTTTTTGCCCCCGCAGCTGAAAATGGTATTTCCTAGATATTTGTTGATTGCCTACCGTGTGCAGTACAGAATTCTCTGGCTTAGTTAATGATACTAGGGAACTAGTAGTCACTCTAAAGTCCACCCTCTTTCTTATACCTTATATCTAACTGGTCTGCATGCTGATATATTTTCCTTCTTATCTCTCACATCTATTCCCTCCTTTCCTTGCCTTTCATCTTTCAAGTACTTTTGAGTGTTTACTAGTTATAAAGCATGCTGCTTATTCTGATGTTATAGCAGTGAATAAAATCTACCTTTTCCTTCCCACCCATGGAGTTTATCTTCTAGTGTGAAGTATAATAAATTAAATCTTTTGTTTCAGTTGTAAATAGTAGGAAAGAAAAGAACTATGTATTAAGGCACATAGAAGAAGGTATTTAAGCTGAAGTGGGTTAAGTAAAGATTTCATTAAGGAAGAATTATATATAAGAATTAATGTTTTGTTTTGAGACAGGATCTCAATCTGTTGTCCAGGCTGGAGTCCAGTGGCATGATCTTGAACCTCCACCTCCCGGGTTCAAGTGATCCTCCTCTCCCAGTGTCCCAAGTAGCTGGGATTACAGGCACCTGCCAACAAGCCCGTCTAATTTGTGTACTTTTGGTAGAGACAGGGTTTTGCCATGTTGCTCAGGCTGCTTTCAAACTCCTAGGCTCAAGTGATCCGCCCACGTTGGCCTTTCAAAGTACCGGGATTGCAGACATGAGCAACGGCACCCAGCCAGAATTAATGTTTACATAGTGCTTGCTACATGCCAAGTAATATTCTCAGAAACTTTACATGTATGAATTCTTTTTTTTTTTTTTGAGATACAGTCTCTGTTGCCCAAGCTAGAATGCAGTTACACAACAATCTTAGCTCACTACAGTCTCCAACTCCTGGGCTCGAGTGATCCCCCCATCTCAGCTTTCTGGGTAGCTGGGACTACAGGCATGTGCCACCACACCTGGCTATTTAAAAAATTTTTTTCTGTAGAGGTGGGTCTCTGTGTTGCTCAGGCCGGTCTTGAATGCCTAGCCTCAAGTGATCTTTCTTGCTTCAGCCTCCTAAAGTACTGGGATTGCAGGTGTAAGCTACTGTGTCCAGCCTGTATGAATTCTTCTAGTCTTCTTATTACCCAATGCGATAGGTTCTGTTGTTATTTTATAGACGAGAAATCTGAGAGTTCACAACTTGCCCAAGGTCACACAGCTAGTAAGTGACAGAGCTGTGACTCAAACCTAAGCATTCTGGCTCAAGTCTGTATTCTCTGTCTTTTTTTTGAGACAGTCTTGCTTGGTTGCCCAAGCTGGAGTTCACTGGTGCAGTCTCAGCTCATGCAACCTCTGCCTCTCAGATTCAAGCGATTCTCCTGCCTTAGCCTCCCGAGTAGTTGGGATTACAGTTGTGTACCACCACACCCGACTAATATTTTTTTTTGTATTTTTAGTAGAGATAGTGGGGTTTCACCAACGTGGCCAGGCTGGTCTCAAACTCCTGACCTCAGGTGATCCGCCCACCTCAGCCTCCCCAAGTGCTAGTATTACGAGTGTGAGCCACTGTGCCTGGCCCAAGTCTGTATTTTTAACCATTGCATTGCTTCTTAGTGTGGGGATTTTTGAGGAGCAAAATGAAGAGGAGAGCCCTGAGACAAAGGAAGCACTGTATGTGAAAAAGTGCTCAGAAGTCTTGATAAAACAGGAAGCCAGTCACAAAAGGCCCTGTAGTCCAGTCCAGATTTGGTTCCTTATTCTTAGATCTATTGCAAGCCACAGAAGGGTAAAAGCAAAGGAGATTTGGCCTTCATTATGTATTGCTTGGGTTACTCTAGAAGCAATGGGGCACATGGTGTTTAATTCTTCCGTTCTAAGGTGCTATTTACAGTAGGAAACACTATCAAATTAACTATACCTTTTTAGGAATAAAACTACAATTAAATTACACATAGTTTTGTTTTTGAACCAAAATTTGTTTTTAAGCCAAAAATAACAATGTCTTCTACACAGTTTATATTATGTAAGAATTCATTCATGTATTACTTCAGCACATTGAAAATCCAAAGACTTTTCTAAATTGTGCTAGGCAGTCTTTAGTCTTATTGGTCATTCTTCAGTTATGCATAACATCAGAGTAACACCACATTTTCTGTAATGTGGTTCTCAAGTTGTTTTTCTTGTTTTAATATATTAACTGTATAATTTAAACTGAACAATCAGTTTGCATCTGAAGCAGAACTGAGATAAGGGAACTAGAAATGTGAGGCAGAAATGATATTTCTTTGGGACCAAGGAAGAGAGAATGAATATTTCAAAAACCCAAGGAATTACTGTTAAAGTAAGTTTTATTAACCTATTTTTTTTCTCCTTTTTACCATCCTTATCTTCTTAGAAGTAATTGTTCGTACATTCTGTTTGTATTTTGAGAATCAGATTGGGTTATTTATCATATTTTCCACTCGAGTATCCTTCTGTATATGTACAATAGAGTGCACTTAGTTACAGCACATATAAAAATAAAATTTTTTTAATAACCATGTGACCCAGCAATTCTATTCTATAAGTGTATGCCCAAGATAATTGAAAACAGTTCAAACAAGTATTTGCATACAAATGTTTGTAGTAGCATTATTCATAATAGCCAAAAAGTGGAAACAACCTAAATGTCCATTAACTAATAAATGAATAAACAAAATATGATATATCTTAACAGTGGAATATTAGCCATAAAAAGGAATGAAGTACTGTTTATGTTACCACATGAATGAATCTTGAAAACGTTCTAAGTGAATGAAGCCAGATTTAAAAGACCACATGTTGTATGATTTCGTTCAGATATCCCTGACTTATAATTTTTTGACTTTATAATGATGTGAAAGTGATTCAGTAGAAACCATGATTTGAGTACTCACAAATTATTGTTTGTCACTTTTAGTGTAATATTCAATAAATAATATGATATATTGAACACTTAATTATAAAATAGGCTTTGTGTTAGATGATTTTGCCCAACTGTAGGCTAATATTAGTATTCTGAGTACATTCAAGGTAGGCTAGGTTGGCTAAGCTATGATGCTCAGCGGGTTAGGTGTACTAAATGCACTTTCAACTTACAACATTTTCAATTTACGATGGGTTTATTGAGATGTAACCGCGTTGTAAGTAATGAAGTATCTACATGTGAAATTTCCAGAATAGGTAAATTCATGAAGACCAAAGATAGATCAATGGTTGCCAGCAGCTAGGGTTATGGAAGAGTGGGGAGTGACTGCTCCTGGGTATAGGGTTTCTTTTTGAAATTGTGAACATGTTCTGGAATTAGATAGGTGATGATTGTACAATATTGTGAATATACTAATTACCACTGAATTATATACTTCGTAGGGTAAATTTTATGTTATGTGAATTATATCTTATTAAAAAATATTCATCTTTTAAAAAAAGCATTCATGTGGGGGCAAAATAAATGTAACTAAGAATCTACGAGCAGTGTTAAGATGTATTACCATAATATATATTCCAGTTAAGCCCAGGTAAACAAGAGAGCTAGACCTCTGGGCTGTTTCTTGTTTTTTAACATTCTGGAATATGAACCAAAAGCATGACTCCCTTAATGGCAAAATGTGATGCAATCTGAATTAATGTGAATAATGAATACGTTCATTAGAAAATGGGCAAGTCTGTCTTGGAAGCATAGAGAAAGTAGTCATGGGACAAATGTTGGTAATGGCCACCTTGTTTGTCTATACAGTCTACAGTGTATGGAGAGAGAGTTTCAGCCAACCAGTGGGGAAAATTCAAGTCTATCTGTAGACTTGTAACCTGTAACAGTAGGTTAACATAGCCTGGGACCTTAAACATTCAGTTACTCTAATTTGCTTTTTACCCTCATAATTCCTAAACTACCTTCTGATTGGCTTTCCGAATAGATGTATCAACCAGGAGAAAATATGCCGACCACAGAAACTTGAGGTATAATGAGTCCTATTATGTCATTTCTCACGGTCTGGACAATCTGATAGATCGGCCTTCAGTAGACGTACTTACCTAGTTTTTGAACCACTGAATAATGAGGACAAGACAGGAGACTTGAACCAGCATAACGAATGTTACCCCAATAAACCCGTTAGGAATTAGCCTTTAATCATCACAGCTGGCATCTTTCCACCCCAATGGTGTGTTGTAGCCAAACATGAGAAAGAGGGAATTTCCACATAAGATATTTTCCCTCCCCTCCCCTCTCCTCTTATCTTCTCTTTCTCTCTTTCTCCTTCCTCCCTCCCTCCCTCCATCCTTCCTTCCCTCCCTCTTTCTCTCTCTCTCTCTCTTTTTTTTTTTTTTGGCAGGGTCTCGCTCTATTGCCCAAACTGGCGTTCAGTGACATGACCATGGTTACTGCAGCCTTGACCCCCGGGGTTCAAGAGATCCTCCCACCTCAGTCCCACCAAGTTGCTGAGACTATAGGCATGCTCCTCCATGCCCAGCTTATTTTTAAATTTTTTGTGGGGATGGGGTCCCACTATGTTGCCCAGGCTACTCTTAAACTCCTGGGCCCCAGCGATTCTCCTACCTCTGCCTCCCAAGTATGAGCCATGGTGCCCAGACTGAGTCAGGATTTTCTTTGGCATTTTGCACCTTTTCTGTTGTCTGTTTTTTGAAAAACACAAGGCATTTAAAGGATAAGGTGATGTTGTGGGTAAACCACTAGGTAAGTCAGGGCTCCAAACCACTATCATATTTATGTATTAATAAATGCTGAGTCTGACTAAAAAAAGTAACTTTCTAGTGTTGTGGAACTATTTGGTCATCATGCTACCATCTCTTTATCAGCTTGCTTCGTGGTTTACTAAAGAGTCATCAGTTAATTTTATGTGTGGCAAGCAGCAATATGTTCTTTGTTAAATGCCATTACAATTATATACTTTAGATCCTACTGAGAGCCCTCTTGTGAAAATAAGTCCTTTTTAAAATCTTGGTTATTATAGCATCTGGCTGCATGCATTAAAACAGTCTACTCATTGTGCAGGGTCTGGATTAAAAAAACGTCTACCGGTAATTGTTATTTGAAATAATTCTTTTCTCAGTAGAGTTGATGATCTGATTTTTTCTTAGTAAAATGCAATCATTTTTTCCCCTGAAGTTAAAATTAATCTTTCAGGAAATAGGAGAAGAATATATCCCTCAGAGTAAAATCTCAAGATTTAAAGTTGATGCTGTTTTTTTTGTTTGTTTCTCCATCAGGTTTACCTGTCTGTCCTGAGCTGGTGAGGGAACACATACCTAAAACCAAGGATGTGGGACACTTTTTATCTGTCACTGGGACAGTGATTCGAACAAGTCTGGTGAAGGTTCTGGAGTTTGAGCGGGATTACATGTGTAACAAATGCAAGTATGTATTTGTGGTCAAGGCTGACTTTGAGCAGTATTACACCTTTTGCCGGCCATCCTCATGTCCCAGCTTGGAGAGCTGTGATTCCTCTAAATTCACGTGCCTCTCAGATTTGTCTTCATCTCCAGCCAGGTGTAGAGATTACCAGGAAATCAAAATTCAGGAACAGGTAAATGATTACATAAATGAGATAAATAACAAATTTGAAGAAATGTTTTTCAGCTATGGGCACATTGGTGGGATTAGGAAACAGAATGGATACAAATGGACTTGTGTTATCACTTTGTAGAAGATCAAACTTGAAACTGTTCCACATTTATCTGAATATAGTCTTTAGAAGCCATGCAGTCATCATCCTTTTTAGGTAGAGTATTGACAAGAAAGTTGTGAAATGACTTAATTATGTTAAAATTAAAGACATGAATATTTAAGAAGTCTACCCTAGCTGTTCTTAACTGAAGAACAGAAGAAAATTAATGTTCTTAACAAAGGGTAGGAGATTAATTAATGCTTAAATGGTTAAACATTAGAGTGTCCAGGCATGGCGGCTTGTGCTTATAATTGCAGCTAGTCAGGAAACTGAGGGAGGAAGATCATGTGAGCTCAGGATCATAGGTGACAGTGATCTATGGATTGTGCCTCTGCACTCCAGCTTGGTTGACAGAACGATAACTTGTCTCTAAAAAAAATAAAAAATAAAAATAAAAATCACAGTGGAGTGCATGGGATTTGGAGTTTGAATCCAGTGTTATTTGCTGTGCTAAATGAAATATTTGTAAACACTCTTAAACAAATAAGGGTGAGCCTGATTTTCATTTGCTTGCAGCTTGAACACAAAGGTTTATTCTTACCTAAAATAAGTAAGAGATAGGCAGTTCAAGACTAGTTCATTGTTGAGAACTCAGACTCTATTTTTCTATTCAACCATTCTTTTATTTATTTATTTATTTTTGAGAAGGAGTTTCACTCTTGTTGCCCAGGCTGGAGTACAATGGCATGATCTTGACTCACTACAACCTCTATGTCCTGGGTTCAAGTCATTCTCCTGTCAGCCTTCCGAGTAGCTGGGATTAGAGGCATGTGCCACCATACCTGGCTAATTTTGTGTTTTTAGTAGAGACAGGGTTTCACAACGTTGGTCAGGCTGGTCTCAAACTCCTAACCTCAGGTGATCCACCTGCCTCGGCCTCCCAAAGTGCTGGGATTACAGACATGAGCCACCGCACCTCGCCTCAATCATTCTTAATACATGGCTTCTCTTCTGATGGTTGGCTGTGGGGCCAGGATGCTGGCTACAACTCCATCACATGTGAATTGTAGTCAGAGAACAATAGGCAAAAGTGCCTATCACTTAACCAATTCTTCACTTAAGCAGTCTCCTCACAAATCTCTTGCATTGTCTGCTTATGATATCTCATTGGTCAGAACTCCATCATATGACCATAGTGTTCAATGTTCAAGGGAGCCTGGGAAATACAGTCTTTGTATTAGGCACGTATCCATATGGAATAAAACTAGGGTTCTATTACTAAGAAGTAATCATAGGAACTGGGCAGTTTTTCCCAGGTCTTTTGATTAGCAGTCAGGAAAGAAATACCCCTCTTTTCTAGATAAAGTTAACTTTCTTATTAAATTTAGTATTTGGAACATACATTTACTTTGACCACCTGCAAGGTAGCTTAAATAGATTATATTTAGAGATATTTTCCATGTGGGTGTTTTATTTAGTGAATTCTTAAATTGATAGTAGACATAGTTTTCAAGAAAAATTACTTAAAGCCCCATTATAATTAAATTGTATGATAATACCAGAAAAATGGAAGTAGTAATTACAAGTACTGCTAGACTTCTGGATACTTAACATGTATTTTAGCATACTCAGAATCTGTTTTCTTTGCCAGGTTCAAAGGCTATCTGTTGGAAGTATTCCACGATCTATGAAGGTTATTCTGGAAGATGATTTAGTGGATAGTTGCAAATCTGGTAAGAATTATTTTTTTTAGCTTGTGTAGGAGGTCCTAAAGTATTGATTAGGAAAAGTCACTTTTTATTTTCCCAAGATCACTGGCAAGGGAATGTAGAGGCTTTAATTGCTCACCTTGAGAATAGAAACTGGCATGCAGGTGGGAAGTGATAGCAGGAAGAAAGCTGGGCTAGACTTTTACAACAGCACCTCGTCCAGGTGCTTGTTTTATGGATGAAGAACCTGGCTTGCCTAAGGTTGTAGAGAATTAAGTGGCATAATTGGGACATGAATCCAGAACCACTGATGTCTAATTTAAGGCTCTTTTCAGTGCACTATAGCTTCACAGCAGGAACTTTAAAAAAAATATAGTGATTTAGTGGGCAATTTTATAAAATGAATTAGAGAAGGCCACTCTGTAAATGTTGCTGCATGTCTTATTGGTGTCCAGATGAAAGGAGATCATTCTTCTCTGCTCTGCACTGGTGTCACCATGATAGGAGTCACTGATTTTGGTTTGCTGTCTCCTGAAGGTCCTCAATGTTTTCACTGGCTGATCACCTGACTTGGGAGGGAACCTGAAACCCATACTTAGTGAAGAACTACACATGTTTAGCATGGAGAAGCCTGAGGAAGGACATGACAGCCAACTTTCAATAGTTAGAAGACTGTCACATAGAAATAGAATTGTAATTACAGAAGATACTATTGGGTTTCAGTGGGATAGGCCACAAGGAGGTAGATTTTGACTTAATTCCTAATATTTAGAGGTGTCTAACATGGGCCTTGGATGGTGATGAGTTCTTTTTCTCATAGACAGCCTAGCACAGCATATACAGTACATTGGTAGGGATTTAGGCCTAACAGTGGCAGTTGATCTCAGTAATCTGTAATGTTCCAAGCAATTTAAAGACGTTCTGAGCTTCAGAACTGTTCTGGAAATCTGAGAGCTCCAAAAGCCTGATTGTTCCAGTGTCATTCTGAGTTTATGCTTTACTCTTTAGGCCAACCAGTCTAGTCCTAAGGTCTCCTTTGTCACTCTCAACTCATCATGTTCCCTCTCCTCACTGGGGAGACTAAGAAGAACTCAAAAGTATTTCCAGAAGGGTGAGGCTTTAGTCATTTTGGGCTGTATGTTAGTCCATTCATGTGTTGTTATAAAGAAATACCTGAAACTGGTTGATTTATAAAGAAAAGAAGTTTAATTGGCTCACAGTTCCACAGGCTGTATAGGAATGGTGCAGACATAGGCTCAGCTTCTTTTTGAGGCCTGATGAAGTTTACAATCAAGGCAGAAGGGAGATGGGGAGCAGTCACATCACACGATGAAAGCAGGGAGCAAGGGTGGGGAGGGAGGAGGTGCCACACACATTTAAATGAATGGAGCTCATGTGAACTCAGAGAGCTCCTTTATCACCAAAAGGATGGCCCAAGCCATTCATGAGGGATCTACCTGCATGATCCAAACACCTCCTACCAGGCCTCACCTCCAATACTAGGGATTATATCTCAACATGAGATTTGAGTGGTGACAAATATCCAAACTGTATCAGGCTGCTATAACAAATTACCTTAGACTGGGTGGCTTTAGCAACAAACATTTATTTCTCAACAGTTTTGGAGGCTGGAAGTTGGAGATCAGGGTGCCAGTGTGTTTGGATTCTGGTGAGGGACCTCTTCTAGGTTGCAGATAACTGACTTAACGTATAGTTGTCTACATAGTACACTAATGAGATAACAGCTTTGATTATGGATTGCCTGCTAGGCAACCCCAAAATATGTCAAAATACCTTGCCCATATAGGACTAGATATTAACCTAAATATGTAGTATCTATCTCAGCAAAGCAGCTCTTATATAAGCTCAACCTGAACATGTAAATATCCTTCAAACGAGAATAAGATCTTTTCATGTAGTTCATCTAAACTGAATGCTTTCTGTTCTGGAAACAAGTCTTAATTTGTTTTTCTTTCAAATGTCATCAATAATGAAGGATGGATAGAGGCAATCTACCAATAGCTATTTTTTTCACGTATCCATGGCTATAAACCTCTGTGGGAATCAAAAGACATAAATAGTATGTAATCCTTGCCATTCAGGAATTTACGATCTAGTTAGGAACCCCACTTCGGCATGTGCAAAGTAATGAAGTTGGAGGTTGTGTGCTGGTAAATGTCACTGCCACAGGAGATCCGAGAGATGGGTCTGACTGAGAATGGCTACAGTATAAAGATGCTGCAGATGATGTAGAGACACAAAGAGACTGGATTGTAGAAAAGTAAGAATTTCAGCTTCCTGAAAATGACATTGCTTATAACATTACTTTTGAAAGATACAGAAGTTTACGATGAATATGTGTTGCCTTGGACTATCATGTGTATCTCACAATTGTTCTGGTGTTTATATGAATCTGCCATTCAGTAAATATTTGAGTAAATGAAAACATGTATATATTGAAGGGCTTTTAAATGTATTAATTACCTTACAAATGTAAAGTAGGTTTAGTATAAAAATAGCTAATATTTATTGAGTACTTACTGTGTTCTAGGTATTGCATAAAGTAATTTATATAGATTATCTGATCTGATTCTCACTGTAGTACTATGATGTAAATACAGTCATTCACATTTTGTAGGTGATGAAACAGGCTTAGGAAAGGTAGGTAATTTGCCCAAGGTCACATAGTCCTGTGAGCAGTGGAGCTGGGATTTAAATCCAAATCTGATGAGGTCAGTACTCTTGGCCATGCTTCAGTGCTCTCTATGTTCCACATAATCACCGCTTATCAACATTAGATTATTACTTATGGGTCATATATCTAAAAGTTAAGTTCTTCATTTTACTAGTTTAGAAACAACCTAAACATAATCCATTAAAATGACCATAATAGAGAATTGTTCCATGTGCTCATGTAAAGTTGTCCCCAATTATTTTTATCTGGAAATTTGGGGTCAGACAATATAGTAAATGATTATCATTCCTGTTTGGGTTTAAAAATGATTAAGTAGTGGCTTAGGAAAGATCTTGGAAACTGTAAAGCACTTACTTAATGTGTTTGTAACCATTTAGTATGAAGTTGCCTTTAGCTAGAAATGTGCCTTCTATTCTGTGAATTGGCACCACCAGTTCCATGCATTTAGCATTTTCCTTTAGGAAATCAAAAGCTCTGCAGATTACACATTGAAATTTAGAGAGTGAAAGGCATTTTTCGTCAGCACATACCATATAATTGGCACAAAGGCTTGCAAATGAAGAATTGCCTGTTAGTTCCGAGACAGTGTTTATTATGCACAATATAAATACCAAGACTGAGGTTCGGGCACGTCCAACACCCTACATTCAGCAACATTAAAATTTGGGAGGACCAGGATTATGATTTTTTTCATCTTTGTTTTTAACCCCCTTTCTCCAGTACCAAAATATCGAATGGCAAACATTTGTATATAACTGATGCATTGCATTGTATATCATAATAAGCACAGATGGCAATGTTTGGCAAGTGTGCCTATAAACTACCCAGGGCCTCTTAGGAAAATCTATGAAAGTTGCCTCTGCCTACCAGGAATGGTGGGAGGGTTTCCTCAGGTGGAAGAGAACCATCAAGTATCAAGCAGGATTGTATCTTGCGCTTTTATATTTTGTGGGAAGGAACTTTGAAGTAGAGCAGTTATTTATTCATTTCTTAGTTTGTTGTTTCTTTGGTTCAATAAAAAAGATGGAGGGCATTGAGTAAAATATTAACAAATGAGTTAGGTAAAAATGAACATGTAAGAAACTCAAACTACCTGCCAGTAATCACAAGGTTGTCTCTTTTCCTGACTCCAAATTACAGTTTAACTTTCTGGCTGCAATTCCCACATCTCTTCTGTAAATGAGAGCTAAATGGTTAGAGACTTGTGTGGATGAACATTTCACCCAATATAACTGATGAATGAATCATCCAGTAAACTATTTTCCCAGTGAAGGGTAATAATTTGGTATGATTATCATGTAGCAGGTTATTAAAAATAGGAAATACTGACTTCAGCTTTCCACTGTGCAGATACAAATGACTGTTGGGGAATCAAGAATCTGGGGTGTTATTCTGCCGCTAAATTGTTTTCTGGATGAGTGTACATACTGTAAACCCTAGTTAGGTAGTGGTTTCTTTCTAATTTCTGGTCCTTTGTTATGTTGAGTCTGTGTTCAGCATGCAGGATGCTACTCCTAGACTCACTTGGTGCTTTTTCCTAGGTGATGACCTTACTATTTATGGGGTTGTAATGCAACGGTGGAAGCCCTTTCAGCAAGATGTGCGCTGTGAAGTGGAGATAGTCCTGAAAGCAAATTATATCCAAGTAAATAATGAGCAGTCCTCAGGGGTCATCATGGATGAGGAGGTCCGAAAGGAATTTGAAGGTTTTTGGGACTACTATAAGACCGATCCCTTTTCAGGTTTGTGTTTAAGGGTATACAACTGATTATTACTAATGGTATTACATTCAGTGGTTAAATATGATGTCTGTGATTTGACAGCCTTATATGCTGTATAACTCAGTGGCTGAGTTTAAAGGGTAGCATTAGTCATACCTCTAGCCATAGTCTCCCTTTGAATCCCTTTTCTGTCATACTCTTCTATTTAGCAATCTGTCTGGAGATATTCCATTTCAAACTATTATTTTAAATACCACATACACTGCCTAGACAATTTCAGAGTTTCCTATCATATCCATTAAAAATATAGTTCTTTAAAAAGGCAAAACTCATCCTATTATGAAACCTCATCCCATTAAAGTTGTTGTTTCTCTTTGATGTATTTTCAGTAGTAAAGGTAACTTTACACTATTCTGGCTGAAGATTTTAAAATAGGGAATAACTATGAGAGATAGAAGATGCACACAATAAGCTTTGTCATCACAAACAAAAATTTTTACTGTGACATTCATGTGTAATTACATAGACTAAAACATCACAGCCACTGGGTTTGTAGTGTATTTTACTGAAAAATCCCAAGTGTATAAAGCGCCAATTAAATCTTCAAGTGCCTGTTTTCATTTCTCCATGGTGACATCTTCTGAGAAAAATAAACTGAAGCCAGTAGTAGACATTTCTAATAACACTGCCCTCAAATCTAAGAGATATTGATTACTTTATTCTTAAATCACCTGCTGAATGAGATAGATAATTATTTTTAAAAATAAGGCTTCCTGGCTGGGTACGGTGGCTCAAGCCTGTAATCCCAGCACTTTGGGAGGCCGAGGCGGGTGGATCACGAGGTCAAGAGATCGAGACCATCCTGGTCAATATGGTGAAACCCCATCTCTACTAAAAATACAAAAAAGTAGCTGGGCATGGTGGCACATGCCTATAATCCGAGCTGCTCAGGAGGCTGAGGCAGGAGAATTGCCTAAACCCAGGAGGCGGAGGTTGCGGTGAGCCGAGATCGCGCCATTGCACTCCAGCCTGGGTAACAAGAGCGAAACTCCGTCTCAAAAAAAATAATAATAAAATAAATAAATAAATAAGGCTTCTGGCTGGGCGTGGTGGCTCATGCCTGTAATCCCAGCACTTGGGGAGGCCAAGATGGTTGGGTCACTTGAGGTCAGGAGTTTGAGACCAGCCTGGCCAACATGGTAAAACCCAGCCTCTCCCAAAAATACAAAAATTAGCCGGGTGTGATGGTGTGTGCCTGTAGGCCCAGCTACTTGTGAGGCTGAGACAGAAGAATCTCTTGAGCCCAGGAAGCAGAGGTTGTAATGAGCTGAGATTGTGCTACTGCATTCCAGCCTGGGTGACAGAGCCAGACTCTGTCTCAAAAAAAAACAAAAACAAAAAAACAATAATAAGCCTTTCATTTGCCTAAATAGGGATGGTTTGCTTTTATTTTATGGGATTTTTGTGTGTGTGTATGTGTAAGAGTATAGCACATTAGTAGTTCCTGATCTTTCTTTTATCTCATCTGTATAGAAAGAAGCAAAAGTTCTCTACATTATAGATTTATTAAGCAAGCACTTTAAGAATCATACATTTTTAAGTGATTTTTTTTTTTTTTTGAGACAGAGTCTTGCTCTGTTGCTAGACTGGAGTGCAGTGGCGCAATTTCGGCTCACTGCAACCTCCACCTCCTGGGTTCAAGTGATTCTTCTGCCTCAGCCTCCCAAGTAGCTGGGCCCACAGGCGTGTGCCACCACACCCAGCTAATTTTTGTATTTTTAGTAGAGACGGGGTTTCACCATGGCCAGGATGGTCTCGATCTCTTGACCTCGTGATCTGTCCGCCTCGGCCTCCCAAAGTGCTGGGATTACAAGCATGAACCACTGCGCCCGGCCGATTTTTTTTTTTTTTTTTAAATAAAATGGCTTTTTTTTTTTTTTTTAAGTAAACAGGGTCTTACTATGTTACTCCTAGGCTCAAGTGATCCTCACACCTCCGCCTCCCAAAGTGCTGGGATTACACTATGCCCAGCCTCAACAGCCTGAAAATCATTTCTTAGGATTTGATCCTTTTAAACATTTGTAACTCTTCCTTGGACCACTGTTATTTATTTATTACAATGTCACAGCTTAGTTCTACCTCTTAATGAAGGGAAGGCCATCATATGGTACTCTAACTAGATCTTCAGATGTACTTTGTGCTGGCAATTAAAGAATCTGTCTTGTTTTAATTAGGCTACTGTTGCATGAGCCATTTATTGGATAAAAGGCAGAAGTAAATATAATAGTCTTGTGAGAAATATAAGTAGGAAGATAGCAAGAAAATGAGGCAATATTTCTTTTGTTAGTATGAATGGATTCTCTTAGTTTCCTATAGACCAGCACCAGTGCACTGTATTCCTCCATTTTGGAGTGTTCACGAGTGTGTTGGAGGGAGGAGAGGTGAAGCTGGGAAGCTGTATCCAGTAGGATGTCTTTATTTTGCTAGTGTAAAGTTGGAGAATGCTTCAATGCTCAGTAATTGGAGGTTGACTTGCTTAAGACCTGACCCTGTGGATACTAGAGAGGATGAACCTAGGGGCCTTATTCTGATCTGCAGTAACCTGAGGGATTCCCTGACTCTGGTGTTTAGATGTTAGAAACCCAGATGTAGGGGTTGGAGTGTTTTGGGCCATCTGAGCCTACTTTGTGGGTGACTGACTTAAGTCTGAGATTACTTGAGGGCCTACTAAGTTCTCTTCATTGAGATAACTGAGAGCCACACAGGAGTAGATGACTAGGCCTTTGCCACACTGTTGACATGGTCTAGAACTAGAAATTTGGGAGGGAGGTGAAGATGGGGGTAGTATTGTGCTAATGCATTTTCTTCCATGATACAGCCATGCGAGCATCTTCTGCCATGATCCATGGAATCAAGCTTTTCAACTTAGACAACAAATTTAGGACAATGGCCCTTCCTTTTTGCTTCTCTCTGGGACCCCAGTCCTACCTTCATAGTCTTTTGTATTGACTACAGTGTGAGGAAATTTTGAGATCAGAAAGATACACAAGTTAACAGTTACAGTTAAGTAGTTCCCACTTTATGCCAGTTATTTATGTGTTGTACACTTATTCACTCCCTTGATCCTCAACAATGCTATGTTGATACCATTATAATCCCAATTTTACAGATAAGAAATGGAGGCAAAGGTTAAGAAACTTGCCCAAGGTCAAGACAGCTGATAATTAATAGCTCTGGGATTTGAATCCAAACATGACACCAGAACTTGTGCTCTTACCATAGGGATATGCTTCCCATCAGCATGTTACTCAGTAAAACTGGCTCTAAGTTTTGGCTTATGTAACTCTCAGATCAATTTGCCTACTCTTGAACCTGTTTGTTGGAGCTATTTCTTTTTCCTTCCATGTGTAATCACTAGATTCCAGTCAGTTTACTTACCTGCTGTCAAGTCTTCTTATCTGCTTGGATTCCTGACCTTTTCTCTAGGCTTTCTACCTCCAAACACGGGAGAATTCCTTCTGGCAAGCAATGAACTTCCTGAATTTACTAAATTGGGTTTCTTTTTTACTAAAAGATTTTCTAACTTCACCATTTCTGCCATCCCAGGCTACATCATCATAGATTAGTTGCTGCTGAATCAGTTTTGATTCATTACAAAAAAGTAGCCTTTGTGTATAGGGCTGTAAGTCGTGAAACGGCTCAGGAATGACTTGTTGGAATTCTGTAGGTTGATTAGGCCAATGACTGATTGAAATACCTGCTTTATTCGTGGATGAGATAGGCAAATTCACAGATTTGGTGCATTGGTATTTCTGAAAACAGAACCCCAAATAGTGATATTCTTTTATTTAAAGCACATGATCAGAAGAATTCAAGATCTCATGCTTATACTGCTAGGGTTGTGATATGCAGTGATTTTCTTAATGCCTTGATGGCCCTGTTACTTTGTCCCAGATAAAACAGAATGTACTATAAAAATTAGATTTTATAATTCCAGCACTTCGGGAGGCCAAGGTGGGCAAATCACCTGAGGTCAGGAGTTTGAGACCAGCCTAGTCAATATCGTGAAACCCCATCTCTACTAAAAATGTAAAAATTAGCTGGTAGTGATACATGCCTATAATCCCAGCTACTCAGGAGGCTGAGGCAAGAGAATTGCTTCAACCCAGGAGGCAGGGGTTGCAGTGAGTCAAGATTGCACCACTGCACTCCAGCCTGGGCAACAGAGTGAGACTCCATCTCAAAACAAAACAAAACAAAACAAAGCAACACCATTTACCAAACTGCTCGGAGCAAATGCTGAGTTGACTTGAAGGTTGGATTTTTACTTTTCTTCTTACATCTTTGGAGAAGCTTCATGAGCTCCAGCTACCTCTATATTTAAAGATTACTGACTTGTATGATCTGATTCATTATTTCTGAGGTTTAACACCTTTTATTTAGGCAGTGGAGTAATTTTACTGAAATTATCACATAGAAAGTACATACAGTGGCTCATACCACTCGTAAGTGCTCGGTGGTAATCCCAGCACTTTGGAAGGCCGATACGAAAGGATCATTTGATCCCAGGAGTGTGAGCCCACATTGCTCCAGAAAAAAAAAAAATTTGCTGGACGTGGTGCTGCACACTTGTAGTCCCAGCTACTCTGCAGGCTGAGGCAAGAGGATTGCTTGAGCCTAGGAGTTTGAGGCTGCAATAAGCTATGATCACGCCACTGCACTCCAGCCTAGGTGACTGAGTTGAGACACTGTCTCAAAAAAAAGGACCTTTTGAATCAAAGCAAAGTTATTTCCTCCCTTAATCCTGTTAGTCATTTGGAATTGGACCTCTTGATCATTTCACATAAGAGTATATTTAAATGAGGATGGTCAGATAGGAAAGGAAGGGAAATTTCAGTTGGAGTTTCTTGAGAATTATTGCTGACTTGTGATCTTTCTGCTTTTTCCTTTTTCCTAGGAAGGAATGTAATATTGGCTAGCTTGTGCCCTCAAGTGTTTGGAATGTATCTAGTAAAGCTTGCTGTGGCCATGGTGTTGGCTGGTGGGATTCAAAGGACTGATGCTACAGGAACACGGGTCAGAGGTTAGTACCTGTTTAGAAATTCTAAGTAATAATGCAAGGAGAGAAGCTAGAACTTTTTCTTTGCTGAATAAAAACTGCTTGTTGGACTTTATTTTCCCATTATAATCTTATAAAGCTGATAACTGCATATCTCTTACATAGTCTAGCATCTATATATTAGAAGCTACTTTCTAGAGTTCTACAAAGACTGAAACAAGTTAGATTTTTCAATGGCATACACATTTGCTGTAGCTTATAAGGATGCCACAAAATAAAATCCTTGTTTCTATTACTGTATATTTTGTTGGATCTCCGGTCTGCTTTCAAAAGGAAAAAGATTAGAAATAGTGCATTTTAATGTCTCCAGTCAGTGTCTCTCCATCTGTGGCTGTCACTGTGTTTCTCTTAGACTGCTGCTCTCAGTCATCTGCCTGCTGATTCCCCTTCTGCTGGTAGATAGCAAATGTGCCATCTGCCATGGGGTGCTGCTGCAGGTCACACCTTCAAGAAAAGATTACTCTTAAGTGTATAATTATGTCCAGATGGCAGAAAGCTCTTTTGCAGCTAACACACTTAACCAGAGTCTGGCATACGGGTTATTATGGCCCCGTATATGGGCCATAATAACCAAAAATTAAACCAAAAGACTAGAAGGACATTATTATAAATCAGGCTGTTAGTAGGGACTTGAAAACCATATAGAAAACCATATAGCATAGTAAGTATAAGGTATACTTACATGTTTTGATCACCTGTTTTGAAAGGCACTCTGCCAAATGTTGAGCTTAAATAGGGGTTTCCTATTAATTTATTTAGGAAACACCTGAGTATTGCTGAAGAAACTTGTTTGGTCAGTGAAATCATATGAACCACAGGATATGCATATGTTATTTATGTTACATTTGTGAAACGAGTACTTATTTTAAGATATGTATTTCACTAAGTTACTAAAATTTTCATAAATGAAAAGGTCTTCACTTAACTGTTGGAATTATAAGTAATTTGCTTATAAAATTCCTAATACTTCTAAATGCTGAAATAAAAATAGAATAAAATACTTCTATGACTTGTATGCAAACATTTAATCATAGTAGTTGGATGTTTTAAAATACAGTAATCAGAAACTTTATAAGCCAAAAATTTTTTGTTTTTGTAGAGACAGAGTCTTACCAGTCTCACATTCCTGGGCTCAAGTGACCCTCTTGCCTTGGCCTCCCAAATGCTGGGATTACAGGTGTGAGTCACTGCACCTGGCCTCAGATATTTTTAAAAATGTTAAACATAGGGCTGAACACCTGGAAATGGTACATAATTTATTAATAGAATTTAGATGTTCTGTCACATTTAGTAATCAATTAGGGACTGTTATATTTATGACAGCTAACTTTTCTAAAGATTTTCTAGTTAAATCCTTTCTCAAACGACCGTATGTAAAAGTACAAAGTAAAAACACTATATGAAATTTGTTGGCCTTCCAGATGGATCATTTTTTAATTATTCTTATTCATGGGTCCATTTATGGAACTCTAAAACTTCACATATTTGCTTTTTCCTAGGTGAATCTCATCTTTTATTGGTTGGGGATCCTGGCACAGGAAAATCTCAATTCCTCAAATATGCAGCAAAGATTACACCAAGATCTGTGCTGACCACAGGAATTGGATCTACTAGTGCAGGTATTCTATGTGACAATTTCAAGTATTTAACTAATTACTTCAGAAGTTAATACAATGGTTTTTTTCTAATGAAAAACTACCTGTAATGGAATAAATTTCAAGCTAATTTTTGAGTTACTGCTAAAAATGGAAGGAAATATGCAATATTATTTTGGTAGCTCTAAGAAAATATCTTGAGAGCTCCACCTTCACTTTGCATCTTCATTTTGAACAATCCTATTCATAGTTTTCTCATTCTCTAGTGATTACCTTCATAATTTTATGCAGGAAAAAGTCCGTATCATCTGGCATTTAATAAGACCCAGCAACCAGAATGTTAAACTAAAGATGGGGATATTTACTTTACCAAATATGGCATAGAGCTTAAGGCATTTTCATGCTCATAAATCTGATAGGGAACAGTAGCTCCTACTGAAATTTCTTAGGGAGAGAATGTTTATTAGTATTTGGAAAATATACTTCCATCATTGCAATGTAGAGCTTCATTCTTAAGTTGTAATGATTCTTTAGCCAAGTACATTTAAAAGCCTTTGCTGATAGAATGTAAAGATTTGATTATAAATAAAGTGACCTCGGGAATTTAGAAAAAAATTATTTTGAAAAATGTTTGATGCTATTTTGTATTTTTATAGTTTTGATTGGGTAATGCTTCTGCTCTTCTAAAAACAGACCCTTGGCTTCACACCTTTTAAAAATGTTTGCCACTTGTTAAGGGAATCAGATAACTTCCATTGGCCTAATGAATGCTCAAATTTCTAATGAGAAACTTACTTTAGAATTTATCATACAACAGAAAATGGCCCATTAATGGTCCTATATAAGTGGGAAACTATTGTTAAGTAGGTCTCAGGTTTTGAAATATAACTGAATAGTGTATTAACCATCGACAAGAATGGATTTTTGGAATTGAAAAAGAGTAGACAAACTTCAGGATAGTGGAAGGGGAAGTTGGCAGGAATATATAAAGAACATTTGTCATGCATTTTAAATCCATATGACCCAGCGTTCTAGAGTTCTGTATAAAATGACACCAACAACAAATAAAGATGCTTCCCCAAGTAATTATGCAGAATGTTTCCTAAGTAATTATGTAGAGTGTCAAGAAATGAGTCCAAGCTATCTAGTGGATGACTGGTAATTTCAGTTATCTGGGCAGTTTGAAAGTGAATTGCTGCTGATTCACTGGATTAGTGCATTAGTGTAAAAGTGTATTAGCACATTTCCTCTTTTTTAATGCAAAGATCATAATCCAAATATGAGAGAAAAACAAGTAGAGGGAATATAAATTTTACAGTTGTAGAAAAGTTGTTGCTACTTCTGGTCTACCCAAAAGGCCAGAGTAGCCTTTCTTCAGAATGTGTATTGCAACCCATTAGAGAATCATAAAAGTCCATTCAGTAGATCAAAACCAGCTCTTTCAAAGTGAAATACAACAACAACAAAAATACCAGAATACTACATAGTAAAGGTGCACTAAGAGTGTTTTCATACAAATTTTTAACTTGGTAAGAGTCATACTGGGGTTTTTTGTTTTGTTTTTGTTTTTGAGATGGAGTCTTGCTCCGTTCGCCAGGCTGGAGTGCAGCAATGCAGTCTCGGCTTACTGCAACCTCTGCTTCCTGGGTTCAAGCGATTCTCCTTCCTCAGCCTCCCAAGTAACTGGGATTACAGGTGTGCACCACCACACCAGGCTAATTTTTGTATTTTTAGTAGACAAAGGGTTTCACCATGTTGGCCAGGCTGGTCTCGAACTCCTGACCTCAAGTGATCCACCTGCCTGAGCCTCCCCAAGTGTGAGATTACGGGTGCGAGCCACTGTACCCAGCCCTAAATTTTCTGTACCATGGATTATGGTAAAAAGTTTTGATAGACATTGTTAGGAAAGCTAGAAACCCCAAATTGTAAAATTAGAGGGTATAGTTATATGGGAGCCTGAAATTGTATAAGGTTTTGGATGGCCAAATGCATGCATACTTCCTCAGACTTCTGGAATGTTTTCTCAGCCCAAATAACATGCTTAATGCCTCCATCCTACTCACCTATCTCCTCAGTGGCGTAAGTCATTGGTTCATGTTTATATTCTCAGGACACAGCTATTTACTATGACCAAAAGGGTGGAAAACAGTTCTTCGGATATAGTATCGGTAAATGAGGCTAGACCAGAAAAAAAAAAAAACCTACGTGCTAGTTTTTTAGTTTCTAATGTTTGAATTCTAAATCTTTTTTCAGTCATTAATTTAAAAAAATTCTTAGATAAAATTTAAGGTAACAAAAGGTAATGGTTTCCATGTCCCAAGCTTAAGTGAAAATTGGTCGTCTATTTACAAACTGATACAAAAACCTAACCCTTTGATGTCACTACAAATAGACTGTTATAATTAGTCAGAATAAAAACTCAGCAGTAAGTTGCTTTATTTGGTGATATGGCTTATATATGCTTTATTTCTAATAAGCACATATGTTGTTCCTATTATATTAACCACTGAGCTCTTTGTTGGAAAGTAATGCTTTTATTTTCATTTTAATATTTTAACATTTTTCTTTTAATTGCAATTAGACAAATGAAATATTCTTTATATATATTTAACAGTCAGAAGTATTTTACTTTTAAAAGCTATGAACTAGTTAATGGACAATATTTTAATAATCTGGTATATTAAATTCAAAGTTTAACATCTGGCAAAACTTTGCTTCACAAATTCACTTTTTTAGAATGATAGGAAATATATACAACTCAGAATCCGTATTTAGACAAATGCCCTTTTCCTTTCCTCAACAAAAAAGCTTTAAAAAGTGCAGTATAAAAGTTTTAGATATGAAGGCACTGCATAACCTGCATCATATGGCTGTCTTGCTTAGCTGCAAGAATAATGAAAATATTCTATCCTTAATTTTATGGAGTATAAGAAACTTTTTAAGGAAGGACTTAACTCTCAAAGAAAAGAAACATTATTTAGCACATTTAGTTAATGAATTCCTTTCCAAGATTGCTTTTCAAAAGCTTGCTGGAAAAGCTGTCTAGAGTATGTGAACCACAAATATGCCTTATTTCATTCTGCATGAGTGTCAGAGGAAATGGGGAAGAGTACTACAGGTGTGAAAATATATGTATTTCCAAAATAGTAATGTATCTATTAGGATAAAGCTAAATATACCTTTCTAAATCCATGGTTTTTATATAAATACCGCCAATAATATGATCTGTTAAAAGAATTTTTAAAGTTCATGGTATTTTTAGAAATCAAATGAATAAATTTGAGCCATTATAATCTCTTATTCTTAAACACAGGGAGTTTGTATTTTCTCCCAATATTGTATTTGGTCTTGAATTCACTGGGCAATAATGACATATGATTCAAGAAATGTTCTCATGTTCTAAACTCTGTCATAGAAACAAAAACCATAGCCAGGGGACCTTATAAACAATTAGCCACATTTGTTATTTTCTTAAAAAGCAAACCAAATGCTGTCCAGCATCACATGAACTATAATAGTAGCCGTAAGAGGCTTGAAGGTGGCTTGGAAAATCGGATCCTAAAGTTCTTGGTAGCACATAGTTGATTTCAAATCCTCTTTTTAAGGACATGCCAAAAAAGAATGGAAATTTGCCCCTTAAATTAAAATGACACTATATGTCTTCATAGGAAGAAACATTTTAGTTGAAGTAAACTTTGTTTAAAGGCCAGTAAAATAGGGGTCCAAAGATTTTGTCCAGGAGGCTAAGACATCTTTACAACCTGGTCTAATGATTCATGTTTCTTTATAAGTGCTTTTATTACATATAAAGGAGAAGAAAATAATATATATGCTTTAATCAGATTAGTTTCAGAACAAATAAAATAACACATTAGAGAAAAAAATTACTTAAAAATAGTTGTATTTATATTCCACAATTTGTTCAAATACTGGTTTTCTTATAAACTTTCTACAGGATGTTTTTAAACAAATTCTTCACATTTTGTTTTGACTATGTACTTACGGAATTTCAGGGAAATAGTTCTGTGTATTTTTAATAGCTTAATTTGTACTAAAGGGATGGTAGGTGGTCACATGCAGTCCATGTGGGATTCTAACATGACATTTAGTGAGTTTTCTGATGTGGACCATCCCTTTGATGCTGAAGGTAATGCATCTGTTGAAAGAAGTGACTGTAGATTTGGATTACTACTCTCTGCATCTTCCAGTTTTTCTGTGTTATCTTCCCAATTAATGTGGAATCTTGTGACCCTGGGATTAGATGCCAAAATATTCCTTTGAAGCTAGAGGAAAAAGGAAACATACAGATGGTAAACACTAAGAAAGTTAGATCATCATATGCAAATAGGAGCTTATAAAATGGTTCACATTAGTACTCCTAAAAGGCTAAGTTCATATACAAAGGTATAATTCAAATAAAGTACCTTAAATATAACTAATAAGATGTAAGGACTAGGGCTGTAGAAAAGAAGTTATTTTAGATGAACAGAAACAAGATATGGAGAATCTGAGGGGATTCATCTGGCTCTTTAACTACTTAACTCCTAAACTTCTGTTTTCTAAAAGAAAGAATCCTCTTTTTTGAAAGTGAATGCTTTAGAAGATGCATTATTTAACAAGATACTCTGTTGTTTAGATTGACATATTTTAAAGGAAATAATAATACAACTTCTTATTAATGGTTTCCTATACCTTTCAAAGATGGCTCATTCTTAGAAACAGTAGTCCTATTTCTTTTCTTTTCTGTTATACAAGGTGCTTTAGAGATAACAAATTGGATCAATGGAAGGTACCACAACAAGGGTGAAATATAGTCCTGGCTTATTATCAGAAAGATAAAAAAATTCTATTCTATTGCCATGTAATTTTTCTTGCACGGTCTGGCAGATAGAGTGTCATGTTCAACTTCATTTACTTTGCACTCTCACAAAATCACCAGTTACCAAACTGTTATAGTTCCCAGTGAAAAATCAGAAAGGACTAGGTATCTTTAAGAATGCTGAATCACAGATTTCAGCTTCTCAGAATTTAAGCTGTTTTCAGTTACCAGAAATATTTAGGACCATTAGTCTAAACTCTAAGAATAGCAGATAAAGCAAAGCATATAGGTGTTTTAAAATAACCATGTTCGTAGGAAAAACAAACACAAAACTTTCTCTCACAATTTTGGGAACAGTTACACACAAAAATATCATCATTGAATAATCAGTACAACAAAAACAAATTTGTATGTCCTAAAGGTTGAAATGAACAGAATCATGATATATGGGAAAAGCTATACAGAAAGCCATAAACAAAGTCCTGTCTCTTACAAGAGGTACTTTTGCCAGGTGTAGTGGCTCATGCCTGTAATCCCAGCACTTTAGGAGGTCAAGGCAGGCAAATCACTTGAGGTCAGGAGTTCAAGACTAGCCTGGCCAACATGCTGAAACTCCATCTCTACTAAAAATACAAAAATCAGTTGGGTGGTGGCAGCATACACCTGTAGTCCCAGCTACTTGGGAGGCTGAGGCAGCAGAATTGCTTGAACCTGGGGGGCAGAGGTTGCAGTGAGCCAAGATTGCGCCACTGCACTCCAGCCTAGGCAACAGAGCAAGATGCCATCTCAGAAAAAAAAAAAAGAAAAACAAAAAGAGGTACTTTGATTTTTCTAAACTGTCAGAGATGCTCAAGGTGTCTGCCCACATTAATTACTAATGACTCATCTGGAGGTAGGATTTGAAGTCATTCATGGTAATGGAACAATAATTAGTTTGCCCAGTTGGCATAAGGACCTCAGATTTATTTTGTCTCAAAGCCATTTTAATAGTGTACTGTGAAACTGCAATAGCAAATGCTTTAAAAATTGTATAGTAAAAGTAGTTAAAAAGGAATAGTAAGAACATTACCTTAGAAAAGTCTGGTTTTACTGGCGGATTTTCCCTTAATTCTGTCTCGGTATATTCATTATTTACATAATAGCCAACTCTAATAAATTCTTGTCCTCGATAGGTGCAAGTAATTAGCACAACAGTTACACCTACTGCATCTGCATCTGGAATGAGTCCCGGATTAGGTGCATCAGCCTAGAATAATTTAAAAAGAAAGACACACACACAAAAGGCTGTTAGCGGCAGGCCAGACTGGAGTTTCAGTTACCTAGAACCATCAGTTGAATATGCAACAATAAAAACTTGAAAATCATACTGGGAAGGCAAATGCTTATTTTTGACTGACTTATAATAAGCTAGAAATGACAGTTCATGTTTTGCCGCAGTGTATCTAAGGACCCTCAACACTTGAAAGCATGATTACACTTCTAGAAGGAAGAAATTCTGGTTATACTGCATGGTGGTTCATGAGGGATTATGCAATATTCATTATAAAACCTTTACAAGCAGTAACCGATTTTAAGCTTTTCAGTCATAAAATTCAGACCTAAATTAGTAAGTAAGTATTAAATTAGCTCCTCATAGCCTGTTGGCAGCAAATGTTTATTATACCATTTTCCCTCTTCAACCCAGAATACTTATATTTTCATACCCACTCAACCACCTCCACAGGTATTCTAACAGTAAATTAGTATAAAACTGAACAGCATCACAGATCACATTTCAGTACAATAAAGAAAGGTGTAAAAAATAACCTTTGATCAGGCGTGGTGGCTCATATCTGTAATCCCAGCACTTTGGGAGGCTGAGGCGGGCAGATCACGAGGTCAAGAGATCAAGACCATCCTGGCCTACATGGTGAAACCCCCAACTCTACTGAAAATACAAAAATTAGCTTGGCATGGTGGTGCACACCTGTAGTTTCAGCTACCAGGGAGGCTGAGGGAGGAGAATCACTTGAACTTGGGAGACAAGAGGTTGCAGTGAGCTGAGATAGCGCCACTGCACTCCAGTCTGGTGACAGAACGAAGACTCTTGTCTCAAAAAAAATTGAAAATGAGATGGAAATAGCTATATAGCAGATTTTCAAAAAATATTAATAATCCTCTATTATGAATAGTCACTTTGCTAGACTCTACAATATAATATGCTGTTTAAACCACACATAATGTGGAAACCAACAAAGGTAAAGATTGTTTTAGGCAGACGTCGAAGACCTTGTTTTAAATCAAACTATTGTAAGGTGAACCTTGAGGAATGCAGAAAGTAAATCAATCAAGTTAGACTAGACTAGGAGCATAAGTGAAGGACAGCACCCCATCCACGGTAGTATGTAGGATAGTAATGAGAAAACCAGATGGAAGGAGCCACAGGCTGCAGAACACAGGCAGGGATAGCTGAGGCATCTGAAGCAGCCATCTGGGTGGTAAATGGATCATCAAGACCCAGTGAATTAGCTTACCTGTTTGTTGCCAGGGGACCAAGGAATATTCCTGGGCCTACATGAACACTTTAGCCAATGCCATAGCTTGGGAAAATTGAAGGCTAATGTTTACTGTATACCTACCACAGGTAGATGATACAAAAAGGCATAAAATCGCTAGTCTCCTAGGCTAAAAACCTGAGTCACCCTCACTCCCTTATCTGCCACATCTAGTCAGTCTCAACAGTTTTCATTTCTGAAGGCTAAATTCATGTCATCTCCCATCTGAAATATTGCTTAAAATTGTCTAACTGGTTTCCCCAGCTCTAGCCTGTCATTTGCACTGCTACCAGCATTAATACAGATCTGTTACTTTCTCTTTGGTTTTAAAACCTCAGGTTATTAAAATCCTCAGAGGAGTATTCCATTTTCTGAGGGATAAAATCCCAGTTCTTTAAGTTCATTGATAAGGCCCTTCTCAGTTTGTCTCCAACCAACATCTCCATTCATACCTACTTTAACTCCACCTCTGTTACAGAGATATGAATTACACAGGTTCTTTAAAACGTGGTGCTAATCTTTCACACTCTGTCCAGGCGCAGTGGCTCACGCCTGTAATCCTAGCACTTTGGGAGGCTAAGACGAGTGGATCACTTGAGCCCAGGGTTTGAGTTCAGCCTGGGCAACATGGCGAAACTCCAGCTCTACAAAAACAAAAACTATTAAATTTAAAAAAGAAATCTCTTACCCTCTGTGCCTCTAACATATTGTTCCCTTGGCCTGAAAGGTCCTTTCTCTCACATCCTGAAAAATTCATCTTTTAATCTTTTTTGGAGCTTATTCTCCAAAAAAAGAATTTTGGGGAGTATATTCTCAGTGAAGCCCTTTCTTTTTTCTTTTTTTGAGACAGAGTCTTGCTCTGTCACCAGGCTGGAGTGCAGTGGCATAATCTCGGCTCACTGCAACCTCCGCCTCCTGGATTCAAGTTATTTTTCCGCCTCAGCCTCTGGAGTAGCTGGGACCACAGGCATGTGCCACCACACCTGGCTAATTTTTTTGTATTTTTAGTAGAGACGGGCTTTTACTGTGTTGGCCAGGATGGTCTTGATCTCTTGATCTTGTGATCTGCCTGCATCGGCTTCCCAAAGTGCTGGGATTACAGGCATGAGCCACCGCACCCGGCCAGTCCTTTCTAACTCAGAAGGTAGAATCAATAGATTCCTTTTTTATGTGCAGATATTTCTTGTCACAAATCCTCTAAGAATGTATGTCCTATGATCTAAATATGTTTATTCTTCAGCCTTCTCTTCTAGATGCTATGCTTTATCCAGGGCAGGAGTCCCATCCAGTTCATCTTTACAATATCATGTGTGGCTCAGCACTGAGCACTTAGTATTTTGGAATTCTTTGGTAACTCAGTTCCTGCCCTGAAGGGGTATATGATCTCTTTTGAAAGACACCAGAATAGGAACAGCCACCCTTGTCCCTGAGAATATGCTATTTGTCTTACGAGATCCTATGCACCCCTGCCCAGAGGGGTTAGATTACTTCCAGTGTACCCAAACAGATTCTAACATACCTGGAAGTGGTGGAGATGGGAAATATATAATAGTTCAGTACTGCTATGAGAACTCTTCCCCCACATTGCTTCCCTTCCCTTCAGTAAATTGGTTCTTGGCATGTTTCTGTTTTAAAATTTGTTGCAAATATAAAACAATTTTTAAAAGCATTTTAAAATTTGAAAAAGATTCAGTTTGAGCAAATTTGAGTAGAGAAACTTCTGGGCCTTTCAAGTAATTTAGGATGGAGAAGTGATGAGCAGAGATCTTTGTTTTGACTCTAGCTGGCAATACGAGGCGGATGTCTGGACATCTTCCTGCTAGCCTTTGACTCACTCAGAAGAAAGACATGTTTAACTATTTAGAGAGGCAAAATCATGGCAGATCAGGAGATTACCGTAGCAGTTTAAAAACACAAAACAAAAGCTGTAATTTAGTCTTTCTGTTGATAATGGTGAATTTTATAAAACCTTTAGGCTGAACTTACATTGTGCCTCCTCTGTTCTTTTTGGCAACATGTACACTGATACCAAGGTAAAACTACGTGAAGATCACCAGTAGGAAATACTTTTGAATAAAATTTTTTCCTACAGTACTTCAGCCAAAAACTTAGGAGTATTCTTAATAACACAAAGAAACGATTTTCAAGGCATTTATCTGTAAGTTCTTATAGTAGCAAAAAAGGCGTATTAGTACATGCCAACCCTGGTTTATTTTACTGTATCATGAATTACCAGTAAAGTATGGGTTCCCTAGGCCTGTGTGTCATATCAAGTCCTGCTTTTTTATATAACAATTTCAAGAAGCTAAGAGAATAAAAATGTAGTTCCAACTATAGGACGAGGGCACTATTTATCAGTGATTGTACTCTTTTATTCCCCATAACATTTTAATGAGATAGAATATTACCCACATTTTATACAAGACTGGAGTGACTAAGGGAGGTTAGGGAGGTAAAGTCACACATGGCTAATACGCAGAGGTGTCGGGATTTGACCTATATTTGTAACTGCAGTGCTTCCTCCTACAGAACAGGGCATTCTGTTACCCATGTCTTTTGCAGGGTTGTGCACTCATACAACTTTGATTAACAGCACTTTTAATTCATATATTTAATTAGTATATTTGAGCTTTTCTTAGCCATCTCTTTAGTAGATACACTAAATTACTTGTTTTTTTAATCAAAAGTACTAAGACTAGGAAACCAAGATTCTAAATTCTGTATTTAGGAGAGGGGAGGGAAAGGTAGCAGGTCTAGAGATGGCATGTGTCTAAGTAATTCTTTGCCAGTTTCTGATGGGATGAGTTGACCAAGAGTATTCATTTAAATTGGTCCCATCTGTGAAGCGAGAACAGAGGTCAGGGATAGAAATAGTTAAGATTTTCTTTCTGGATTAAGTCTTTTCAGTGAGTTCCACTTCACTGATGGGACTTTTTTTGGTTGAGGTATTTGCAACAGAAATTAATAGTAGTTTTTTAAAAACCTAGGGCTAGTTACTTTTTGGTTTATTATAAATATCTCCCTTACAAATAAGCATGCATAACTGAGGAATAACTGAATGGTTTTATATAGCAGTTTAACGTGGATTAAAAGAAGTAACACTTTTGAATATAGAAGACAATGTCCGAAACCTTGGTATAGATCCAAGTACTCGAAGTGGTATCTAAGCATATAATCTTTACTAGTAGAACTTCTCCTCCCAAATAACTAGTGGGTAGTAAATTTGCAAAAGTAGTCCTCTATAAGAAAATGTGGATTATTAGATGCTTTAGTAAACTCTGGAATGTCATTCCAGTGACCCAAGATCACACATCTCTATCCACCAAACATCTCTTAACTGAGCTCAACTACTGATTATGCTGAAATAAAGTTGTATTGTTACGTCATCATCAGTCTTAGTGGCTGAAACCATAAACTGAAGATGCATATTACTAACACCAGTTATACATATTTTGAATCCATGTTCTGGGTTGCTACACAGCCACCCTGGAAGACTGATAACTGAGGTGCTATTCACAGGAAAAGCCCAGAATTTACCATCCTGTGTGCCAGGATACAGCAAAAGGTTTACTGTAGGCTATGCATCTCCCTAAAGTAAACATCACATTAACATCTATCAGCATATAAAACTAGGAAGTAGAGTTCCTTTGTGACACACCACCTAAAACATGATGGAAGCAGATTAAAAGTGAATGTAGCAGAAGCAGAATTACTTAACCCAAAGGAAAGGGATAAGGGTTATAAGATAATAGATAATATAGTCTACTTTGAAACATATTTGGCATACACATTTACCAAGATTAATCTTACCTGAAATACAAACATATGCCTTCCTGCAGGAACAGGACCCACTAAAACAGAGTCTAAAACTTGATCGTATTCTTCACTTTCTGCAGAGCCCACATATATAATTTTCCATTCCAAGTCTAGGGTTTAAAAAAAAAAAAAACAAATAATTATTTCATATTTAGTAATTACATAACTGGATGACATCAAAACTCTTTTAATGTCCACTTGGCCATTTACTGGCTGTTACGACTGGCTCCTCATAGCAGAAAATCCAGAAAGGCAGTGAAATGCTCCTTACAAAGATCTTACCAGCATTTATACATATCAGAGTTTCTCAAAATACTCTTGTGAAACACTAGTTCCTGGGCAGTGCCTCACAAACAAGATAACATAGCCAAACGCTTGGGAAATGCTGTAACCTTGTCTTGAGGATTCATAAAGCACACTGACATAGTAAGTTTTCTGACACCTTCTTCAGTAAAGAACACCAGTAACATTAATCCAGCATTTCCCAAATTTATTTGGCTATGGAATCCCCCTTTTCTTGTATGTCATCTTTTAATGTCCTCCTCATCAACACACTTTGGAAGGGCAGCCCTATACTGTGTTGTAGAGATCCAAATCATCACAGAGCTCCGAAGTAGAAAAATTATTATTACAAAACCTCCCTTATGGCTTGGAAGTGGCTTCAGCTCATCAACTGTCAAAGGACAACAGTCGGGTTTTTTCCTTATGGCACCCCCTTGTGCCATACATTCTTTAAATCGGGAAGAGGAAACCAACGTCTTTACACCACGTAATAAAATAGGTGATACACAGTGGAGATAGGCAGGAGGATAAGACATTCAGGTAAACCAAGGCATTACATATAATTCAGTAGAGCAGATATTACTATGTTTTATAATGTATTCTGTGAAATGATCCCAGAGATGAGAAGAACTCTTTGGAGGAGACTCCTGTTTAGTAGAGGGAAGAAGACAACCATATAATACAAATCATCTCTGAAAGACCTCTTCATCTTCTCTGGGTATTTTGCACTGTGGGGCCTGCCTCTTGCATTCACCACACTGTTACACAAGCACTCCCAAAGGGTGAGTTTCTGGGTCACTCATTATAATCCAGTTAGTGCCACCATGTGTTGCCATTTTTGTGTAACTGTGTAGATATTTTTGTTCCCCAAACTGATAACAGAAATAGTAATGCACTTATTTATATTGTATTATAAACTATAATCTACTGAACTGAAAGCTCCTTTAAGTTTTTATTTTTTTCTTATTAAGTCAGTATTTCTGAGGATCTATTATGTCATGGCTCAGTCCTAGACCTAGACCACTTATATTTCCAGCTTCCAGCACATTTCCAGATGCAGGGTTCTGCATCTGACATCTGAGATCATCTGTTGATGGAGATAGAGAGGAAGCAGGCCATATGAGTACCTCATAAGAGGGAAGAGTAAATATAAAGGCCCTGAGGTAGGGCATGCTTGGCAAGAAAAAGCAAGGAGGCCACGACTGGAGCAGAATGAAAGTAAGGGGGAAAGCAACCAACCCTACGATTGAGGATGATGCGGGGAGCCAGATTATGCAGTTTTCAAGGCCATCATAAAGACTTTGGCTTTAACATTGAGTGGCATGGGAAACCATCAGAGGGTTTTCAGCAGAGCAGTGATAGGATCCAACTTTCATTTTAAAAGGAATGCTTTGACTGCTGTGTTCAATACAGAATGTAAGAGAGCAAGAGAAGAAACAATTATTTCAAAAATTGAGGTAAGAAATTATGGTGGCATGGACCTCCTGAGGCCATGGGGCTATGCAAAAGTTACATTCTAGATAAAATTCTGAAGATGAAAGCAACAGGAGCCACTTTTGCAGGGGGATGACTCTGGTGGGGGAACAATCAGGAGTTCATTTTGGATATATTTTAGGTGTCTGCTAGCTATGTAAGTGAAGATACTGAATAGGGAGGATAAAAATTGGGAGACTGTCAGTGATATGTAAAGCCATAAAAATAGATGGGCTTGCTCTAGGGAGATTTGAGCCCTCCAAAGAGGACAGTAAGACAAAGAAACAAAGTAAGTTACAAAACAAGTGGCAAAATGAGGTAGGTGACCCAAAAGCCAAATGAAGAAACTTGTTTTAAGAAAGTGGTGTGAAAGGTACTAAACTACCCAAGTGAGGATAACACTAGGAATTACCAGAGTGGCTGGCAATGGCTCACTACTATAATCTCAGCATTTTGGGAGGCTGAGGTGGCTGGATTGCTTGAGGTCAGGAGTTCGAGACCAGCCTGGCAAACACGGTAAAACCCCATCTCTACTAAAAATACAAAAATTAGGGGGGTATGGTGGCTCATGCCTGCGATCCCAGCTACTTGGGAGGCTAAGGCACAAGAATCACTTGAACCCAGGAGGTGGAGGTTGCAGTGAGCCGAGCTCGTGCCACCACACTCCAGCCTGGGCAACAGAATGAGACTGCCTCAAAAAAACAAACAAAAAACACACACACACACACACACACACACACACACACACAGGTTTTCATAAAATTTCAATTTCATATGTAATTGTACCACTTCATATAATGCCCTTGATCCTAAGTGGTATAAATTGGCATTTGTGGACTGGCACAGGAACACAGCCATAATTGATACACCTATTTTAGAAAATATCTACTATATGCTGGGCATTAGTCCTGCCACTTCATACCTATTGGTTAAACCTCAACAGCTTTATCATATGGATCAAATTATCCCCATATGCAAATAAAGTTGAGACTCTGAGAGGTTAAGTAATCTGTGCAAATTCATACAGTTTGTACATCAAAGAATCAGAATCCAAGCTATGCCTCTGTAACTACAAACCCCGGGCTTCTTCCAAAAACCTAACTGGGAAGATAAATTCTTTCTAGCTCTGAAATTAGCAGTGGAATAAGGGAATTTGTTTGCAGGGGAAGTGAGAGCAGAAGCAATGAAGAGATAATCTAGCCTTAACAAGAACAGGCTGCAACTCAGGGAGCACTTGTACATTGATTTTTATGTTTATGGGATGCTTGCTATAGTTACTGAGTTTTACATGCTCAGTACTTTTTTTAATACATTGGCATAAGTTTTTTTTTTTTTTTTAAACCTAGCTTCCCAGCTTTCATGTCATTCCTCTGCCCCTGTATTTGAGGGAGAAAGGGTAAGGTCAGATGTTTTACATAAGTTCTCAGTTGAAGAAATGTGTTCATTTATTTTAAAGGTAACTGACTGTTTTATTTAATCATGGTAACCATGATTATTTGATTTACCCAGCCTGAAAGTATTTCCATTTGTGGTGAGAGTGAGTGAATGAGGGAAGTCATTAAGGGAATTTTTAGCTAATTACACTACTTGGGAAGACCTGTGATCTAGTGGAAAGTATCTAGGCTTTGGAATTAGAACAAGCTGAAGTTGGAAAGTATGAAGCACCATGCTCAATTTTAGTAGATAAGTATTCAATTGAGAGTAGCTGTAATGAAGATGTAAATTTACTAATGGCAGGATGGTCAATCAAAACTTGTATAGGCATGGTGACCATCAAGCACATCCATGGTCTTCTATCTCTCAGACATTAAAGTCTCAGCACCTCTCATTTTTAAAGGCTGTTTTAACTCCTGATAGAAGCCTTATATTAGAACTAAATTATCTTAAGACCAGATATTCCTCAAGGCTTTTTCTGAAGCAAAACTACAGGGCAGCTCTAGGAGAGTGAATGTTTGGGGGCTATTAACAAAAGTATGAAAAATGGTGGCCAGACTGCTTTGAGACTTGAGACAAAGTAACTTATAAAGAAAATTCTTTTCAAAATATTCTATAATTTGGGCTGGATGCAGTGATTATAGTCACAAAAATTTGGGAGGCAGGGGTGGGAGGATTGCTTGAGTCCAAGGGTTTGAGACCAGCTTGGGCAAAATGGCAAGACTCCATTTCTACAAAAAATTAAAAAATTAGCCCGATGTGGTGGCACATTGACTGTCGTCTCAGCTACTCAGGAGGCTGACTGAGATTGTAGGGAGCTGTGTTTGCACCACTGCACTCCATCCAGCCTGAGTGACAGAGTGAGACCCTGTCTCATTTAAAAGAAAATTTTTTTCTATAGTTTAAAAACAGAATTTTTTTTAAAAAAACTAAAAGTATGGAACCTATAAGAAGCCTTTGCTAAGTAAACTCAATTTACTAAATCCACATAGCCTCTAGGTGGAGTACACAGGCATGGTACCTTTTTGAAAGATTCCTTTGCAGCTTTGGTATGACTCAGCGTAAAATATTTTTTAAAATACTAAATACTCAGTAATGGTGCCTTGGAAGTGAAATACACCATTGGAAATAAGTATATTCTTGACACCAGTACTGTAAAACCCTGATGTGATTCAGCTGGGATCTGAATGGATCCCATAAAAATGGAACATGTTTTGGCTTCTATGAATGGCTGGTTTCATCTATAACGATATCCTGAGTCATCTATCTTCTTTGTTCAGAGCTGACTCCTAAAATGGAAGGCATCACTTAAGAAATACCTGTAATTTGAAGAACTTCTGGTGGTACATTTGAAGAACACTGTGGTATAGTTTGGAATGGACCAACCAATGGTTTTTCTTTTGTCTGTTTTTATATGCAATTGGCAATAAAAAAGAAAAATTTACTGACTGTTGGGTGTGAAAAATGGGCCTTGTAGCTGCAATGCTTATATTAATAGTAGTATCATAAGAGAGTAATCAGATGACTTCAGAGTAATAAGAAAAATACTCCCTTAATGTTATCAATGGCCTATTTCAAATTATTTTAATAAATGAACTATCTTTTAAAATTTGCCCTATATGTGTATTTATGTTCCACATAGGTCTTAAAAAACCGGGGCACATGTTAAAGTAATAATTGTGATTACCTAAAGGAGTGAGATGGGGAAGGCATTTAATACAGAGAACTGTTAACTTTATATATTCCTGTACAACTTTCTAGAAGTTTATTACAATGAACATACATTGTTTTTATAAAGTTAACGCCTCACATAAGATATATACATTTTAGAGATTAAAAACTAGTTTTTAAAATGAAAATAGTTTTACATGCTATGATTAGCCAAATCATCTTCAATGCATTTTTTAAACATACTTCTAATTCAAAGATGTCCCTCATCGATGAAGTTAAACTTTTTCCCCTTCAAAACTGGCAAAAAACTAAGCACTGAATTACTTTAGTAAAATAAAAGCAAAGATAATTGTCGTTTTAGCTTTCTAAATATTACTGCACATATTTTAAAATACGTATTTTTAAGACCTTGAAACATACGTAGAAAAAATATCAAGAATTCTTGGACTAAGTATTTTACCTTAATTTCCTAGCCTACGTTTGTGTTTTATGTTCAGGATGTGTTGTGTATCTGGATGTGGAGTTATTTTAGATTTCAACACGTTCTTGAAGAAAGTCTTTCAGACTATTTAGAAGGCAAAGATTAAGTCCTGGGAATTATTTAAGTATCGAATTTCTGCTCTTAGGTTAAATGTAACTTCCTAGCTCAGCTCTTATTTCTCTTCCTGAGATTAGCTTTCCGTCATTAGGGGAAAGGAGTCCACGCTGGTTGGGGAGCCTGCGCGCCAGCATCCCGGCGCATCCCGGGCGCCGGCCGAGGAGGACCGGCCGAACAGGACCCGCGGCCCCCGGGGAACGCCGGCGCCCAGCCCGCGGCGCGGAGGGGCCGAGCCTGCGCCCGCCTCCCCTGCTGGTTGGTCGAGGGAGCCAGAAATCAGCGCGAGGACAGCCTCGCTCTCCTCCCTGAAGCGGCCGGGCATGGCCAGCCCGGAGAGTGAGGCGACTCCACTGTGAGCTGTGGAGAGTGACTACCTGCCTTTCGCCGGGGGCTGGAGGGCAGGCGGGCGGCGGGGCAAGAGGAGGCGCCGTGCGCCGGGGTCGCTGGCCCAATTCTCGACTCGGTGTAAGATGGCTCCGCTCCGAACTCGCCGGCGCCACTACACTCACAGCCTCTCCCTTCCCAGCCTCCGTGTCCGGGCCCGGAGGGTCGCGGAGGCTGGTCTTGGAGCCAGCGCCGCGCGACCCCCGGCGGCGCCGCGGGCGCGAGTGCGGGTCCCCGAGCTGCCCGCCCGCAGACAAAGCTGACAACATGGCTACCTCCGCTCCTCGGCTCAAACAAGTTCCTCGCAAGTTGAGCCCGGCAGGCGCCTGGGCTGCGGCGGAACGCCGCGCGCGCCTCGGCTGCCGTCGTCCATCAACTTCAAGTTTCCCTCCGCAGAGGAGCCCGCGGCCGCCCGGCGCCGAGCACGACCGCCCAGCGCGAGGCCGGGCCCGGGAAACTTTCAACGTCTGCAGCCCGCAACTGACAGCCCGGGTGCGCGGGCGCCGCACTCACCTTCAGACAGGTCCTCGATGCACTCGAAGGTGATCTCGAACTGGAACGGGTTGTAGAAAGGAGAAGGATTATCCAGCACCACTACATTGTTCACCTGAACCTTTGCCATATTTTGAAAAAAACACAAACAATGGGAACTGGGGCTGGTTGCGGCACAATAAAGTCCAGCGCGCGGCCGCCCGGGAGAGCGCAGACCCCCGCCCCAGCGCCGGCCCGACGTCGTGCAGCGGCGACTTGAGAAACTTTTTTTTCCCTCTTTTTATTTACACGGGAGCACTCCACAGTGTTTTGCAGCTTTCCTATTTCACTAAACTACAGCCCATTCTGCTCTGATAAGTAGCAGCGTTGCCCTCGATTGGCTGCACCCGAGCTCTGACCCTCCTCCTCCAGCGAGTGCCTCGGCAGCCAGCAAGATGGGCTCCCGCTCCCGGAATGGACTCGGAAACTTTAACTGCGGCTCCACCTGCTGGTGTGGATTAGGACAAAGGCGGAGAACAAAGTGAGTGGAATAAGGGCTGGGAGGCCCGCGCGGAGGCCGCCGGCGGCGGCGGGGAGAGAGGCGGCGGGGGCGTGGCCGCGGCGGGGAGGCGTGGCCGCGGCGGGAGGGCGCGATCCCGGCGACGCCCGCCCCTCGGGTTGGTTTCGTGTGAGGTGTTTTGGCGTTTTTTGTTTTTCGGTGTTTTTTTTTCTTTTTTTTTTTGGTTTTTTGTTTTAACGCTTCGCTTTTTTTTTTTTTTTTTTTTTTTTTTTTTTTTTTTTTTTTTACATCAGTGTAACGGCTATGCCGGCCTTGCTGAATTTAGCAGATGAGAGTCGGTGTTTACACTGGGTTAGGTTCAGCTTTCTGTGTATCGGGTAGTATTTGGAGTAGAGAGAAAGGTTAGCTGCAGTGGAAATAAATTGCACGTTAAAGACCGATGTCAGCTCGAAAGGAGCAAAGCCATTTTGGAAATCTAGCTCTTGGCCAGTATCTACTTTTGGGCACGACAGCGCCGTTAAGCAGACACAAAATGAAGGGCGAGGAATGATTTTCCACACGCTGTGCTTGGAAAATCTAAATTGGTAACCTTTGGGCTTGCACCTGGGCGTCGTCTTCCGAGTCCAGATCTGGAAAGTCCTAGAATAAGAAAAGAATCACAAGAGATGTGATTCGTCATACCCCAGGTTACAGCCGTTTGGAGAGCACAGAGAAAATGGAAGTGTCGGGAGACTAACAGGGCAACAAACATAGCAGATGGGAAAAGCACACAAAGGCATAGCAAGACATCTGATCTTCAAAAAAAATTTCTTGACCTAAACCGTTAGTAAATAAAAATTTGTAGCACAACAAGCAAATTCTGAGGAGCCCTTGCTTGCCTGTAACCAGTTCAGGTTTGAACTGAGGAAACGTTGATTCGTTTGTGCGGCTTGACTACCATTGCAGGGAAAGAGGAAGCTTTAACATGTCTGTGAGCCTAAACCGTTTCTATTTAGTAAGTGATGTAAAGGTTTGTTTTATTACCTGCTATCCATAAACGATCACTTTTTTCCTTAAATGTTGTGAATGAAACCACCAAACTTGGCCAAATTCAGAGAGAAAAATTCTTAAGTATCTGTTTCGGAAGAATTTTTCTCTTAGTATAGTGCTCAGAATTTTGATTTGTCATTCTTTGGGCATTGTTCGTACTTAAGTAGGTACCTTTTGATGAAACATTTTCATCTGATGGTCTTTTGAAAGTTAATGTGAGACAGCTAATATTAGCCCCTCTTACATTTAGGAAAACCATGGTAGAGTAGGGAAGAGTTCCCTTTTTTGTCAGTGGATTGAGCAGTTAGATATAGGACCTACCAGAAAAGACTTCTGTGACATTAGAGTATTAAGAGTCAAACCATGGGGACAGACGCAGATTTCTGTGACTGATAAACAATACACTCTTCATTCTTATTAGTGCTGGTCCTAGCACTAGCTACGATAAAGTGGAAATTGCTGTATGCTGTAAGACGCTTTCTATTTTATGTAAGATAAAATGACCATTTGAAGATTGAAATTCCTGTGAGACTAGTGTATGCAGTTGTCTAATTATTACAGGTACTCTTGAGAGTCTAGTTACTGTAATAAAAATGACATTTTGTGCTTGTTAAAGTCAGGTGCATTTTGCAGTCTGACCATAAGTGTTACAATGAGATCAGTCATAAACTCACTTTTGGTGGATATGCAGCATGAAGGGAAGAACTGAGAAGATCTACCTGGATGCCACTAATTCGGCTTGTTTGTTTGTTTAACATGTCATATACAACAATATTTAAGAAGAAAAAAACTCCCTGATATTTCACTGGAAGCTGCAAGAATTAGCTCCAGGCCTCTCATACTGCCTCTGCTGTCTTAACTCTTTTTTTTTGATTTTTTTTTTTTTTTTTTTTTTTGAGACAGAGTTTCGCTTTTGTTGCCCAGCCTGGAGTGGAGTGCAGTGGTGTGATCTTGGGTCACAGCAACCGCTGCCTCCCGGGTTCAAGCGATTCTCCTGCCTCAGCCTCCTGAGTAGCTGGGATTACAGGCATGTGCCACCACGCCTGGCTAATTTTGTATTTTTAGTAGAGACGGGGTTTCTCCGTGTTGGTCAGGCTGGTCTTTAACTCCTAACCTCAAGTGATCTGCCTGCCTCAGCCTCCCAAAGTGCTGGGATTACAGGCGTGAGGCACCGCACCCGGCCCTGTCTTAACTCTTTTATTATTGCTTGTCAAAAATATTAAAGGGTCTTTGAGTACTTTGTTCAATAGTTTCCTTACCATTGACAAAACCTTACAGGAGAGACTGAAAGGATTCCTGAGGTGTGCCCTGGCACATTTCTAATTTAACTGGTACGCTGTAGGAAAAAAACTGTGACAGCATCTCTCTGGTTTCAGAGGCAATCAATAGTACCTGTTGCTGAACAACTTTGGTGACTCCCAAATAGCTAATTGTACAACAGATGGGTCACTGTGACTATCTTACTTTATTAAGTACCCAAGGGGGTCCCATATAATGTTTGGAGGGCTGCATGGAATGTCATCCCCTTGTTACTTCTCACCGTGGGTTACTTGGGGGAAGGAAGGATGGCTGAGAAAGATTTTCTTGGCTCTAAGATGAACAAAGCCTAAACTAGTGCTTAGGGTAGAAATAAATGAAAATAGTTGTTGTTTTAGACTGAATTATGTCCCCCCCAAATTTGTATGTTGAAGCACTAAGCCCTACTACCTCAGAATATGACTGTATTTGGAGATATGGCCTCTAAAGAGGTGATTAAGTTAAATGAGGTGGTTAGGGTGGACCCTTATCTAATCTCGATGGCATCCTCATAAGGAGAAATTTGGATTTGCAGAGAAGCACAAGGGTCATATGTGCACAGAGGAAACACAGCAAAAAGGTGGCCATTTGCAAGCCAAGCTAAGAGGCCTTAGAATAAGCCAAACCTGCCAACACCATGATCTTGAATTTTTAGCTTCCAGAATTGTGAGAAAATAAATTTCTATTGTTTAAGCCACCCAGTGTGTGATATTTTGTTATGGCAGCCCTAACAACCTAATATAGCTATAAGATTTTTTCCCCTCAGAATTAAGCTTCTTTGAGAATCTAATCTTATTGAATCCAAATATTTAGTCAGTTCCTAAGCCCTTCCTGTGGGCGAAATGACATGGTCGTTTAGCCATGCCAGTAAGGGTGTGGCGTATTTGGAGTGGTGTGCTGTTGCCATTCTTCAGAGGAAGTATGCCACTGGGCATATATATTGAATTCTGAAGATACAAGATACAGCTTACTTGCATGGATTCAAGACTCCTCTACAGAGGAGTGAAACTTGATGTCAAATTGAGGTCATACACAAAACAAGATGAAAGAGTGAATTCAAATATACTAGAATTAACTCAAAATGTGCCAAATTAAAATATATTAAAACTAGGAATTAAATTGAGTGTCAGTCCCTGCAAAAGTTATAGGAATGGAAGTACTAACCTCTAGCTTTTGTTCAAATCTAGATTTCCACCTGGGGTAATTACACTATCACTGTGTTGAATTCTCTTCTCTTTTGCATTATTACTGCCAACTTAAAATTCTCATGTAAGGCTTGTTTTAATATGGTCTTTAGTTAGTTTAAAAGGCTCCTTTTTATTTATTAGAAACAGGATGTCAAAGTTTAATGATAGTTTTAAATAAAATTTTCTGTATAAATGTAGACTGTAGAGATTTGATGGAGTTTATAGACATTTCTAAATGGAGTAAATTGTACAATAATAATTAAAATAATAATCCATTACATATATACAGAGAGCATTTGTTGTGTGAGATTTTTATGTTAGGCTGTGAGAAACAGTCAAAGACATACTGAACCTTATGGTTCAGTAGGAAAGGTAACTAATCAAATAAGTATGATGCAGAATAGAAAGTGTTAGATGCAGTGGTAACCAGTTACGTTAAAATTGGCAAAAGAAAAAGTGTTTTCTTGACCATTTATTAAAAACTTTAAAATACCTATGTTTTTGAGCCTCACAAACAGGAATGGTAGAAGGGTAAGATATCATCCCATATTACAAATGAGGATGGGTGCTCAGAAACCCATTCCTCTGATGGTTGTCCTAGTACCTTTGTACTCTCTACCATATCAGGTAAATTTTAAAGTGGACTTTATATGTAGAAAACTAGATTGGTATCATTTTCTGGAAGAACCCACAGGGTGGACAACACTCCAGTAATGATTTGGTTAATGAACTCTTGAGGAAAAAAGCTCCATTAATAAGGTTGGTGCAGGTGCACACTGGGAGAGAGGAGACCCAGCCAAGGCAAAGCTGAGGGAGGCTTCCCACGGGAGCAAGCCTCCTGATGGAACTATACAGCCTGGGATGCATCCTTATGCTTTTTTAAGGTTTCCATGTCAGTTACATAGTGTACCCCTCCCCATTCTCTGCTCCACCTCATTAATAAAAGTTGCACTGTTTTGTGTTCATTGCTACCCACCATTATGTTAGAAGTTTGTGGAAGATGTAAGCTATATCTGATCCCTTATCCATAGCTGGACTAACTGTAAAACACCTTTTGGATAGCTATATGTGACATCAGTCAGCTTTCCAAAGCACCATAATTATGTTTATTGACAATTTCATGGTGTTTATATCATTATGTTGTTTTTAACCAGAGACTATGAATGGAAATGCCTAATAATTATTTTCGGTTTCTTATACCTAGTTTTTTTTTTACTCCATATTTTCTTAGTCCTCTTATCAGTCAAGGTCCTTCTAAACTAATTTCCCCTTGAACTCAGTCTCTACTTGCAGTCCATCTTCCTTCGTGTTTTACAATATATTCCATCCTTTTCTCTCTAACCCTCTACCACTCTCATTCATCAGAGGTTCACTTTTTAATACCAGGAAATAAGCAGTGATCAGTAGAGAGGACTCAAATCTTTAAAGTATCTCTAGGCTAGACCATTGCTTGTACAAAGCCATTGCTAAGCATAGCAGCTTTTCTAGTTGGTTACTATAGAGACAAATGACATTAGGTGGAGTCACGCTTGGCAGAAGCTAGGCAAGTAGGCTTTGTGAGATTGGAGGCCTTAAATGCATGGTCATTTAGAAAGAGTCAAAAACCAGAAAGGATAGGGAAGGGAAACGTTTCACAAATGAGCTAATAGGTAATTAATTGGTAGATATTTGGTTGGCAGAATTTGTGCCTGCCAAGGCTTTGAATCTGGCATACAAAGAATCCACCTCCAAGCACCCCCTGGTATAATTACACAGTAATATTTTTTAGGAAACATCTTTATTGAGATAGAATTCACATAACATTTAATTCACTCATTTAAAGTATCTGAGTCAGTAGTTTTTGGAATATTTAAAGGTGCCCAGCCATCATCACAATCAGTTTTATTTTCATGATCTCAGAAAGATACTTTGTAACCTTTAGCACATCCCCCTTCCCAGCATGTCCTCCCTGCAGTAGGCAAGCACTGAATTACTTTCTGTCTCTATAGTTTTGTCTATTCTAGACATTTCTTATAAATGGAATCTTACAATATGTAGTCTTTTAAGACCAGCATCTTTGAAGCATAACGTATTTATGCTCTCATTCATGTTATGTCATATATTGGTGCTTTATTCCTTTTTATTACCCAATATTCCATTGTATGGATATACCACATTTTATTTATTCATCAGTTGATGGACATCTAGGTTGTTTCCACTTTTTGGCTATTACGCACAATGCTGCTGTTAACATTTGTGTACAGATTTTTGCATGGGACAAATGTTTTCATTTCTGTAGGTTTATGCTTAGAAGTGGAATTGCTGGGTCAGATGTTGTAACTCCTTTTGAGGAGCTACCAGACTTTTTAAAAGTGGCTATACCGTTTTACATTCCCACCAGCATTCCAATTTCTCCACATCCCCACCAACACTTGCTGTTACATCTTTTTTATTGTAGCCATGGTGGTATATGAAGTATTATCTCATTGTGGTTTTGGTTTATGTTTCCCTGATGGCTAAAGATGTTGAGCATCGTTCATATGCTTATCAGCCATATGTACATATTCTGTGGAGAACTGTCTATTCAGATCCTTAACTACTCCCCCCATCCCTTTTAAATACAGACAGAGTCTCACTCTGTTGCCCTGGCTGGACTCAAACTCCTGGTTTCAAGTGATCTTCCCACCTCAACCTCCTGAGTAGGTAGAACTACAGGAGCATGCCATTATGCCAGCTCTCTGCCTATTTTTAAAATTGGGTCATTTGTCTTTTTATTATTGAGTTGTAAGAGTTCTTTATGTGTTCTACATACAAGTCTTTTTGCCAAACAAGTGATTTGCAAAAAGTTTCTTGAATTCTTTGGATTATCTTGTAATTTTTTTGGTTGTGTCCTTTGTAGTGGAAAAGCTTTTTGTTTTAATGATGCCTATTTAATCCATTTTTGTTATGTTGGATTGTGCTTTTGATGTCATTTCTCAAAAACCACTGCCTACTCTAATGTCATAAAGATTTACACCTGAGTTTTCTTCTAAGAGTTTTATTTTTTTAGCACGTTACATTTGGGTCTTTGATCAAGTTTGAATTAATTTTTGTATATGGTGCGAAGGGGTCCAATTTCATACTTTTGCATGTGCTTGTCTAGTTTCCCAGCAGCATCTATTGAAAAGACTATTTTCCTAATGAATTGGCTTGAAACCCTTCTCAAAATGACTTGACCTTAAATGTATGGATCTATTTCTGGACAGTCAATTCTGTTCTGCTGATCTATGTCCTTATACCATTGCTATATTGTCTTGATAACTTTAGGTTTGTGTAGTATGTTTTGAAATCAGGAAGTGTGAGTCCTCCAGCCTTGTTCTTCTTCAATATTGACTATTTGGCATCCCTTGAATTTCCATATGAATTTTAGGATCAGTTCTGGAAAGAAGCCACCTGGGATTGTGATAGGGATTGAATTGAATCTGTACACCCCTTTGGGGAGTATTGCTATCTTCATGATATTGGCCTTCCAATCAGTAAACGTGAGATGTCTTCATTTATTTAGTTTGCCTTTAATTTCTTTAAACAATTCTTTCTTTCCCTCCCTGCCTACCTCCCTCCTTGCCTGCCTCTCTCTCAATCTCTCTCTCTCTCTCCCCCACGCCCCCCACCTTTCTTTCTTTTTTTGAGACAGTATCCTGCTCTGTTTTTCAGGCTAGAGCACAGTAACACAATGATAGCATTGGGCAGGAATCCCTCCCTCTCCCCTCCCCCCTTTTCCCCTCTCCTTCTCCCTCCCTCCTTCCCTTCCTTCCCTTCCTTCCTTCCTTTCCTTTCTTTCTTTCTTTTTTATTTGTGATAGGCTCTTGCTCTGTTTTTCAGGCCGGAGCATAGTAACACAATGACAGCTCACTGCAGCCTTGAACTTCTGGGCTCAGGCAGTCCCCCAACGTCAGCCTTCCAAGTAGCTAGGACTACAGGTGTGTGCCACCACACCTGGCTAATTAAAATTTTTTTTTTTGTATATGTTACTGATATGGTTGTATTCCTATCTGCCATTTTACTTTTTGTCTTCTGTAGGTCTCAAGTCTTGTTTTTGTTAATTCCCTTTTTACTACTTTCCTTTGTATCAAATGAATATTTTCTAGTATAGCATTTCTTATTTCTTTAATGATTTTCTCTATTTTTGTTATGATTTCCTTAGTGGTTGTTATAGGGCTTACTTAATGTGTCACACTGTTTCAGATGTAGACTTATTTAATTTTAGTGAGATACAGAAATGTTACCCCTGTGCAATTCTATACCATTTTCCTCTTTTTATGCTATAATTGTTATACATATTTTATCTATATATGTTACAAACACAAAAATACATTGGTATAATTATTTTATGTAATTTTATACCTTTTGAAGAGGCAGAAAAGAAGGAAGAGCAAAAGTTGGTTATATTAACTTTCTTAATTACTATTTCTGGTTCTCTTCGTTTGTTCTTGTAGATTTGAGTTACCATCTGGAGTCATTTCCTTAATCCAATATAGCTTTCTTTCCACCTGCATTCTTTTGCTGTTACTGCCAAATATATTGCATTTCTATATGTTATAGGACCAACAATACACTTATGTCCTTTTTTTTTATACAATTGCTTTTTAAATCAGTTTAGAAAAGAGATGTGTCTCTGTTTTGTTTTTTTTTTTTTCTAGTGAAATAATTACCCTTGCCAGTGCTCATTCTTTTTTCAATTTGAGTTATCACCGAGAGATTTGGTTTCAGTTTGAAGAACCTCCTTTAGTAATTCTTTTAAGGCATGTCTGCTAGCTACTAATGATGCTCTCAGTTTTTGTTTATCTGGGAATGTCTTTATTTTTCTTAATTTTTGAAAGACGGTTTTGTTGAACTCTAGGTTGGATTTTTTTTTTTTTCTTTCAGCACATTGAATATGTAATTCCACTGCCTCTGGCCTCCACTGTTTCTGGTGAGAAGTCAGCTCTTAATTTTATTATGGCTCCCTTATAAATAAGTGAAGAGTTGTTCTCGTATTGATTTAAAATTTTCAGCATTTCTATGATTTATAGGTGTAGATTTTTTAAAACATATATCCTACTTGGACTTTGCTGTGCTTCTTGAATGTATAGTCTAATGTTTTTCATCAAATTTGGAGAGTTTTCAGTCATTTCTTCTAACATTTTTTTCTGTTCCTCTTTTAGTTTCCCTCCTTCTGGTATTCCCATTATGTGTATATTGTTCTGATTAAAGGTATATAGCGTTTCTCTGACGCTCTCCTCATTTTTTATCTTGCCCTTTACTTCTGTTCTTTGGATTGCATAATTTCAACTGATCTATCTTAAAGTTTGCAGACTCTTTTCTGCAATCACGTTTACTCTTGAGCCATCTAGTAAATTTTTTGTTTCCGTTATTGTAATTTCAAATGCAGAATTCTTACTTGGTTTTTAAAAATTCTTTTTATCTCTTCATTGATATTCTCTACTTGTTGAGACATTGTCATCATATCTTTTTTTCTTCACCTTTAAGCACATTTAAAATGGCTACTTTGAAGTCTTTGACCGTTAAATTTAACATCTGGATCCTCTCACTGGCAGCTTCTGTTGTCTGCTTTTTCTCCTTGTGTGTGGGCCACGTTTTTTTGTTTCTTCACACCTCTTACACTTTTTTTGTTAAAAACTGGATATTTTAATTTAATGTATTATACCAGTTCTTTATTTTAATGCTCCTTGTCCCTCTCCAGGCCTTGTTTTTTGCCTTTTTTATATTGTTGTTTGTTGAAGTCTCTGATGTTACTCCTCAGAGGCAATAGCCTTTACATGTGTACAGTCACCCTTAGGGTGATAATTTTAACCAACCTTTCTTTGACTCTCTCCTTGATCTCTCTGTTAAGCTATCTGCACTGTTTGTATCATACTCAGCTGGTAGGCTCTAATTGTTGATTGCTCTATTCTTTTTGGCAAAACCATGAGGATAAGTTGCTCAGCATTCTGGTCCAGTTAAATTTGGGCAGGGATACTTTTTGAGTCCAGTGTTTGTGGTTTGTTCTGACCCCAGAAGTTCTCTTGTTGGCTGTCTCTTTTCCTGGTTCTCTGTGGTAAACTAGCTGCCTATGGTTTAGCATATAGCTGTAATAGAGCTACCAGCCTTTTATTACTTGCTACCAAAATATCCATTAGGCTTGAACTTCCCTGCACTTTGTTCCAAATAAAGTCAGTTTCTTGAGGGGTAAGATTCAGATTTCCCTGTTTTTGCGGACTCACTCTCCCCCTGGTCAGACTCTCTGCGTCACTGCTCCAGTCAGTGGGTGGAAATGGTAGCCTCTGCCTTTATTGGCTTTGTCTTTCCAGGTGTGGAACCTTTACCTTATGAGTGAGCTGGACTGAAGGCAGTTGGGGTCCCTAGGATTCTTTGTCTGTCACACCTTGGGTAGATCCTCTACTCTGTGCTTTGGGGTTGGGTGGAGGAAGATCCTGACCTATTGGCCACAGTCACCAGGAATTTAGCCAGCGTACCTCAGAGGTGGAGGGAATGAGAAATGCCTTCTACCCCTCCTGGTGAGATATCTTATCCCTTGATTAAGAGCTCATAGGGAGCCCCTCTTCTTGACCACTCTCACCTGTAGTGAAGCCTCCATCCAGGTAAGCAGGGAGAGAAGGGGAGAAGCAGGAAGCAGGTCGTGATTTAAGTGTCATAGACTCTCACTATTCTTACCAAGTTTTAGATTTCAATGAATAAATGTTTCTTTACTGTATGCCCTTAGATTCTCCTTAGTCTATAAATGGTTGGATTTTAAAAAACAATTTTCACCAGCTATACTTGCTTCAGTGAGGAGCATGTCCGTGGAGCTCCTCACACTGCCATTGCAGAAGTGAAACCTCTGCAGTGATGTTTTTAACCCTCTTTTCACTGTTCAGTTTTTCTAAGTACAGTCGTTACCACTGGTTTGCTAATAGTCTCTGGTGCCACTTTTCCTCCCTTAGTGATTTTAGTGAAGCTTATTTGAATGGCCACTAGTTTCATGTCCTCATAGAGAAAATGTAATGCTTATACAATAAATTCCGCACATTGACTCACTGAGTTTTACCACAGGATACAAAGAAACTACAAGTCAACAGGAAGATGAGTGCTGTTTTTTTGAAGGGTGTATATAAATATGTATTGACTGGAGGTACTAGTTGGGAAATGGAAAGTTTCATGGAGGAAGGAAACATTCTTATCTAGATAGGAAGGCAGGATTGAAAAAGGTGGGGCTCAGGAAAGTTAGGGTGTATAAACTAAACATTATTATACAATTACACTTAATCCTTGGCTGACATAGTACTTCAGTGCGTTATGCTTACTTCTTTAATGTATACAGTAGTTCATCTGGGGTTTTGCTTTCCATGGTTTCAGTTTCCCATAGTCAACCACTGTCTGAAAATAGATGAATACAGTACGGTAAGATACTTTGAGAGAGACCACATTCACATCACTTTTATTGCAGTATATTGTTATAGTTCTTATTAGTTATGTTTTGTTAATCTCTGACTGTGCCTAATTTATAAATTACTTCATCATAGGCATGTATTTATAGGAAAAACATAGTGTATATAGGGTTCAGTACTATTCACACTTTCAGGCATGCACTGGGGGTCTTGGAGCATATCCCCTGTGGATAAGGAGAGACTACTATACTTTGATATCAACAATAAATGTTTTCTGAATTGTTGAACACAGGAATCCTCTACAAGAAGAGAGAATGAATTGGTAGTCATCCCTTTGCCCCATTTGGCTTCTATTCACCTCCCTATTCCAGTACTAAAAACCCAAAGTTAAAAGGAAAGACATCTTAAATGTAATCACCTTTTAATATTAGAAGTACAATTTCTTTCCCTCTTCTTGCTACTCATAAGTAAGGCAGAGACAAAGAGACAACTTTGTTTTCCTTTTATCTTTGGCATCAGGGAATTAACAAAAGTGGGAAGAAATACTTAGGTGTCTTAGCTTTTAATTACCTTTGCCACAGATTTCAGGGAATGGCTGAAAGGCCTTTCTGTACTGCTGTGAGTCATAGATTTAGAAGGATTTTTAGAACCTTTAGTCCTTTATAGACAGTTACTTACTCATTGCATAAATACCTTTTTACACTATCTCTGACAAGTGGACATTTGACTTTTACTTAGTTACTTTGATGAAAAGTTCACTATTTTGTAAGGCAGCTCATTCCTCTTTAAACACCTCGAGTTTCTAACAGTTCCTTGTAAATTTCTGCATGTTAGCTAGTCTCCATTAATTTCTTTTGAAGTTGCTCCAAATTTATCTAATTCCTCTTCCATAAGATAGTTTTCAGAATATATAAAAATTTTGTTTCTCTATATCTTTTTTGTTATGCTAAACAGACCCAGTTTTAAAAACTATTCTTTACATGGTATTATTTGCATGTACTTTATTATCCCATTGCCTTTTTTTCTTTCTTTTGAGATGGAGTCTTGCATGGTCGACCAGGCTGTAGTGCAGTGGCACAATCTCACCTCACTGAAATCTCCGCCTCCTGGGTTCAAGCAGTTCTCCCGCTTCAGCCTCCCGAGTAGCTGGGACTACAGGCACACGCCACCATGCCCAGCTAATTTTTTTTTTTTTTTTTTTGGTATTTTTAATAGAGATGGGGTTTCACCATGTTGCCCAGGATGGTCTCAATCTCCTGATCTCACGATCCTCCGGCTTCGGCCTCCCAAAGTGGTGGGATTACAGGTGTGAGCCACCATGCCCAGCCTCCCATTGCCTGCCTCCCTCCCTTTCTTCCTTCCTTCCTTTCTGTCTCTCTGTCTCTCTTCTCTTTCTTTCTTTTCTCCCTCCCCTCCCCTCCTTTTTTTTTTCTTATATCTTCTTACCTTCCTCCATTTCTGTCTTCTTTTGTATTTTTTGTTTGTTTTGTTTTGTTTTTGAGGCAGAGTCTTGCTCTGTCGCCCAGGCTGGAATGCAGTGGTATGATCTTGGCTCACTGCAACCTCCACCTCTTGGGCTCAAATGATTCTTCTAACTCAGCCTCCTAAGTAGCTGGGACTATAGGTGTGCGCCACTATGCCCAGCTAATTTTTGTAGTTTTAGTTGAGACAGGGTTTTGCCATGATGCCTAGGCTGAATGCCTGAGCTCAAGCAGTCCACCCACATCAGCCTCCCAAAGTGCTGGGATTACAGCCGTGAGCCACCATGCCCAGCCTATTTGGTATTAAATATATATTTTCTAGTGTAACATTTTAATGCCCTTCTTGTTTCTTATATATTTAAAGATATTTTCTAAATGGTTGCCTTGGGGGTTATTACCCAAATGTTGGTTATTGCCAACTTTTAAATTTAGAGCAGTTTAATTCAGATTAATGCCAATTCAATTCTGACAGTGCAAAAAAATTTGTTACAATATAAATTACATCTTCATATGTTGTAAGCCGGTCAACACTTTTTATAATTTGTGCTTATACAATTTTAAATCAGATAGAAGAAGAAAGGTTGCAAACAAAATCACAGTTATGCTGTCTTTTATACTTACCTATATAGTTATCTTTAATGGTACATTTTATTTCTTCATGTAGAGTTGAGTTACTGTCTTAGTGTTTTTTCATTTCAGCCTGAAAGATTCACATAGTATTTATTTTAGGATAGGTCTATTAGCATTAATTTGTTTTTACTTTTTTTAAAAAACTTTACAATTAAATTGTGGACTATTTTTGATCAGTATTATCTTTTAATTTTCTCTCCATGTTGTGTTTAACTGTACAATATTTTGTTTTCTTTTTGTTTTTCTGTTTTGAGGCAAGGTCTTGCTCTGTCACACAGGCTGGAGTGCAGTAGTGTGATCATAGCTCACTGCAGCCTGGTACTCCTGGGCTCAAGTAGTCTCTTGCCTTAGTCTCCCAGATAGCTAGGATTACAGTCATGTGCTACCATGACCTTGCTAATTTTTAAAATTTTTGTAGAGACAAACTCTTACTCTGTTGCCCAGGCTTGTCTTGAATTCCAGGCCTCAACTGATCCCTTCATCTCAGCCTCCTAAAGTGTTGGGATTACAGGTGTGAACCACCATGCCAGGCCCAGTACTTTGTTTTTTAATCGTTATGCATTATTCCACAGTCTGAATATACTATACTTTATTCATCTATTCTGTTGATAGCATTTTCAGTTGTTTCCAGGTTTAACTATTATGAAGAATTTTGTTATGAGCACTGTTCTACCTATCTGTCTCCTGGTTCAGATGATCACAAATCTCTGTATGGAACAGACTTAGCAGTGAAATTTCTGAGGTACATGAGTATGTATAACTGCAACTTTTGTAGGTATTGCCAAATTCTTCCAAAGTAGTTGTGCCAGTTACCATTCCCATTAGTAGCACATGCGAGTTTACTTTGCCTCACAACCTTGCCAGTACTGGCACTGTCAGATTTTTAAATACTTAACCATACTTGTGTGTGTGTAATGGCAGCACATTGTAGTTTTAATTAGAAATTGCCTTATTATTTATGAGGTTGAGCACTTTTTCATGTGTTTATTGACTATTAGGATTTTCTGTTTCATGAAATACCTATTTTAACTCATTCCCCATTTTTCTATTAGGTTGTCTTTCTCTTATTAGTCTTGGCTAGATTAGATACTACTGAGTAACAGACCACTTCAGAACTTAGCAACTTATTTTGTTTACAGAACTGCAATTTGGCATTTTGGGCAGGCTTTTTTCTGTTCCATGTGCATCAGTTATGGCAGCTCAACTGGGGGTGGGAAGATCCACTTTCAAAATAGTTACTCGTATGGTTGGCACATGCGTGCTGGCTGTAGGTTCAGAGCTCACCCAGGACTGTAGGTCCTTGGTCCTCACTTTCACACAGGCCTCCCTATAGGTTGCTTAGACTTCTTTACAACATAGTGGCTGGGCTCCAAAATCTAGCATTCCAAGAAAACAAGTCAGAAATGTATGACATTTTAACCACCTAGCCTTGAAAACCACATGACATTGCTTTCACCATGCTTTGTGGGTCAAGGCAGTCAGAAAGCTCTGCCCTGATTCAAGGGGAGGGATATGTTGAACATATTTTCTTGTGCTTATTTGCCATATGTATATTTTCTTTTGTGAAAGGACTGTTCAAATTTTTTGCTCAGTTTTTTCAGTGAATTTTTGTTTAATTCTTACTGAGTTTTGCAAATTTTAAAATATATTCTGTGTATGAGTCCTTTATCAGATATAGGATTTGCAAATATTTTCTCCCAGTCAGTTGCTTATCTTTCACATTTTCTTAACATTGTAGAACAAACATTTTTAACTTTGGCGAGGATCGCCTTATAATTTTTTTTTGCATACTGTGCTTTTGATATCATACGTAAGAAATCTTTGTCCAACTCAGGGTCACAACAATTTTTTCTTTAATGAATAAAATTTGTTTTTTACAGTAGTTTTAGGTTTACAACAAAATTGAAAAAAAAGTATGGTTCCCATATTCTCCTTCCCTGCCTTGCCATACATACAACCCTCTCTACTGTTAGCTAGTTGTAGAGTGATACATTCATTACAATCGATAAACCAACCATGACACATCATTGCTACCCAAATTCTATTGTTTACATTAGAATTCATTCAATGTTGTATATTCCATGGGCTTTGACATACGTTTAATCACACATATCCACCATTATGCTATTATACAAAATAGTTTTACTGCCCCCAAATCCTCTGTGATCTGCCTGTTCATCCCTCATCCCTTTCTCCCTTTAACCCCTGGCAACCATTGATCTTTTTCAATATCTCTATAGCTTTACTTTTTCAAGAATGTAATATAGTTGGAATCATACAGTACGTAGTGTTTTCAGATTGGTCTCTTTTAGTAATTTCGTAACATGCTGTTAAGGTTACTCCAAGTCTTTTCATGGCCTGATCGCTCATTTATGTTTAACAATGAATGATATTTTATTATCTGATGTATTATAGTTTGTTGATTTACCTACTGAAGGACAAGACAAGATGGTGGCCCCCAAATTTTGGCAATTATGAATAAAACTTCTGTAAATACCTGTGAGCAGGTTTTTATGTGCATTTAAGTTTCCAGTGCCTTAAGTAAATACCAGGGAGCACAACTGCTGGATTTTATGGTAAGGATATGTTTACTTTTGTAAGAAACCACTGAATTGTCTTCCAGAGTGGCTGTGCCGTTTTGCATTCCCAGAAGCAATAAATGACAGTTGGTGTTGCTCCACATCCTCACTGTTACTTGGTGTTGTCAGGGCTTTGGATTAAGTCATTCTAAGAGGTATAAAGATGTCTCTTTATTATTATCCCTCAGATTTTTTTTTCTTTCTTTTGAGACAGGGTCTCACTCTGTTGCCCAGGCTGGAGTGCAGTGGTACGAACATGGCTCACTGCAGCCTTGACCTCCTGGGCTCAAGTGATGCTCCTACCTCAGTCTCCTGAGTAGCTGCGACCATAGGCACATGCCACTATGCCTGGCTAGTTTTTGATATTTTGTAGAGACAGGGTCTCCCTGTGTTGCCAGGCTAGTATTGAACTCCTGGGCTCAAGCAGTATTCCTGCCTTGGCTTCCCAAAATGCTTACAGATGTGAGCCACTGTGCCTTGCTGGAACTTTGAGTAGTTCCCTTGCTGGAACTTTGAGTAGCTTGCATTGAATCTGTAGAACAAGTTAAGAAGAACTGACATATTGGCAATATGAAGTCTTCCTATTCATGAAAATGGAATATCTTTCCATTTATTTAGTTCTTCTTTAATAACTTTCATCAGAGTTTTCCTCTTATAAATTCTGTATATATTTCATTCATTTGTACCCATTTTGTTTTGGGGGATGCTAATATAAATGGTAAAGTTTTATTTGTGTGTGTATTTTTGAGATGGAGTTTCACTCTTGTCACCCAGGCTGGAGTGCAATGGCAGGATCTCTGCTCACTGCAGCCTCCACCTCCTGGGTTCAAGCGATTCTTCTGCCTCAGCCTCCTGAGAAGCTGGGATTACAGGTGCCCGCCACCATGCCCAGCTAATTTTTATATTTTTAGTAGGAATGGGGTTTCACTATGTCAGCCAGGCTGGTCTCAAACTCCTGACCTTAGGTGAGCCACCTGCCTCGGCTCCCAAAGTGGAGGATTACAGGCATGAGCCACCGCACCCTGCCAATGGTAATGTATTTTTAATTTCAAATTCACCTTGTTCATTCTTGATATATAGGAAAGCGATTGACTTTTGCATATTAATCTACAGCCTTGTTATAATCACTTGTTAGTTATAGGAGTTTTTTTCTGTTTGTTCAGATATCCTACATGATTATGCTATCTGTAAACAAAGACCATTGTATTTTTTCCTTCCCAATTGGTATACCTTTTGTTCCTTTTCTCATCTTATTACATTAGCTAAGACTTGAAGTACAATGTTGAAAAGCAGTGGTGAGAAGGGATCATCTTTACCTTGTTCCTGATCTTGGTGGGAAAGCTTCGAATTTCTCACCATTACCTATGATGTTAGCTGCAGATTTTTTTGTAGATCGTCTTTATAAAGTTGAGGAAGTTGCCCCCTCTTCTTAGTTTTTTGAGAGTGTTTTGTTGTTTAATCATATATGGCTGTTGAATTTTGTCAAATTCTTTTTCTGCATCTATGTGATCATGTGATTTTTATTTAATAGGCTGTTGATGTGTGATGGATTTTATTTATTGATTTTTTTTGTTTTTTTGAGACAGAGTCTCATTCTGTTGCCCAGGCTGGAGTGCAGTGGTGCCATCTTGGCTTGTTATAACCTCTGCCTTCCATGTTCAAGTGATCCTCCCACCTCAGCCTCCTGAATAGCTAGGACTACAGGCACACACCACCATGCCCATGTAATTTTTGTGTTTTTTGTAGAGATGGGGTTTCCCCATATTGCCCAGGCTGGTCTTTGAACTTCTGGGCTCAAGCAATCCACCTGCCTTTGCCTCCCCAAATGCTGGGATTACATGTGTGAGCCACCCCAGCCTTAATTGATTTTTAAAATGTTGATTCGGTCTCCCATACCTAGGATAAATCCCACTTGTTCATGATGTACAGTTCTTTTTATACATTGTTGGATTAGATTTGCTAATATTTTATTGAAGATTTTGGCATCTATGTTCATGAGCAATATGGTCTGCAGTTTTCTTGTAATGTCTTTGTCTGGTTTGGTATTAAGGTAATGTTGACCTCATACAATGAGCTGAGAATCATTCCCTCTGCCTCTGTCTTCTGAAAGAGATTGTAGAGAATTAATATAATTTATTCCTTAAATATGGGTAGAATTTGCCAGTGAACCCATCTGGACCTGGTGTTTTGTGTTTTAGAAGGTTATTAATTATTGATTCAACATCATCAGTACCTAAAAGCCTCTTCAGGTTGTCTGCTTCTCCTCGTGGGAGTTTTAGCAGATTGCTTTTTTCAAGAATTGGCCCATTTCATTCAGGTTATGAAGTTTGTGGGCAGAATTGTTTATAGTATTCATTTATTATGCTATAATGTTCATGGGATCTGTAGTGAAGTTCTTTCACTTCTAATATTTGTAATTTATGTCTCCTCTATTTTTTTCTTCATTATCCAGTCCAGAGGCTTATGAATTTCGTTGATCTTTTCAAAGAACCTACTTTTGGTTTTGTTGATTGTTGTCATTGTTTTCTGTGTAGACTTCTTTTCTTTTCTTCTTCCTCTTTTCTCTTCTTTTTGATAGGGTCTCACTGTGTCACCTAGGCTGGAGTTCAGTGGTACAGTCACAGCTCATTGCAGACTCGACCTCTCAGGCTTAAATGGTCCAGTAGCCTCAGCTTCCTGAGTAGCTGGCACTACAGGTGTGTGCTGCCACACCTGGCTAATTTTTAAGACAATTTTGGTAGAGATAGTGTTTCTCTTTGTTGTTCAGGCTGGTCTCTAACTTCTGAGCTCAAGAGATCCTCCTAACTGAACTTTGCAAAGTGCCGAGATTACAGGCATGAATCACTCCACCTGACCTCTCGTTTTCAATTTCACTGATTTCTGTTCTGATTAAATTTTTTTCTGCTTACTTTGGATTTAATGTGGCCTTCCTTTTTTTCCCTAAGATGAGAACCTAAATTATTGATTTTTATATCTGTTTTCTTTTCTAGTGAATTCATTCAGTAGCACTAGAGTCTCTTTAAGTACTACTTTTGCTGTATCCTACAACTTTTGATAAGTTGTGTGGGTGTGTGTGTTTTTAGGTTTTTAAAATTATTTTGAAACCTTTTTTGCTGGGCACAGTGGCTCACAACTGTAATCCCACCACTTTGGGAGGCCAAGGAGGGTAGATCACGAGATCAGGAGATTGAGACCATCCTGGCTAACATGGTGAAATCCTATCTCTACTAAAAATACAAAAAATTAGCCAGGCATCATGGCACACACCTGTAGTCCCAGCTACTCAGCAGGCTGAGGCAGGAGAATCACTTGAACCCAGGAGGCAGAAGTTGCAGCTGTTATAACCCAGCAAGTTGTAAGGAAAGCACCACACTGAGTTTCAATTGCGTGTCCTTTATTGCCAGCAACCGAGAGTCAGCTCATACTTAAAAACGTCTTGGCCCTGAAAAAGGGGCTTGATTCATTTTTATACCTTGCTTAGAGAAGGGGAGTGGCAAAGCAGAATTTTACAGAAGCAGAACAAGCAAGTTAGATAAAGAGGCTGGTAACCAGGAGGCAGGAGATTCCCAGGATTGTTGGTTACCAAGGGGAGTAGCAGGGGGGACTTTCCATATAATCCATCACAAAGGGGTATAGGTTATTCACAATAGCAGGTAGACTGGCCAAGCAGGATGTAGTTACAATGATTACAAGGTACTGAGTACAGCGTGACCCAGCTGTGCACCTGAAGGAGAAGTGGCGGGGAGAGAGAGGCTAAGATGGAGTTTGTCAGGCTTACATCTAAGATAGAGTCTGTTAGGCTGTCAAACAGTGAGCTGAGATTGCGCCACTGTACTCCAGCCTGAGCGACAGAGTTAGACCCATGTCAAAAGATAATTTTCTTTTTTTTTTTGATAGAGGTAGATTGCATCTTGATGTGTCGTTCAGGGTGGAGTATAGTGGCTATACTTAGGCACAATTCTTATGCACTACAGCCTTGAACTCCTGGTCTCAAGTGATCCTGCTGCCTCCACCTCCACAGGTGTGTGCCATCGAGTCATGTTTTTAAATTTAGTTGAAAATATTTTTAAATTTCTCTTGAAATTTCTTCTTTGAACCATGTGTTATTTAGAAATGTTTTGTTCAATCTTCAGATATTTTGGGATTTTCCAGCTGTCTTTTAGTTACTGGTTTCTAGTTTAATTTCCTTGTGATGCAAACACTGACATTGTATGATTTCCGTCCTTTAAGATTTGTTCAGGTATGTTTTATTGTAATCCAGAATGTAGTCTGTCTTGGTGAATGTTTCACATGAACTTGAGAAGAACATGTAATTCGCTGTTATTGAATGAGTAGTCTCTAGATGTCCAGTTGGTTGGTCATGTTACTGAGTTCAATTACATCTTTGTGGATATACTGTTTGCTGGGTCTGTTGGTTTTGGTAGAGGAGTGTTAAAAGTCTCCAACTATAATAATAGGCTTAACTATTTCTCCTTGAAGTTCTGTCAGTTTTTGCCTCACGTATTTTTATACTCTCTTGTTTAACATATACGCCTTAAGGATTGTTAGGTCTTCTTGGAGTATTGACCCATTTATCTTTATGTAATGCTCCTCTTTATCCTTGATACCTTTCCTTGCTCTGAAGTCTACTCTTTCTGAACAGAAATTTATAAAGCTACACCTGATTTATTTTTAAGTGCTTTTTTTTTTTTTTTTTTTTTTTTTTGATACAGAGTTTCCTCTTGTTACCCAGGCTGGAGTGCAATGGCACGATCTTGGCTCACCGCAACCTCCGCCTCCTGGGTTCAGGCAATTCTCCTGCCTCAGCCTCCTGAGTAGCTGGGATTACAGGCACGCACCACCATGCCCAGCTGATTTTTTGTATTTTTAGTAGAGACGGGATTTCATCATGTTGACCAGGATGGTCTCGATCTCTTGACCTTGTGATCCACCCGCCTCGGCCTCCCAAAGTGCTGGGATTACAGGCTTGAGCCACCGCGCCCGGCCTAAGTGTTATTTTTAATTGAAAAATAATTATATATATTTATGGAGTACAATGTAATGTTTTGATACATGTATACATTGTGCATTGATTAGCAAGGTGATTATTATATCTATTACCTCAAATATTTATCATTTCTTTGTGGTGAAAACATTTAAAATCTTCTTGTTTCGCTATTTTAAAATATACAACACATCATTATTCACTGTAGTCACCTTGCTGTGCAATAGAACATTAGAACTTTGTCTATGTAACTACGGCTTTACCATTGATCAGTGTATCCTTTTCCCCTTATCTACCCCTCAACCGCCACCGTGTCCCCCAGTCTTTGGTAACCACCATTCTATTCTCTACTTATATTAGTTGACTTTTATACATATAAGTGAGATAATACAGTCTTTTGTCTCTCTGTGCCTGGCTTATTTCACATAACATAATGTCCTGTCTAAGTTCATCCATGTTGTCACAAATGACAGAATTTTCCATTTTTTTTAAAGGTTGAATAGTATTCCATTGTATATATATGCTACATTTTGAAACTCCATTTGTTCACTAATGGACACTTAGGTTGTTTCCATGTCTTGGTTATTGTGACTGATGCTGGAATGAACATAAGTGTACAGATATCTCTTTGGCATACTGATTTTAATTCCTTTGGCTGTATACTCAGTAGTGAGATTGCTGGCTCATATGGTAATTCTATTTTTAGTTTTTCAGGGAACCTCCATACTGTTTTCTAAAATAGCTGTACTAATTTACAATATCACCAGCAATGTATAAGGGTTACTTTTTCTTAAAATCCTCACCAACACTTGTTATCTTTCATCTTACTTTATAATAGCCTATCTAATAAGTGTGAGATAAGTGATACCTCATTGTGGTTTTAGTTTGTACTTCTTTATTTCTTTGATGATTAGAGATTTTTAGCATTTTTTTCATATATCTAATGGCCATTTATATGTCTTTTATTGAAAAATTTCTATTGGGTCCTTTGCCCATTTTTAGTTTGGTTTTTTTTTTTTTTTTTTTTTTTTGAGACGGAGTTTCGCTCTTGTTACCCAGGCTGGAGTGCAATGGCGCGATCTCGGCTCACCGCAACCTCTGCCTCCTGGGTTCAGGTAATTCTCCTGCCTCAGCCTCCTGAGTAGCTGGGATTACAGGCACGCGCCACCATGCCCAGCTAATTTTTTGTATTTTTAGTAGAGACGGGGTTTCACCATGTTGACCAGGATGGTCTCGATCTCTTGACCTCGTGATCCACCCGCCTCGGCCTCCCAGAGGGCTGGGATTACAGGCGTGAGCCACCGCGCCCGGCCCCGTTGCCCATTTTTAATAGGGTTATTTGTTTGTTGTTGTTGTAGTTGTTGTTATTGAGTAGTCTGAGTTCCTTGTATATTTTGGATATTAGCCCGTTATCCAGAGTATGATTTGCAAATATATTCTCCCAATCTGTGGGCTATCTCTTCTATTCATTGTTCCTTCTGCTGTATAGAAAAGCCTTTTAGTTTGATGCAATCCCATTTGTCTATTTTTGCTTTTGTTGCCTATGCATTTGGAGGCAAGAAATTTGTCCATTTGTCCAAAAAATCTGTGCCCAGACCAGTGTCAAGGAACTTTTTCTCTATGTTTTCTTCTAGTCGTTTTGTAATTTCAGGTCTTACATTTAAGTCTTTAATTTGTTTTGAATTGTTTTTAAGTCTTTAATTTGTTTTGAATTGTTTTCTTGGGTTATATAAAGGGTGAGATAAGGGTTCATTTCCATTCTTCTCTATGTGAATATCCAATTTTCCCAGCACCAGCTTATTGAACAGACTTTTTCCCATTGTGTGTTCTTGGCACCTTTGCCAAAAATCAGTTGATCATGGATGTGTGGTTTATTTCTGGCCTCTTCATCCTATTCTGTTGGTTGATATGTCTGTTTTTATGTCAGTACCATACTGTTTTGATTACTATAGCTTCATAATATATTTGATGTTAAGTAGTTTGATGCTTTCAGAATTTTTCTTTTTGGTCAAGATTACTTTGACTACTGGGGTCTTCTGTGATTCCATAGGAATTTTAGGATTAAAAAAATTTCTGTAAAGAGTGACATGAATTGGAATTTTGATAAGGATTGCATTGACTCTGTAGCTCACTTTGTAGAATGGATGTGTTAACTGTAGTAATTCTTCCAATTCATGAATATGGGATATCTTCCCATTTATTTGTGTTATCTTCAGTTTCTATTGTCAGTATTTTATAGTTTTTCAGTATGCAGATCTCCCACTTCCTAGGTTAAATTTACAACTATTTTATTTATTTTGGATTCTATTATAATACTGTGTTGAACAGAAGTGGTGAGAATGGGCACCCTTATCTTGTTTGTGATCTTAGAGGAAAAGCCTTGTTAGCTCTGGTTTTGTCATATATGGCCTTTATTGTGTTGAGGAACACCTTTCTACCCCTAACTTTTTGAGAATTTTTATTCTGAAAGGATGTTGACTTTTGTCAAATGCTTTTGTACATCTGTTGAAATAATCTTATGATTTTTGTCCTTCATTTTGTTAATAGGGGGAATCATATTTATTGATTAGCATATGTGGAACCAACCTTGTAACCTATGGATAAATCCTACTTGATCGTGGTAAATGATTCTTTTAATGTATTGTGGAATATGGTGAATGATTTTTAATGTATTGTTGAATATGTTTTGTTATTTGTTGAGATTTTTGCATCTCTGTTGGTCAGTGATATTGGCCTGTAATTTTTTTGCTGTAGTGTCTTTTCCTGGCTTTGGTATTAGTGTGATATTGGCCTGATAAAACGAGTTTGGAATTATTCTCTTCTCTCTAGTTTCTAGACGAGTTTGAGAAGGATTGGTATTTATTCTTCTTTATATGTTTGGTAAAATTTAGCCATGAAGACATCTGGTCATGGGTTTTTGTTTGATGAGAGACTTTCAATTACTGATTCAACTTTAGTCATTGATCCATGCAGATTTTCAATAATTTCTTGGTTCAGTCTTGGTAGGTTATATATTTCTAGAAAATTGCCCAGTTCTTCTTGGTGGTCCAATTTGTTGGCATGTAATTATTCAGAGTAGTCTCATAATCCTTGATGTTTCTGTGTTATCAGTTATAATGTCTGTAAGGTCAGTTGCCTAGCCGGGAGGCCAGATGCACCCACCTCTGCACCCGGCACCAGGCTCTGCACTCGGCACCTAGCTCTGCTGCATGGCTCTCCTGGAAGGCTCCAGCTAATGCAACCGTGGCCGACTCTCACACCAGAAAACCCGCCCAACAACCCGCCAACCAATAGCGGCCCGCCCCGTCTCAATCCCGCTCCCCTGGACCCAATCAAAGCACCCAGCTGTTGCTCGTTCCTCCTAGCCATAAAAACCCCACGCCCCAGGATGTCAGCGAGACTTCTCTGGCCCCATTTCCCCAGACCAGAGAACCTCACCAGGGAGCTGAATAAATTGGCATTTAATTTTCTTATACTTGGCCTCAGTTTCCTCACTTTAAACTCGGCAATGACCCTTACAATGTACTTTTCATTTCTGATTTTGAATCTTCTTTCCTTTCATGTAGCTAAGAGTTTGTCAGTTTTATTTTTTAAAAGGCAATCCTTAGTTTTGTTGATCTTTTCAATTGTTTTTCTAGTCTCTATTTCTGCTCTGATATTTGTTATTCCCTTCCTTCTCCTAACGTTGAGCTCAGGTTATTATTCTTTTTCTATTTCCTTAAGATGTGATGTTAGATTATTTGCAATCTTTCTTCTTTTTTGACGTAGACATTTATTGTTATAAACGTCCTTCTTAAAACTGTTTTTGCTGCATTCCGTATGTTTTGTCATGTTGTATTTTCATTTTGTCTCAAGATTTAAAAAAAAATCCCATTAATTTCTTCTTTGACCCAAATAGTTTTTCAGAAGCATATTGGTTAGTTTCCATGTCTTAATTTTCCATGATCCTTCCTGTTATTGAAGCAAGTTTTATACCATTGTGGTTGGAAAAGATACTTGATATAATTTAAGTTATCTCAAATTTGTTGAGACTTGTTTTGTGGTCTACTATATGATCTGTCTTGGATAATATTTTGTGTGTTCTTGAGAAGAGTGTATTCTGCTGCTGTTGGGTCAATGATCTGTGTATGTCTGGTAGGTCCATTTGTTCTAAAGTATAGTTCAAGTCCAGTGTTTTTGTATTGATTTTTCTGTCTGAAATGATCTGTCCAATGTTGAAAATAGGATATTGAAATCACTTACTATTATTGTGTTGCAGGCTATGTCTCCTTTCAGACTTTTTAAAGTTTGCTGTATATGTTAGGTGCGCTTATGTTGGGTGCAAATATATTTACAGTTGTTTTAGCCTCTTGATGGATTGATTCCTTTATTACTATATAATAATGTTCTTTATCTCTTTTTACAGTTTTTTCTTAAAGTTTGTTTTGTCTGAAATAAATATAGCTACCCTTGACTTTTTTTGTTTCCATCTGCATGGGATGTCATTTCTCATCCCTTCACTTTAGTCTGAGAGTCAGTCCTAAAGTTAAAGTGAGTCTCTTGTAGGCATCCTTTGTTAGGTCTTTTTTATCCATTGAGCCACTCTATGCCTTTTGATTGGATAATTTAATCTATTTACATTAAAAGTAATTATTGACAAGTAATAAAGACTTACGAGTAACATTTTAAAAATTAGCTTCTGTTTTTTTTGTTTGTAAATCCTTTGTTTCTTTTTCCTCTCTTGCCTTCTTTGTGGTTTGACGACTTTCTGGTATGCTTTGGATCTTTTCTTTTTTTGTGTATCTATTATAGGCTTTTGTTTTGTGTTTACCCTGATGCTTACATAAAATATATTACACTTACAATAGGCCATTTCAAGTGATAACACCTTAATTTTGGTCACATATACAAAATCTACACTTTTATTTTTCCTCCTCACACATTTTATATTTTTGATGTCATACTTTACATCTTTTTATAATTTACACTCCTTAAAAATTCCTTAAAAAATTTACATTCCATAGCTTTAGTTCTTTTAACAGTTTAACCTTTTTATTAGAAATATAATTAATTGGCTGGGCACAGTGGCTCACACTGGTAATCCCAGTACTTTGGGAGCCTGAGGTGGGCAGATCATGAAATCAGGAGTTCGAGTCCAGCCTGACCACCATGGTAAAACCCCGTTTCTACTAAAAATACAAAAATTAGCTGGGTGTGGTGGCATGTGCCCGTAGTGCCAGCTTCTCGGGAGGCTGAAGCAGGAGAATTGCTTGAACCAAGGAGGTGGAGGTTGCAGTGAGCTGAGATCACACCATTGCCCTCCACCCTGGGTGACAGAGTGAGACTCCATCTCAGAAAAGAAAGAGAGAGAGAGAGAGAAAATAAACTAATTTACCCAACTCTATTATACTACTAGAATATTTTGGATTTGACAATGTGCAGTCATATATCACTTTACAATGAGAATATGTTCTGAAATTGCATTATTAGGTGACTTTGTCATTGTATGAACATTGAGTGTATTTACACAAACCTAGGTGGTATAATCTATGATACACCTAGTCTATATCATGTAGTCTTTTGCTTCTGAGCTACAAACCTATACAGTTTGTTACTGTATTGAATACTATAGGCAGTTGTGACACAATAACAAGTAATTGTGTATTTAAACATATCTAAGTATATAAAATATACAGTAAAATTACCATATAAAATTGTATAGGGTACTTATTGTGAACGAAGCTTACAGGACTGGGGTTGCTCTGGGTTAGTCAGTGGGTGAGCAGTGAGTGAATGTAAGGGCTTAAAACATTACTGTACACTTTTATATGACTGACAGAATGGTATATTTGTTTACACCAGCATCACCGCAAACATAGGTAATGCCTTGTGTTACAATATTATGATGGATGTAGCATCACCATCACTAGTCAATATGAGTTTTTCGGCTCTATTATAATTTTATGGGACCACTGTTGATGTCATTATGTAGCACATGACTATACGCTCATATGTCTTCATGCTACTAGTAGTGTCCTCTTCCTTCAGCATGAAAACTCCCTTTAGCATTTTTTTTTTATCAGGCAGGTCTAATGGTGGCAAATGCTCTAACTTTTTATTTGAGAAAGTCTTTGTCACTCCTCATTTTTTAAGACTGGATTGATGAGTATAATATTCTTGGTTGATGGGCTTTTTTTTTTTCCCTTTCCGGATGTTGAATATATCATCTCATTCACTTCTGATCTGCAAGGTTGCTGTGGAGAAATCTACTGATAGTCTTATGAGGTTCTTTTGTATGTGATCATTTGCTTTTACTTTACTGCATTTAATGATCTGTGTTTTAACTTTTAATAATTTTATTATGATTGTCTTGGCATAGGTCTCTTTGGATTCATCTTACTTGGTATTGTTTGGGCTTCCTGCCTCTGTCTTTTTATCTTTTTACCTAGGGTTGGGAAGTTTACTGCCATTATTTCTTTGGATATGTTTTCTGTTCCTTTCTCTTCTCCTTCTGGCATGCCAATAATGCATAAATTATTTTACTTGATGATGCCCCATAAATTGCTTAAGCTGTCTTCACTTTTTCTTCTTTGCTTTTTTTTCCTCCTCAGATTAGATGATTTCTGGTGACCTGTCTCAAGTTAACCAATCTATTCCTCTACTGGATCTTATCTACTATTGAACCCTTCTCTTGAATTTTTCAGTTCAGTCACAGTACTCTTCAGATCTATGCTTTTCAATTGGTAATTTTATACTCTCTCTTTGTTGAAGTTCTCAGCTTGTTCTTGCATTTCTCGCTTGACCTTGGTGAGCATCTTTTTGACTATTATTTTGAATTTTCTCTCAGGTACACACATCTCTCCACTTCACTTGGGTTGGTTTCTGGAGATTTACCAGTCTTTTCTTTGGACTGTATTTCCTTGTTTCTTCATTTTTCATGACTCTCTATTTTGGTTTCTGTGCATTAGGTAAGACAACTACCAGACTTGTCTCATGTGGGAGCAAGATATCATTAATCTGTCTGGCCAAAGATTTTAAGATGCCTTTCAAATCTTTGTGTTCATCCAGATTGTTGTCTTTGTTTTGGGGGGCACTATGGAGCTTAAGATGTGCCATGTTCTGTCAGTACATCAAGACAAGGAGCCAGATTCTCTTAGATGTAGCTGGAAAGATTCGGGCATTGGCTGTGTGTTTCAGTTCCTTCTGTCTTCATGGTGAAGCTGGATGTGGGTATCTTATTTCCTACCCTTTCTGTGCTAAGCCAGGTAGTGGATCTATGGCAAATGTCTGAACTCACGTTCAGGCTGTACCCTCTCATCCTGGGGAACTAGCTGCTGGATGTGGGTCCGTTGTATGTCCACCTCTTTTTTCTTGGATCTAGGGCCACTCAGGAATGCAAACTCCCATCAACTCCTAGAGCTAGTTTGTTAAGAAGACAATACCTTGAGTGGAAGTTACAGAAGTTGTGGTGCTTGATGTGTAACCAAACTTTTTTCACATAGAATTGGGGAGGCCTAGATTTATCATAGGGGTGAGCCAAAGGAGACGTTCATGAAGTGTCAAGCTTTGGCTTTGGCTGCTGCAGGACTGTTTATTTGCCATTAGCTCCCCAGTGCAAGTCCATTAGAAGCCAGATTATCAAATGGCCACTTGAAGTATGTCATAGCCCCTTCTGGAGAGAATATGGAAGCTACATGTTCTTACCCCTTTTTGGCACTTTTCCACGAAGACGTAGCCCTTAGAAGTGTTTGCACACTTGTTCAAGACCACTTCTTTTTCCTGTGATCTAAGGAGACTCCCAAATGCCTAGTACCTTCTGCTGTCAGAGCTAAGAGTAGTTTAGGGAGGGAGTCTTTAGGGAAGTGATGTAAATGTTGGAGCAGTTGATATGTGGCATAAACCCCATCTAAGGAGAAATAACTGTTTTTAAAGCCCCTTCTCTACACTGCTCCTGGGTGAAGGCATCCCTGAAAGTGCCTACATGCCCATATAAAACTGGCACTTTTTTCTGTGGTGCAGATAGTTTCACATATACTTTGTTTCCTCTGGTTTCAGAGATAGGATGTTTAGGACACTGTCCGTTGAGTGGGAGCTGTAAAATTTTGGATGCTCAGATTCTCTTCCATGAGAGATTAATAAACCTGGAGTTATTTCTGGTGTGAGCCAGGGGAGAAGACTCAAGAAGTGCCAGTCTGCTTCTTAGGCTCTCAGCCAAGCTGTTTGTCTGCCTCTTTAACTCCCTGAAGCAAGTTAGTTAGAAGACGAGCAGCCATGTAGCCGCTGGAAGAGTGTGTTACAGATTCCTTTCAGGGAGAAGGAAGGGGCTACATGTTTTTTAGGCCCCTTCTCTGCACTGCTCTTTAGGGATGAAGCCCCCAGAAGTACTTGAGTGCCCATAGCAAACTGCCACATTTTTCTCATGGTCTAAAGAGGGTCTTGTGTGCATAATCCTCTTTGCTCTCAAAGCCAGTAAATTAAAAACCAGACCATAGGAAACCTTAGAGTTAAGAGTGCTGTATGTGAGTACAAATCCTCTTCTCCACAGGAGGAAACTTGGTATTGGGGATTCCTTTCCAGATAGTATGATGTAGTGTCTAAGGCAGGGTCCTATGCCTGAGTGTGCCTCAGCTTTTCCTTTCCATTTGATGTGGAAATTTTCACAGTCACCCAGTGGGTAGGAGTCTCTCAGTTGGTCCCTCACTTTCTCTCCGAGGGAATTGATCCATGAATAGATGTTTATTTGGTGCTTTTGTGGGTGGAGAGAGTCAGGAGCTTCCTATTCTGCCATGTTGCCAACATCACCATCTCTTACCTCCTGCTTTTTAATGATTATTGTTGGTGTGATGAATCTTTCTCTACCCTTGCACTTTTAATTTGTATGTGTCTTTATATTTAAAATAAGGGTTTTCAAATATTGTTTGTTCTCACTTATAAGTGGAAGGTAGGCTGTGAGGGTGCAAAAGCTTGAGAATGATATAATGGACTTTGAGGACTTGAGGAGAGGTTGAGGGACAAAAGACTGCCTATTGGGTACATTGTATACTGCTCGGATGATGGGGGCACCAAAATCTCAGAAATCAGCACTAAAAAACTCATCCATGTAACCAAAATACCACCTGTACCCCAAAAACTATTGAAATTTAAAAGTATGGGTTTTATGTAAACATCATATGGTTGGGTCTTTTTTTTTTTTTTAAATCAATTCTGGCAATATCTGTGTTTTGAAATATTTAGAACATTGATGTTTAAGGTGATTATTGATAGAGTTGGATTAGTATTTAGTTAGTTTTCTGTTGCTATAACTAGATATCTGAGGCTGTAGTTTATAAAGAAAAGGAATTTATTTCTTAAAGTACTGGATGCTAGGAAGTGCAGTGTAGAGGTGGCACATCTGGTGAAGGCCTTCTTGCTGGCGGGGACTCTGCAGAGTTCTGAGGTGGCAGAAGACATTACATGGCAAGGGGGTTGAGTGTGTTAACCCTCTCTCCTCTTATAAAGCCACTAATGCCTCACTTCTCAAATACCATAGTTGGATTTCCCACCCTCTTAAGAGTGTTACGAAGGGGATTAAGATCTAAGATGAGTTTTGAGGGCAGGGGGGCAAATATTCAGACCATAGCGTGTACCATATTTGTTACTATTTTTATCTGAAGCCCTTGTTCTTTGTTCCTATTTTTATCTTTGGTGCTTTTTCTGCCTTTTGTGGTTTTGAGCAATTTTTATGATTCCATTTTCTCTCCTCACTTAGCATATCAATTATATGCCTTTTTAAAAACTTTCTTTTACAGTGATTTCCCTAGAGTTTGCATATACATTTACAACTAATCTAAGTCAATTTTTTTTTTTTTTGAGATGGAGTCTTGCTCTGTAACCCAGGCTGGAGTGCAGTGGTGTGATCTTGGCTCACTGCAACCTCCGCCTCCCAGATTCCAGTTCAAGCGATTCTTCTATCTCAGCCTCCCAAGTAGCTGCCCAGCTAATTTTTGTATTTTTTAGTAGAGATAGGGTTTCACCATGTTGGGCAGTCTGGTCTTGAACTCCTGACCTTGTGATCCACTCACTTCAGCTTCCCAAAATGCTGGAATTACAAGCATGAGCCACCGTTCCCACCCTCTAAGTCCATTTTTAAATAACGCTGTACTATTTCTGAAGGTAGTACAGGTAGTATAAGTATCTTGTAATGACAGAATATTCCTAATTCCTCCTTGTCCCTAGGTCTTTCTTCTCATTTATTTCACTTATACATAAGCATAATTAAATATGTATACCTATGCATGTACAATTGAATACACTTGTTGCTATTAATATTTTGGACAAATGGTTGTCTATAAGATCAGTTAAGAATAGGAGAAACAAAAGTTTTTATCTTTCACTTATTTTTTGTCTAATGCTCTACTTTTCTCTCTATAGATCTGAGTTTCTGACCTATGTCATTTTTCTTTTCTCTGAAGAAATTCTTTTAACATTCCTTGAAAGGCAGGTCTGCTAGCAATAAATTTCTTCAATCTTGGTCTGAGAAAGTTTTTATTTCCCTTTTACTTTGAAAGTATAATTTTTCAGAGTACAAAATTCTGTGTTGATGGGGATTTTTCTCTTTTAGCACTTTAATATTTCACTTCGCTGTCTTCTTGCTTGCATGGTTTCTGACGTGATATCGGACGTACTTCTTATGTTTGGTGCTCTATAGCAGGTTTCCCAACCATGGTCAGTTGGGAATGATGCTGCACAGCAGGAGGTAAGCTGCAGGTCAGTAGCAGAAGCTATGTCTCTATGTATAGCTCCTCCCCATTGCTCACATTGCCACCTGAGCCCTGCCTCCTATCAGATCAACAGCAGCATTAGACTCTCATAGGAGCATGAACCCTATGGTGAACTGTGCATGCGAGGGAGCTAGCTTGTGCCTCCTTATGAGAATCTAATGCCTGATGATCTGTCACTGTCTCCCATCACCCCCAGATGGGACTGTCTAGTTGCAGGAAAATAAGCTAAGGGCTCCCACTGATTCTACATTAGGGGAATTTATAATTATTTCATTATATGTTACAATGATGGCAGCATCGGCCCATTTGGAGCAGCCACTGAGGGGATGTCAGCTGCAGCATGGGAGGCACAGCCAGGGATGTATGCTCCATGGAGCTGGTGGGCATAAGGAACAGATGAGAGCCTTGCCCGCTACCACGCTGGTTCCCCATACTCTCAAGCACAGCTGCAGCTGCCCAGCCATGTCTCTAGAACTGGACATCCCTGCACTCTTGGAGGTCCAGGAAGCCACACGTCCCCCAAAGACTCAGAAGTTCCTGCTCCTGCTCCCTGGCCTCTTCCCACTCCTGGCTCTCTCTCTGATTTTGGAGAAAAGTTGAAGCTGAGCCTGGGCACTCTTGAGACCTTGCCAGGTATGCAAGCACCCAGGGTGGTGCTGATACACCAGCCACCCTACCACCTTAGCTCCCTCTGAAAACTTTGAGTGCTGACAAGCTCAGGGAGGGCAGATGTGGGAGTACTGAGTGGGGGCTCAGCACAGGCCTGCAGGCACCCCTTGGCTTGAACAGCCTGGGCACCATGGATGCCATATTGATGGTGGCAGGAGGCAGACAGATTCATTCCTAGGCAGGAAGGGGTGGGTCCTTGGTGAAGCCCCACCATCAAGCCCGGGACAGCCTGAAGCCTGAGGGCCAGGCTGCCAGTTCTGGGTGAAGTCTGTAACCTGCAGTAAGAACTTATGGTGCTTTTTCCAGACAGCATGCACTTCCTTCCTTCTGAGCCCATAAAAACCCTAGACTCAGCCAGACTCACACACGCGTTGGGTCAGCCTGCCTGCAGAAAGAGACTTGCTGAGAGGTGAACACTTGTCAGGATAGCCTGCCTGCAGAAAGGAACTACTCACTTCAGGTCTCCTCTCTGCTGAGACCTGAATACTTGTCAGTACAACCTGCCTGCAGAAAGGAGCTACCCACTTTGGGTCTTCTGAGAGCTGTTCCATAACTCAGTGGAACTCCTTTCCACCTTGCTCACCCTCCAGTTGTCCACGTACCTCATGCTTCTGTCGAATGATGGGACTGAAAAAGCTGTAACACAAACAGGGCTGAAACACACTCCTCACTCGCCACATTGTGGGTGACAAGAAAGAGAGAAGAGCAGCAGCCCTACTGGCTGACAAGACCTTGGGGCTCCCTGAGCCAGGGCTATGACATACTGTAACACCCACTTTGGGGCTCTGCAGTTCCTGGCCTCTCTGAGCTTTTGGACACCATTGCATTACTTTTGTCCAGATGCTGGTGCCTGCAGCAGAAGCTGCTTGTGGTACATCTGGTCCAGCTGCAGCCTCACGTGGAACCAGCACCTGGAGCTGCCCATTCCACCACAGCTGGCATGCCTGGCTGTGCATAGTGGCCAGACACCACATTCATTCACTCACACACCCGTTGCTGCCCCATGCCTGGCTTGCCATTGGCAGGCATGAGATCTGGGCCAGTAGTAGTGTGAGCCAAGCGCAGCTTGCTGGACTGAATGGGTGGAACAAGCCCAGGAGATGTAAGTAAAACTCAAGCAGAGGCATCTCCAGCCACAGAGGTTTCCAGCTGGCAAAGTGACATCCTAAGGATCCCATGACACAGTGTGATAATAATAGAAATAAAGTACACAATAAATGTAATGCACTTGAATCATCCCTAAACTGTCCCCACTCTGGTCTGTGCAAAAATTGTCTTCCACGAAACCAGTCTCTGGTGCCAAAAAGTTTAGGGAACCACTTCTATACATAAGCTGCTTTTCTTCCTCTGGCTTCTTTTATGATTTTTTTTTTAATTTTTGATTTTCTGAAATTTGAATATGATATGCTTGGGTGTAGGTTTTTTTAGACATTTATCTTGTTGGTATTCTCTGAGCATCCTCGATTTCTAATTTACGGTCTGACAATATTTCAATGAAACGTTTCATAATATTGCTTTACCTATTGCTTCTGTCCCCTTCTCTCTTTATTGTTATTCTTTATTCCCATTACATGTATGTTATATCTTTTGTAGTTGTCCAATGATTCTTGGCTATTCTCTTCTGTTTTGGAAGTTTCAATTGACATATATTCAGGCTCAGAGGTTATTTCTTCAGATGTGTCCAGCCTACTAATAAACCCATTAAAGTCATTCTTTATTTTTGTTAGAGTGTTTTTGGTCTTGTGTTTCTTTTTTCTTGCTTCTTAGAATTTCTATTTCTTTGCTTACATTATCTGTTCTTTCATATTGTCTGCTCTTTACATTAGATCCCTTAGCATGTTAATCATGGTTGTTTTAAATTCATAGTTTGATCATTTCAGTGTCCATGTCATACCTAGATCTGATTTTGATGTTTGTTCTGTCTCTTCAAACTGTATTTTCTGCCTTTTAGTATGCCTTGCAGTTTTTTTGTTGAAAGGTAGACATGAGGTACTAGAAACAAGGAGAATTGTGTTTAATATGTCTTTAGTATTGCAGTGATAGGGTGTTGGGGAAGGGAAAGCATTCTATAATCCTGTCATTAGGTCTCAGCCTTTTAGTGAGCTTGTTTCCCTGGGCTGTGAACTTCACAAGTACTTCTCAGTTTTTGCGTAGTCACTCTGTTGGGTGGTACCAGATTACTGGAAGGGGCTGGAGTTGGGTATTGCCCTTCTTCCAGGCAGATTAGCCTCTGGCAAAATAGTTTCTTCCTGTTAATAATAGGAAGTTCTGGTGTATTTCTAAATAGTTCCTTTTCCCTTCCTCTGCCAGAAGCAGGAGTAGATTTTTCTTCTCACATCTTCACTGTGAGTTGCTGGTCGAGATCTCAGAGGTAAAACTCACAGAAAATGTAGAGGTTTCCCTATGACAGGGTCCTTCTTGAATTTTTAAGTCTTAGCCTTTTCCACTGTGAACCACTAACAATTTGCTAATTATAGTTCAAGATTCCTTGCTTGTTTTTCTTACTTAAAAGTTTATGCTCATGAATTTCTGCTCAGCTAAGTTGTGATTCTCTGAAGCTGCTTGACCATCTTCAATTTTGGGGGCAGTAATTTGTCCTGTGCTCTCATTTCTCTGATTTTTTTGTTTAGCTTTTTACTTGTTAGGATGAAGTAGTGACTTCTAAACTCCTTGTGTGTTAGACTGGAAACCAAAAGAACTCACAACTATTTTCTCCTGAGTGTTCTTTCTTTATAGTTTTACATTTTACATTTAGGTGTCTAATTAATTTTGGATTAATTTTTATATTAAATGTGAGGTATGGTTAAGATTCATTTTTTGTTCTTTCATAGTCAGTTACTCCAGCACCATTTGTTTAACAGATTATCTTCTCTCCATTGAATTGCCTTTGTATTTTTATAAAAAAAATCATTTGACCTTCTATGTACAGGACAACTTTTGGATTCTGTTCTGGTCCATTGCTCTATCTGCGTAACTTTTTTTCCAGTACCACACTGGTTTGATTACTGTAGCTTTATAGTAAATCTGAAAATCATGTCAAGTGAGACCTCCAACCTTGTTTTTTGGTTTAGCTCTTCTATTTCCTTTGCTTCTCTATATAAATAATAGTAGACTTACCTTGTCACTTTATTTTTTAAAAAATCATGCTGGGATTTTGCTTGCAATTGCATTTAACTGTAGAACAGTCTGGGGATAATTGACATCTTGAAAATAGAGTTTATTCTATCTTTCAATTTTGTTGTTGTGATTTCCTCTACCAGTCTTTTGTAGTTTTGCATACAGATTCTTGTATGTGTTTTAAGACGTATATCCAAATATTCCAAAAGTTCACTTGCATCCTGTAACCTTGCCACAATCATTTACTAATTCTAGTTGGTTTTTAGTAGATTATTTGGGATTTTCTATGTAATCATACTGTCCTGCAAATTTAAACATTTTTATTTTAATTTTTTTTCAGTCTGTATGTTATTTATTTCTTTTCCTTGCCTTATTGCAGTAGCTAAGACCTCTAACATGATTTTGAATAACAGTGATAAGAGAAAATCTTCTTGCCTTTTTCCGATCTTTGTGAGGGATGAGGAAGCATTCAGTCTTTTATCACTGGATATGTTAACTGTAAGATTATTGTAAATACCCTTTATCAAGTTGAAGAAGTTCTCTTCCATTCCTAATTTTTTGAGAGCTTTATCACAAATGATTATTGAGTTTTTTGAAATGTGTTTTCTGTATCTAATGAAGCAATGGTATTATTTTTTCTTCCATAATTTATTGATATGGTGAATTACATTGATTAATTTTTGAATGTTAACTTTGCCTTGCATTCCTGGGATAATCCCTTCCCTGATACTGTAACTGGGAGCAAACTTTTCATTTTCATCAATGGAATGTAATAATTACCATTCTGTATCACTGGACCCTTTTCTGTAAACAGCGTATAGTATATAACCTGTGTCATAAGGTCTCTCGAGATTTGTTTGCTTCTTCCTAAAGTTTAGACCGCTCATCCAGAGCACCTACAAGGAGAGACAAAATTTGCAGACTTGTGGTTGTTACACAATACTAGAGAACACATCTTAGATTTTTAGAACACAGGAGCTTCTGAGGCCTTCCAATTTCTCTTGGTTACTATTATCCTTTTATATATGGTTGGATTTGATTGACTTGTATTTTGTTGAGGATTTTCATCCACCATTAACATCTATATTAGAGGCACTAGTCTATAGGTTTCTTGTAATATGTCTTTGTCTAGTATAACAGTTCAATTATGACAATTACTATGATAATTCTGACTTCATTAAATGTGTTGGGTACTGTTTACACTTCTATTATTGAAAAATTTGTGTAACATTGACATTATTTCTTTCTCAAATATTTGGTAAAATTCACTATAAAGACATCTTAGCCTGCAGATTTCCGTATTGGAAGGTTTTTAACTAAATATTTAGTTGTCAAAACAGATAAAGGACTATGCAAGTTATCTGTTCCTTTTTAAATAAACTTTGCATATTTTTTTTAAAAATGCAAATATGACTTTTGTCTAAGTTATCAAATGTATGGCATAGAGTTATTCATAGTATTTCCTTATTAGTTCATTGTAGGGTCTATAGTTATGTCTTCTCTTTTATTCCTGATATTTGTAACTCGTGTCTCTTCTTTTTTTTCTTTTTCTTGGTCAGTCTGGAGAGAAGTTTATCCATGTTTATCAACAATAGTTATTCTTAAAGTATTCATGTTTCATATACCTTTTAATAAGCTTTAGTTATATTTTATTTAAATATCCAAGAATCTATAAGATGTTTTCTATTGTTAACCTCTTTTGCAGATTAATAAAGTCAGGCTTGTATACATTAGGAAACATGCCTCTAATTCAACTGCTAGGATGACCGCTCTAGGATTCAAATAAGTCTTGTGGACTCCAAAGCCTTTGTTTTTGACCACTCTGAGTTATTGACTGATATACAGGACAATAAAAATCAACAAGACATATGAAGAAAATCTCTTCCCTGATATTGTAACTGGGAGTGAACTTTTCATTTTTATCAACGGAATGTAGTAATTACCATTCTGTATCACTGGACCCTTTTCTGTACAGCGTGTAGTATACAACCTCTGTCATAAGGTCTCTGGAGATCTGTTTGCTTCTTCCAAAAGTTTAGACCACTCAACCAGAGCACCTACAAGGAGAGATAGAAAATTTGCAGACTTGTGGTTGTTACACAGTACTGGAGAACACATCTTAGATTTTTAGAACACAAGAGCTTCTCAGGCCTTCCAATGACTAGATAAGTGAAGCAATTATCCTGATGCCATCCATTCTTGGTCAACTGCAAATAAAAGTCTTTATGCCTGTCTCTTTAAAATGTAGGCATTTCTTTCCTTTCATAGGTTAAGATACGCCTTTTTTAAAACAGGATCTTGCTTTGTCACCCAGGCCAAGAGTTTAGTGGCTGTAATACGGCTTACTACAGCCTTGACCACCTGGGCTCAAGTGATCCTCCCACCTCAGCCTTCTGAGTAGCTGGAACTACAGATGCGTGCACCACCATGCCCAGCAATTTTTAAAATTTTTGGTAGAGACAAAGCCTTGCCATGTTGTCCAGGCAGATTTTGAACTCCTGAGTTCAAGAAATCCTCTCACCTCGGCCTCCCAAATTGCTGAAATTACAGGTGTGAGCCACTGCACCCAGTCAAGATAATGCTTTTGAAAATAAAAGTTGAAACATGGCTTGCTTGTTTCCTCAGGTTTGACGGTAACTGCTGTAAAAGACTCAGGAGAATGGAATTTGGAGGCTGGGGCTTTAGTTCTTGCAGATGCGGGCCTTTGCTGTATTGATGAGTTCAATAGCCTCAAAGAGCATGATAGGACCAGTATCCATGAAGCAATGGAGCAACAAACCATAAGCGTTGCTAAAGCTGGGTAAGAGTTTCTTTTCTTTAAAATCTATGGGAATAATAGGATTATTTAATATGTGGTTGGGGAAAATGTGAACCTTGTTGAGCTGCAAGTGTTTTCCACTTAAGATTAGGAGCATATCAAGGGTTAGCTCATATCATTTCGGGTCAATATTGTACTAGAAGTCTAGTCAGTTTAGTACGAAAAAGAAAAGACATTCAGACTGGAAAGGAAGAAGTCAAAAGTGCCTATATTCTATGTGGCATGATTGTCCATATAGAAAAACAAAAAGAACTTATGGAAAGCTGCTAGAAGTAATAAGTGAATCTTACATGGCCAGCGTATAAACATTCTGTTTGCTAGCAATGAACAATTGGAAATTGAAATAAAATATACATTTATAATAGCACCTCCAAACACGAAATATTTCCAGATAAATTTAGCAAAATCTATTCTAGATTTGTACATTAAAAACTGCAAAACATTAAGAAAATCAAAAAGGATTTAAATAAATGGAGAGATATACCTAGTTTCATCTATCAGACTTAATATTGTTAAGATACAAGTTCTCCCCAAAGCGATCTGTGGAATCAATGCATTTAAAAAAAAATTTTTTTTGAGACAGAGTCTCAGTTTGTCACCCAAGCTAGAGTGCGGAGGCCTGATCATAGCTGACTGCAGCCTTGGACTCCTGGGCTCAAGCCATTCACCAACTCCTGAGTAGCTGGGACTTATAGGGATGTGCCACTATGCCTGGCTATTTTTTTTTTTTTTTTAATTTTCTGTAGAGATGAGGTCTTGCTGTGTTGTCCAGGGTGGTCTCAAACTCTTGGATTCAGATGACCCACCTGCCTCGGCCTTTCAGAGCACTGATTACAGGCATGAGCCACCACGCCCAGCCCAGTGTAAATCTAATAAAAATCCCAAACACCACCTGTTCCCCCAAAAACCTATTGAAATTAAAAAAAAAAAAAAAATCCCAACAGACTTTTTGGCAGAAATTGACAGACTGGTTTTAAAGTCAATATAGAAAAGCACAGAAGCTAGAATAGCCAAAGTGGCTTTGAAACAGAACAAATTTGGAGGACTTACTTTAAGATTTGCCATAAAACTTTAATTATCAAAACATTGTGACGCTGGATAGACTTTTCAATGGAAGAGAATAAAGGTCTGGAAATAGACCCACAGATGTAATGTCAATTGATTTTTTCAAGAACGATGTCAAATAATTCAATAGAGAAAGGATAGGTTTTTAAAAATTGTGCTAGAACACTTGAATATTTATGTTTTCCCATCCCAAAAGACCTATACCCAAATGGTTTATAGCAGCTTTGTTCATATTCATCCAAAATTATAAACAACACAGAAGTTTATCGACTGATAAATGGATAGGTAAATCTTGATACACCCATACCATAAAATACTAGTAGCAATACAAAGGAATAAACTGCTGATATATTCATGAATCAACAAGATGGATGAATCTTAAAACCATTATATGAAACAAAATATGACAGGTACAAAAGGCTATATAGTTTATTATTCCATTTATATGAAATGCTACAAAAGGCAAAACTGTAAGGAGAAAAATCATAAATTTTTTGCTAGTGGGCTAGAAGAGAATGCCTATAGAAGGGCATTTTTTTAAAAGATGAATTTTACTGTAAGTAAATTATGCCACATAACCCTTAATTTAAAAAAATATAAAAACCCATATATTTTATTTTTAGATTCAGCAGACATGAATTTACTCTGCCCAATTGCTATTGAAGTTTCCAAACACTTATTCTTGCTGTATTCATCTCTTTCCTGCTTGGTAACAGTGTATGAGTGGCAAGTTCACAGCTGAAGCTTGGGGTCAGGACAGTAGACCTACATTTGGAAGGGAATATAAAATAATACTAGTGCCTGGGGAGGTGATACATTTATGATCAGTAAAATCCTCTTTTAATTGGAGTGACATCTTCCAAGGGAAATAATTTGAAGGATAAATCTTCAGATTGGATTTTTTTGTGTGTGTCTGTTGGAAAGGAGAGGACATAAAGTTGTAAAGCTAGAAGGTGAGAGATTTGAAGTTTAATTATTTTGCTACTCATATTTATAGTCAAATGTTCTTTATTTCTCCTTTAAACCATCTGTCAAGCATGTAATATATAGTTATGCACCACATATCATTTTTGTCAGTGATGGACCACATACATGATGGTGGTCTCATAAGATTAGAATACCTTATTTTTACTGTGTTTAGATATGTTTAGATGCACAGTTATATGCCTTCGTGTTACAGTTGCCTGCAGCATTCAGTAAGGTAATACGCTATGTAGGCTTGTAGCCTCGGAGCAGTGGGCTATACCATATAGCCTAGGTGTATAGTAGGCTGTACTATCTAGGTTTGTCTAAGTACACTCTAGGATGTTTGCACCAGAACAGATCACCTCATGATGCATTTCTCAGAACGTATCCCCATGTTAAGCAACCTATGTCTGCATATTGAAAGTAGTTTTGCCTTAGAATCACTTTGAGTGTTTTGATCTAATGTATTTTTCTAAAGAGCTTCCTTTTTAGACCACTGCACGTGGTAGGCATTGTTATTGTGGTTATTACCGTGCAAAGATTTGTGTTATTATAGTTTCAAGATAAGGTTTTTTTCATTATTTCTGTTTTGTTTTAGATATGATCTAGAATTTAATACCTCCTTAAACTATGGTTTGGATCACAACCAGTATTTAGCCTTTCAATTTTATTTACATAAGAATTTTTGCTTCTCCAAGCATTTTAGCATATACATTTCATTTAAAGATTATTTAATGCATTAAAGGAATTACAGAATCTTTGTTCTTCTCTAATTATTTTAGTAAAGCTAATATTCTATTTTTTTCTCCCCCCCACATAACTAATTTCTGAGTTCATAAAGTCATTATACAATTTTATTATCATGCAGTTTAAAAGATACTTAGTTCCTAAACATTGTGTAACCATGTAATTATGTAATTAACTCTATTAAGTGGTTTGTACCTTTTATTTCTCCATCTTGAAAAGGTTTCTTTTTTCTTGTTTAATTTAGTGAAGACATTTTCTAATTACCTTATAATAACAGAGCTTGGGTTCTTGTGGTTGCCTCTGATCTTACTGAACAGTTAATTTCCAGCCGATTCCCAGGGATGACAGGACCACCATGTGCTCACTAGCATCTACTAGTAGCTGCTTTTGATTCAGAATGTAATGTTTCTAATACATGCTGGCCTGAAAATTTCAACCAAACTTTACATTTCTCACATGGTTGAAGAATTTAGGCTGGGTACAGTGGCTCATGCCTGTAATCCCAGCACTTTGAGAGGCTGAGAGAGGAGGATCCCTTGAGCCTAGGAGTTCAAGACCAGCCTGGGCAAGATGGCAAGACCTCCATCTCTATACAAAAAGAAAAACAACAACAACAACAGGCAAGTACAGGTGAGTAGTTGCAGCTACTCAGGAGGCTGAGGAGGCCTTTGAACCCAGGAAGCCAAGGCTGTGATGAGCTATGATCATACCACTGCACTCTAGTCAGGGCAGCATAGTGACAACCATCTCTTAAAAAAAAATTAACATTTTATTTAAAAACAGAACAGTCACACAACCTGGATTTGAGTCTTTTCTATCTCGGATTATTAGGTTCTGTGTTTTCTATACAAAGAATATGGCCTAAACAAGAACCCCCAGGAGGAGCAGATGCTTCCAAGAGATCAAACACTGCTTTAAACTGCCACTCGTGACAACAAATGCCAGCAGTAACAACAGTGAAATATGCCTTTATTTAAAACAAAGCAAAATTGTTGATATTTTTGTTAAAAGTAATTCAGTTATGATAGAAAGAGCTTTGGGGTCAGAGAGACCTAGAATAAATTGCAACCACTGTTACTACTTTTTTTAATGTTGTGGGTGATAACTGTCATCTCTGATACAAAAATAATAACACCCTTCTTACAGGGATGTTCTCAAATAGAGTTCGTGTATGTCAACTTAGGCCTGGGTCAGAAGATACTTATGACTCTTCAAAATTATTTTATTTCATATGTATATAAAAGTGTTTATAGGATTCTCTATATTTTTGAATGCATTTGCATCTCCAAAATAGTTTCAGAAATATTACATCAACACCATTACCAATAAACACAAAAAATTAATAGTCAAGCTTTCTTTGCGGTCCTTTTTTGTGCTTAGATAGACCACTGAGGTTATATATTGTTAGAGTGCATGTTCAAAAGTAGTTTGAATGAATTATTTTCTCTGTATAGTTTATTATTTATTTGATATAATTAAGAAATTGGCTTTGAACTTCGTTTGCATTCACTTACAGCATTTGCTGTTTTTACCTTTTTGATTTAATTTTATTTTCTGAATTTGTAAAACATGCCTTTTTTTCTTTTTACAAAATCAAACCTGTATAAAAAGACATGCAAAAGAAATCACATTCGTATCGCTACCCCTTCCATTCTGTTTTCTTCTATCCTTGATAGATATTCATTAGTTTCTGATTTGTTCTTCCTGTATTTGTTTTATGCAAAAATAAGCAAAACCCATGGGGATAGGCATGTGTGCCTGTTTATGTATCTCCCTACTTTCTTGTCTAACACATAGTAAACTGCATATATGCCTTAGCACTGCTTTAATGGTATCTCATAGATGATTAAATGTAGTAGTCTTATTATAATCGTGTTTTAGAATTCTGCAATTTTGGTTTGTATCTCCTTTCTCCCAAGAGTGGCTTAAAAAGATTTTAGTGTCGGGCCGGGCGCGGTGGCTCAAGCCTGTAATCCCAGCACTTTGGGAGGCCGAGGCGGGTGGATCACGAGGTCGAAAGATCGAGACCATCCTGGTCAACATGGTGAAACCCCGTCTCTACTAAAGATACAAAAAATTAGCTGGGCATGGTGGCGTGTGCCTGTAATCCCAGCTACTCAGGAGGCTGAGGCAGGAGAATTGCCTGAGCCCAGGAGGCGGAGGTTGCGGTGAGCCGAGATCGCGCCATTGCACTCCAGCCTGGGTAACAAGAGCGAAACTCCGTCTAAAAAAAAAAATAAAAAAAAAAAAAAAGATTTTAGTGTCTAGGTAGGAGGACCACTTTTTGATGTTGTTTATAATTTCTAGTTTTATCCCATTGTGGTCAGAGAATGTTGTTTGTATTGTTTCTTTATTATTATTATTATTTAAGTTCTGAGATACATGTGCAGAACATGCAGGTTTGTTATATAGGTATACAATGTGCCATGGTGGTTTGCTGCACCCATCAACCCCTCATGTACTTTAGGTATTTCTCCTAATGCTGTCCCTCCCTAGCCCAGCTCAGCCCTCAAAAGGCCCCATTGTATGATGTTCGCCTTCCTGTGTCCATGTGTTATCATTGTTCAACTCCCACTTATGAGTGAGAACATGAGGTATTTGGTTTTCTCTTCTTGTGTTTGTTTGCTGAGAATAATGATTTCCAGCTTCATTCATGTCCCTGCAAAGGACACGAATTCATCCTTTTTCATAGCTGCATATTATTCCATGGTGTATATGTGCCATATTTTATCCAGTCTATCATTGATGGGCATTTAGGTACTTTCATGAAGTTTTTATCTTTGTGGCCTAATATGAGGTTAATTTAACACTGGCCCTTTTATGCTTCATGAATTATATTCTCTATAATGAGAATATAATGTATATGTATTACACACACACACACACACACACACACACACACACACACACACCGTACTTTATAAATGATTTTGTTTAGGTCTTCTATATCCTTACTTACCTTTTGTTTGCTTGATGCATTTTAGGCTGAGAGTGATATGTTAAAGTCTCTTATTATTGTTTGTTTCTCTTTGTATCTCTTGTTGTTTCTGCTTTATGAAGGTAGTTGTTGTGGCCTTTAACATTTGTATTTCTTTGTCTTAATTTTTGTGGCCTGAATTTTACCTTGCCTGTATCAGGATCACAGCTGTAGATTTCATGTTATGCTTACCTAATATATCTTTGTTCTTTATGTTCGGCCTTTTGATTTCAATTTGTTCTTTTGTATGCAGCATAGAATTAGGTTTAACTTTATGAACAACCAAGAAATCTTTTTCTTTTAATGTGTTGGTTAAGCACACTTACATTTATTGGTATAATCAATATGCTTGGTGTCAACAGCTGCATTTTTTAAAAACTTACTGTGTTCATTTTTCTGTGTGTTTGGCATTTAGGAAAGTTTGCATTTTTTTTTTTCTTTTTTTGGCGGGGTGGGGATGAAGTCTCGCTTTGTGGTCCAGGCTGGAGTGCAGTGGCACAGTCTCAACTCACTGCAACCTCTTCCTCCCAAGTTCAAGCTATTCTCCTGTCTCAGTGTCCCTAAGTTGGGACTACAGGCACACACCACCACACCTGGCTAATTTTTTGTATTTTAGTAGAGATGAAGTTTCACCATGTTGCCCAGGCTGGTCTCAAACTCCTGAGCTCAGGCAATCCGCCCACCTCAGACCCTCAAAGTGCTGGGATTACAGGCATGAGCCACCGCGCCCAGCTGCATTTTTATTATAGGTTAGGGGTTGGCAAACTTTTTCTGGAGAGATCAGGTTAGCAAATATTTTAGACTTTGTGGGCCAAACTCTGTTGCAACTACTCATCTCTGCTGATGTAGACAGTTTAACTGCATCGCTATGACTGTGATGTAGACAACAGAGCCATAATATGTAAACAGATGGGAGTGGCTGTTTTCAATAAAATTGTATTTATTGTAGCAGATTGTGGGCTGCATTTGGACTGTAGTTTGACAACTCCTAGAGGGCTTACATTTTAAAATACCTTTTACAATGCCTTCAGCCCCATTTCTCCTCCCTTGGAAATTTTAAATAGTATCGTATGACTCCAGTCTATTAGCCAGGTAGTAATCAATGAGCTTATTCTACTTTCCCCTTTCTCCCTTCTTCTCTTCACTTAAATAAACAGTTGTATTATTTGTACTTTGTCAGGAAAAATAGCATTTACTTACTATTCTTCCACTTTTATCCTTTCTTTTGCTTTCATCTATCTAAAATAAAGTGCTTCACCACCCGTCTTTGAGGTGACAGTGAGTCAGATGAGGGCCAGGGCATCCTCATCATCTCTTGGTTGAATGGAGTCCCTCTCTAGCACATACCTTAGGAAAGTCTCCTGATTATTGTCTTGAATATTTGCATGTTTCAAACCATTTTTCATAGCATTGACACTTGAAAAATAGCTTGGCTGGACATAAAGACCTTGGCTTACACTTTCTTTCCTAAAGTCTTGCTTTGTATGTTGCTATTGACAAGTCTGATGCCATTCTGATATCATTTGCTTTATAGGTGATTTAGTTTTTGCCTGAAGGCCCAGAGGGTTTTTTCCGTTATCTTTAAAGTATAATATTTTTACTAGGCTATGTCTCAGTTGATTATTCCTGGTCAGTTTTTCTAGATATGAGTGAGCCTTTGACATGTAGAGTATTCTTTTATCCCTGGAAATTTTTCTTGAATGCTAGTTTGACACATTAGTTCAGTTCTTTGTTTTGTTTTTATTTTTCAGAAACTATTTATATGTCAGAATTTTTCCTAGGCTCTGTAGCAACTATTTTTTTTTCCTTAAATTTCTTAGCTCTTCTATATTTTGTTTCATTCTCTTGGCTATTTTTATTCCTCTCCTTAGCATCCTTTATTATATTTTCAGTCCTGTCTGTTCTTTCTTAGATTCCTTAGATTCAAATGTTCAATTCTTTTTTTTTTTTGTCTTTCTTTTTTCTTTTAGGATTCATGGAGTATATGAGCAGGTTTGTTACATGGGTATATCATGTAACGGTGGGGTTTTGGCTTCTATTGAACCCATCACCCAAATAGTGAACATAGTCCCTAGTAGGTAGTTTTTCAACTCTTGCTGATGTCCTTGGCTCCCCCATTTTGGAGTCCTCAGTGTCTGTTGTTTCCATCTTTATGAACATGTCTGCCCATTGTTTATCTTCCGCTTATAACTGAGAACATGCAGTATTTGATTCTCTGTTTCTGCGTTAGTCAGATGTGTATTTCTAAGATTATTTCATTTTCTTCCCCCTACACCCATTTCTTTCTTCTGTTTCATCATCTCTGAATATACATATTTTGCTTTTTTGTGCTTTTATATAATGAATTTTTGAATTTCTGATTTGGGATGGTTTTTCATATTTGCAAACGTTTGCTTAAGTATATTTAATTCAAGTCAGGGCACTATGTTACAGATTTCCTTTGCTTTGTGGGATTTTTGTGTGTGTGTGTTGGTAGGGAAGTGAGAGTTTTATCAACTGAAATATTTTTATTCTCGTAGTAGTGTTATGGAGCTGCATGTTATTTCCATTCATTTTAAAATGTCTTATCTTTTTCTGAGTCATTATTAATAGATATTCTATTAAAGTGATGGTGAGGTTTGATGGTGTACTCACTTTTAGTTTAGAGAAATCTCAGTTAAGTGCATTTTACTTAATAGTGTTTTTCATAAGGGGATTGTTGATGTTTCTGTTTTGTGACTCTTTTTTCTTTAGAATGTTTAATATCCCCTGCTTGCCTCCTCCTTCCCCTGATCACCAAGACTCCAAGCGACTCCTGCCCCTTGCAGGTCTCCTCCATCTACTCCAGGACTTTTTCCAAGACTGCCAGCTCTGGTCCTAGGAACTTTCAAGCCCCTCTTTCTATTCTCTAGTAGTCAATGACTTTGAGTCACAAGATTTGAAACCTGTTCTCAATATTTCCCCACTCCACGTGGGATTCTCTCCTCCTCCTGGCAATTTTATCTGTGTTCTACAGCATGAGGCCCCCAGTTGCTCTCCTCCTTTCATTTAGTCTCCACTGATCTTTCCACGCCAGTAAGGGCTCTAGAGTTAGCTTTGCTGGTTTCTAGTGTTTATTTCTCTATTTATATATAAACTGAAGCTTGTCATATTCTCCCACTTTCTTTGTTATTTTTTAGTTTCTTGAGTTTTGTTTTATGGGCTTATTTGTTTTGTTTATTCATGAGGCCTTTGGAGGATATGTTGAAGTATGGCTATGAATAGCTGCCATTATCCTTTGGGAACCCAGAAATCAACATTTCACTTTTTAAAAGTTACTCTTTCTTACATTGTTTAACTCTTATGTTGACTTTTACTATATATTTTATATATTTTTAATATATTACCCATGTTATTTCTGAACCACATCTAGGAAAAGTAATTGAAAAAGTGGTTGTCTACAATTATTTTGAAGAACTCAAATATAGAAATAGAATTAGGTTTATTCATATCCTTTAGCATCAATGGCTGGAAGGTTCAGGGAAGCATATTTAAAATCAGTACAAGGAAGACTTATTAATGATTAGAGCTGCCAAAAGATCAGGTTGCCTATAGGGTGGGGTTATAGAGGCCTTCAAGTTTAGACTAGAAAAAAATTATATAAAAAATTCAGTCATCCAATGAATAAATGGTTAACGTTTAAGGTTAATGTTTGTCACCTGTGAGAGGTTGTAAATCATGGGCTAGCCTACAAATTTGGCTGCAGGATGGTTTGTTGTAGACTATGTGCATAAAATATGGTTTTATATTATGAAATATTGAACATCCTGTGCTAGACATGGAACAAGTTCAGGAAACAACATCAAGAGCTCTTCCTCTTCTCCAGTGGAACTGAAAAATTAAGTAAAAAAAGATAAACAAAAATTTTTTTCAGAAGAAGAGCTCCTCCCTGTTTTAGTGACTACAAGAATACACTGGGCATAGACAGAATTACTGTCTATGCCCAGTGTATTCTTAAGGGCATAGACAGTAATAATAATTAAGGGCAGAGAGTTCAGAGCTAGTCTGGGCTATGTGGTGGTTCCAGCTCCACGACTTACTTTACTACTGTTCTGCTGTAGTATAATTTGGGGGAACGGGAGTTTTTTCAAAGTAGAGGTATGTTAGCAGCTGTGTTATCTCACTACCACCACAGCATCAGAAGTTTATTCATCTTCAAACCTGTTTTCCCATTATTATGATTCAGATACTCTCTGTTGCTGATTTTTTTTGTGTGTTTATCTTTTATGCTTATTCATCTCTCCTTAGTAGATGAGTTCACCTTCCTGTCTCCATTTCAAATGCCTTCTAGAGAGACCCAGTTAGATATAATCATCCATATTTATAGATTTATGCAAGACCAGCTCTAGGCTTCTGTCTAGTTTATGGATTGGCTGCTCTTGGGTCAAGTGTCAATCTCTGCTCTGGGCAGCTGTTCCTGTAAGGCAGTTTACACAGAAGGAATTGTGGGGTTGTGTGCTTGGGGGACATTCCAGTGTTTGGCCTGTCCAGAACTGTAAGGAAGACAAAGAATCACTTAAGAAATATACCAAAGAACAGGTCATAAAACAAGGGTCAGTTTGTCAGCACCAGGAAACAATTGTTTAGACAGACAGAACAGTCTGGTCAATCCATCTGTATAGGAGGTAACTCTTCATGAGAAAAGTCTTGAGCTCAGCGGATTTCAGTGACAGGCAAAAAGGATGGCAAGTTTCAAAGACAGTACTTAGTCTTGTGTACCTATTGAGATGAAGACTCTAGTTCAGGCTCTGTAGCAGTTTTTACAGTCAGCTGTCACAGATTATGTGATTTGTTTTCTTTGATTTAGGTTGGCCTTTAAAAATTTTTTTAATTTATTTTTTAACTTCTGCTTTTGACTTAATCTCATTTACAAAAAGGTACGAGAATAGTAAATGTTGGCTTATTTGGGGGTCAGTATTTATGTGTACCCCCAGTTACAATTGTAAATCTATCATCTGCTTGGTGGTAGGAACCAATGAAAACACTCTAAAAGTTACCCCCTTGTAATCCCAGCACTTTGGGAGGCCGAGGCGGGTGGATCACGAGGTCGAGAGATCGAGACCATCCTGGTCAACATGGTGAAACCCCGTCTCTACTAAAGGTGCAAAAAATTAGCTGGGCATGGTGGCATGTGCCTGTAATCCCAGCTACTTAGGAGGCTGAGGCAGGAGAATTGCCTGAGCCCAGGAGGCGGAGGTTGCGGTGAGCCGAGATCGCGCCATTGCACTCCAGCCTGGGTAACAAGAGCGAAACTCCGTCTCAAAAAAAAAAAAAAAAAAAAAAAAAAAGTTACCCCTTAACTCATGTGTTCATTTTTCATAACACTCACTCTGTGTCACTCTACAATTTAAGAATAAGTTGGATCAGCCTCCACAGTAGTTCATCCAACTTTTTTGGCTAGCAGTTTTCAGAATCTTAAGTTCGTTACCCCTAATTAGAGGCCTGTTAATCTTCCTGATGCACAGTATACAGTTAACTGCCAAATGCAAAACTCTTGAGAAAATGTCTCTAGAGACTTGTAGCATGCCGTGAAGTTAATTAATAGCAGATAAGAGGGTAAGTGTGCAAAGGGAACACTTTAATTATGAATTATACCAAAATACTCTGAATCTCTTAAGAAAATGCTTATCTACTTCTCCACCTACAATAAGAATCCTTCACTGAGTCATCATCATCTAGATATTCTGGGGCCTTGCCTCTCTAACCACTTCGGTTTTCCTTTGAGACACTGGGTACCTTGCAACATTTCCAGGAACTCTTGAATATGTCTGCTTTTGCTTTCTTTTTCTTTTTCTCTTGTGTCTCAAGTGACTAAAGTTTGGCTGATTTGTGAAAGAGTTTTGATTTGAATTATAATCTCCCTTAAGACTTGATGTGAACCACTGGATCAGAATATCTGACTGGCCTCCAAGGCTACAGGAAATTTCTCAGGGTTTTTTTTTTTTTTTTTTTAAATGTGTCATTTACATGCACTGCAGAGAGTTAGTTCTTTTTTTGAAAATAAGCACACTCAAGTGTTTCATTTAACTATGGTGATTTCACAAATTGCTCTTTTGAGTTGAGTTCAAGCTTTATGCAGTGTTTTCCTGTTGATGGCACATATCTTACCTGCAAGGGCATATCATAATTTCTACCATTCAAATGCTTAAGCAACTTGGAGAGGCCAATGTGATTTCTGCACTGCAAAAGCTTGTTATAATCAGAACAGAAAAAAAAAAAAGATAAAACACTTAGGATGCTTAGAGCCTACTAAAAATGTAACTCATCATGTCAGTAACCAAAATATAAGTCCTCTTGAATCAATACATGCTGGTGAAGACCAATAAATTTGTTGTTCTTTATGTTACTTAAATCTGGAAACATTTTTAAAGTTTGGGAGTTTAAAATTTTGTCCTGGGTGCTTAATGAAATACAAGTAAGAGGAAACCAGGAAGCAAATGACGGAACATGAGTTTTTTTTTTTTTTTTTTTTTTTGAGACGGAGTTTCACGCTTGTTACCCAGGCTGGAGTGCAATGGTGCGATCCCGGCTCTCCGCAACCTCCGCCTCCTGGGCTCAGGCAATTCTCCTGCCTCAGCCTCCTGAGTAGCTGGGATTACAGGCACGCGCCACCACGCCCAGCTAGTTTTTTGTATTTTTAGTAGAGACGGGGTTTCACCATGTTGACCAGGATGGTCTCGATCTCTCGACCTCATGATCCACCCGCCTCGGCCTCCCAAAGTGCTGGGATTACAGGCTTGAGCCACTGCGCCTGGCCCCGAGTTTTTTGTTTTTAAAAAAAAGGGTCTCAGGAGTGGTGGCTCACACCTGGAATCCCAGCACTTTGGGGGGCTGAGGCACAGGATCATTTGAGGCTAGTAATTCAAATAATGAGACCCCTTTTCTACAAAAAATTTCAAAAATAGTGAGGCACGGTGATGCACACATGTGGTCCCAGATATTTAGGAGTCTGTGGCCAGAGGATCACTTGAGCCTAGGAAGTTGAGACTGCAGCGAGCTATGATTGCACCACTGCACTCCAGCTGGGGTGACAGAGCAAAACTCTGCGCCAGGGGGAAAAAGAGTGTCAGTATTAAAATTTGCTTTTTTAAAAACTGTGTAAATCGGCGCCTGTGCCTAGTGAATGGCAGCACAGTGCCACGTGACAGTGTGTAATCATTTGAAATAACTTGTTGATGAGCTTTAAGTCTGTGAGATGCTAAATAAATTATGATTTGGGAAAGATAATGTTTCATTATTTTCAAGGTTCTTTTCAAACTTAAGCAGGATAGCATCTCATCAAAGGTAGGGTATCACTAGATTTTTAAATAATCAAGGACATCTCAATATTTGCTGAAGACACACTTTTTAGGAGAAAATGTAACATTTCCATGATATATGTGGTATTTACTGAATTATACTCACATGCCCAGGTAGGAAGTACAATCTGAAAATTAAAAATGGCAAGAGAAGGGCCAGGCGCGGTGGCTCACGCCTGTAATCCCAACACTTTGGGAGGCCGAGGCGGGTGGATCACAAGGTCAGGAGATCGAGACCATCCTGGTCAACATGGTGAAACCCTGTCTCTACTAAAAGTACAAAAAATTAGCTGGGCATGGTGGCGCGTGCCTGTAATCCCAGCTACTTAGGAGGCTGAGGCAGGAGAATTGCCTGAACCCAGGAGGCGGAGGTTGCAGTGCGCCGAGATCGTGCCATTGCACTCCAGCCTGGGTAACAAGAGCAAAACTCCGTCTCAAAAAAAAAAAATGGCAAGAGAGGCTGGGCACAATGGTTCATGCCTGTAATTCTGGCACTTTGGGAGGCCAAGGCGGGTGGATCATGAGGTCAGGAGTTTGAGACCAGCCTGGCCAGTATGGTGAAACCTCGTCTCTACTAAATATACAGAAATTAGCCAGGCGTAGTGGCACGTGCCTGTAGTCCCAGCTACTTGGGTGGCTGGGGTAGGAGAATCTCTTGAACCTAGGAGGCAGAGGTTGCAGTGAGCTCAGATCATGCCACCGCACACCTGCCTGGGTGACAGAGTGAGACTCCATGTCAAAAAAAAAAAAAAAAAAAGCAAGATAGCAATTGTTTTGGTCAGTAGACATATCTTTCTGAGCAGTAAACAGTGTCATGCTTTCTGGTAGCTGCTGGCATCTTAAAGATGAAAAGATGAGGCCTTTGTTCTCAAGGCATTCCCAACGGTGTAACAAGACAGCCAAATAACCATTTATTGTATACTGTGATTTTAACAGCCCTAAAGGTCCAGGGCACAGATCCTCACTTGACTAGCTGTCAGTTTTCTGGTTCAAGCTGACTTAATCAGAATCTATGAGGTGGAACCTGGGAGTCTGCATTGTTAAAACCTACTTTGGGTCTTGTTAATTGGCCTGGCTTAGGACCCACTGCTACTGTATAGGTTGCTTGCTCAGTACCCAAGCATCCTGTTTAACTCCTCCTTCCAGGACCTTAAGAAGCTGTATCTCTGGTGGCAGTCTTCAGAGTCTAGCCTCCAGTTAAGGGCAGGGGGGCAGAGGAGAGAGAGGCAGGGAGAAGAGGGGCAGCCAACCCTGCTAGGTGGGTCCTGACCCCTCAGGGGGCTGCACAGGCTGTGAAACAGATGTGTGAACCTTGGAGGCATCCAAGCTTGCCACCAGTATGTGAAAATATAACTTCAAATCATGTACCTTGAGAGTTTACTGCTCTTCCTAGATGATTTATATGGTCAGTACTTTTACCCTTTCCTCTTTCCTGTTCCCCTTGTTGTAAATCTCATTGCTATTCATTGAGCCAGTGTAGATGTAAAAGGTAATTGTCAACTTTATCCACCTTGTTAAAAAGTTGAGGAGGAGCCAAGCACAGTGGCTCACTCCTGTAATCCCAGCACTTTGGGAGCCAAGGTGGGGATGGGGAGATCACTTAGGCCAAGGAGTTCGAGACTAGTCTGGGCAACATAGTGAAACGCAGTCTCTACAGAAAGTATAACAATTAGCTGGGCATGGTGGCTCACGCCTGTATTCTCAGCTCCAAAGGCAGCTGAGATGGGACGTTTGCTTGATCCCAGGACGTGGAAATTGCAGTGAGCTGTGATTGCGCCACTGTACTCGAGCCTGGACAACAGAGTGAGACCCTGTCTCAAATAAAAAGAAAATTTTAAAAAATGGGAGTAGGAGAGAATGTATATACCTAGCATTTTAAGATTACCAAATATATATATAATGGATTGTGAGAATGCCATTAACATAGTTTTATTTTGCAGTTTTGTTGGGTTTCTTTTTTTTTTTTTTTTGAGACAGAGTTTCGCTCTTGTTACCCAGGCTGGAGTGCAGTGGCGTGATCTCGGCTCACCGCAACCTCCGCCTCCTGGGTTCAGGCAATTCTCCTGCCTTAGCCTCCTGAGTAGCTGGGATTACAGGCACACGCCACCATGCCCAGCTAATTTTTTGTATTTTTAGTAGAGACGGGGTTTCACCATGTTGGCCAGGATGGTCTCGATCTCTTGACCTCATGATCCACCCGCCTCGGCCTCCCAAAGTGCTGGGATTACAGGCGTGAGCCACCGCGCCTGGCCAAAAACTCTCAATAAACTAGGTATTGATGGAATGTATCTCAAAATAATAAGCGCTATTTGTGACAAACCCACAGCCAGTATCATACTGAATGGGCAAAAGCTGGAAGCATTCCCTTTGAAAACTGGCACAAGATATGGATGCCCTCTCTCACCACTCCTGTATAACAGAGTACTGGAAGTTCTGGAGATAAATTTGGAAGTACCAGCATATAGGAGGTAATCAGAGCCATACATAAAGATGAGGATCATCTGGTAAAGGGAGTAATGGGAGACCTTCATAGGGCATTTAAATTTGTAGATTAAACATAAAAGTAGCTTTTTAAAAAAGTGGAATGTTTTTACTTTTTGAAGTTAATGCAAAAGAAATATGTATCAGCATCATTTTATGACAAAGCCTGTGAATGTAAAATAATTCTGAATTTCAGAAATACTGAACTAAGTAAAGATTTTATTTATGATTTAAATTATGTACATTTATTAAGCATTTGCTATGTACCAGGCAATGTGAGGATTATAGCAATAAATCACAATCCCTCAAGGAAGACCAGATTTAGTAGGAAAAAACAGGCTGGGCACAGTGACTTACACTGGAAATCCCAGCACTTTGGGAGACCAAGGGTTCTTGGAGCCAGGAGTTCAAGACCAGCCTGGGAAATACAGCAAGATTCCATCTTCACAAAAAGAAGTTTCTAAAATTCATCTGGGTGTGGTGATATACACCTGTAATCCTAGCTACTTGGAAGGTAGAGGCAGGAGGATCACTTGAACCCAGGAGTTCGAGGTTCTAGTGAGCCATAATCACTCCATTGTGCTACAGCCTGGGCAACAGAGTGAGACCATGTCTCTTTAAAAAAAAAAAAAAAAAAAAGATACAAAGGAAGAAAAATAGATGCCCCAAATACAAGGCAGAATCGGCAGTCTGGAAGTAAAAGAGCGTAGATTTTGGAGCCCAGCAGATCTAGGTTTGAACCTCAGCTCTGCTGCTCTCAGTGTAACCTTGGGGAAGTTAATATTTCTGAACTTCTAGTTTCCTTATTTCTAAATTTGTGGTAATAGCACCTACCCTTCAGGTTGCTATGATTAGGGATGATCTGTGTAAACCTAATGCAGTGCTTGCTTGATGTTAAATGTATAATTATTTTTATTAATATTATTGAAGAAGGTAGACTTTATATGGGATAGAAAAATGAGTTACCTTACGCTCTGTGAATTCATTATTTCATTAGTTATGTAGTGAGCCACTACCATGCACAGTGTACTTAGGATTATACTGTGTATATATATTTGTGTTTGTTTTCTAAAGCCTCATTTGTTTTTTTTTTTTTTTTAATACTTGTATAACAGGTCTGTACCCACCAGGTTTATGTATGGTCTTCTCCGCTTTCAAATACCCAGAGATCACCCTGCTCCTCCTGTCACTGTCCTCATCTTCCTCCATTGCTACCGGGATCTGCCTGACTTATCTCTCATAATCTCCTCTTCCTCTGCCTACTCCCATATTTTCCTTGGTAATATTTCTGCTGACTTCACCTCAGACAGCCTTTTAACTTTGCATACAAATTTTTGTTAGCTCCCCCTGCCTACCGTTTTTTGTTTTTGTTTTTGTTTTTGTTTTTTTGAGATGGACTCTTGCTCTACAAGTACAGTGGCACAATCTTGGCTCACTGATAACCTCCACCTCCCAGGCTCAAGTGATTCTCCCAGTTCAGCCTCCCAAGCAGCTGGAAGCACAGGTGTGGACCATCATGCCAGCTATTTTTTATATTTTTAGTAGGGATGGGGGTTTCACCATGTTACCCAGGCTGGTCTCAGACTCCTGAGCTCAGGTGATCCACCAGCATGATTCTTAAGCTCAAGCTTTTCTAGTGGAAAAATTACTTCCCCCAGTTACCTCAGGAATAATTTATCACCTTCTTTCTGTCTTTGTTCATTTTTCTTCTCACATGTTGGAAATCTTCCCAATTATTTCCCTTGGAGATCTCCAGGTGTCCCCACAGAAGTTTCTCCCTGCTGATGCTAATGCTGATACTGACACCAGCATTCCTTGCACACTTAGATCTGGCAGGTGCTCTGCTCCACCTCTACTTTCCCCAGCAGTTGTGCTGTAAACTAATTGGAGGCAGGGATCAGATGTATACCTTTTTGGATTCTCAGTATAGTTTTTTACACACAGGAAATGGCCTATAAATATTAGTTGATCAGAGAGAGGAAGAATGAACAATTCATTTGACCTAGCATTAAAAATAATTTTATAAAAATTATTTTACAAGCAATTGTATTTTGTTTTATTGCCAGTGTTGTGGACATTTTAAAATAATAAATGCAAATAGTCTCAGTGTGGGTTAAATGTGCTTTCGTGGGTTACGTAGGAACTGCTTATTACATTGTTTGATGGCAAATTGTATTCCAAGTTCTAAATAACTGTCTTTACAAAAGCCATTTTGACACATAAGTTATAAGATGTGAACTGTCTGTTCGGAATTTTTTCTTGCCAGTAATTTTTTAAAAAGGGAATTTAGTTTTTGGTAAAGATGCCTTATTTATTTTTCTTATTTATTTAATGAGTGTCTTCTTGTGTCACTTGCCACAAATAAAGATTCTTAAACATTTTCAGCCTCAGGGAATGAAGTAACTGCTAGCTAGAAATAGATCAGGGATTAACAAGTGTAACACATGTTGCTGATGTCATAGGGCTGTGACTTCTGGGAGGCAGACATCCCACTATAACTAAAAATGGGCATCAAGTGCACAGCATACACATTTACAGATTCAAATTTTTACATTTGTTATTGCCAATAAATATGCCACATTATTTTGAGTACCAGCCCATCATTAATTAGTTTAAAAACAATATCTAAGTAATGTCACATCCATCCCTATCCTGCCATGCGCTATTTAGGACTTCCCTGGCCCTCTATGGGACCATTGCACTAGAGCCCTACCCTGCCTCCTGTCCACAGTCCTTCCCTGTCCAACCCACCCACCAAGCCAGTCTTCATCAGACTTCTCTTCACAATGATTCCCCAAAAACTCAGTGCCAAATCAATCCTTTTATTTTCTGATTTCTTTTATCTCTTTCTTTCTCTCTCTTTTTGTTTCTTTTGTGTTTACAAAAATCAAAACAAAATGAGTGAATACACAGAAAGTTTTTGCTTCAACCACTCACTACAAAGTCATCCTCACTGTCTACTCACACTCCCTCTTGCAAATGCATCTTTCTCCACCTAAAAATGTCCAGATGTCTTGAAAGGCCCAGTTTTAAAGCTGCTTCACAATGCTTCTCTGTTCATCTTTTCTATCCACATAGATGAATACACATCATCCTTATTTCTCCTGGGAACTTCATTCTTTTAGAACTTCTGCCTTGTGTTACAGTACAGCTAGTAGATTGCAAGCCCCTTAAGAAGAGTTTGGTTTAATTTTGGACACTTCTTAGCCCTTAGTAGAGGAGTCTGCTCATAGCAGGGACATAAAAAGTGTTTACTGAATAGTTACTTTTTTGGTTTTTTGAGATGGAAGTCTCTGTCACCAGGCTGGAGGGCAGTGGTGCCATCTCAGCTCACTGCAAACTCTGCCTGCCAGGTTTCAGCAATTCTGCCTCAGCCTCCTGAGTAGCTGATACTACAAACACATGCCACCATGCCCCACTAATTTTTGTATTTTTAGTGGAGATGGAGTTTCACCATGTTGGCCAGGATGGTCTCAATCTCTTGACCTCATAATCCACCTACCTCAGCCTCCCAATGTGCTGGGATTAGAGGCATAAGCCACCGCGCCTGGTCTACTTCTCTTTAAGATAGTATAGTTTCAGCATACTTTGTTCAAAGTTGATGTTTGTGATATCTCCTTCTGTCATTCTACATTTTCTTTCACAGGAGTTCCTAGATTTTCAAGATGCAAGAGCAGCCCCATTTTATTAACAACTGTAATCTTGCATTTTATCTGAACCTCATGGTCAGTAAATTATATTGTCTCTCTTGGCAGCCTCGTGTGTAAGCTGAACACAAGGACTACCATCCTGGCAGCAACTAACCCCAAAGGCCAGTATGACCCCCAGGAGTCCGTGTCTGTGAACATTGCCCTCGGTAGCCCACTCTTAAGTCGATTTGACCTGATCCTGGTTTTGCTTGATACCAAGAATGAAGACTGGGATCGTATCATTTCCTCCTTTATCTTGGAAAATAAAGGTATGTGAAGACAGGCAAAGAATTCAAAGCAACAAAGAGAGATTAGTTGTAACTTAAAGAAATTTCCTTTCAAGAAAATTAAATAAATACCCAAGGTACACAATGTAGTACCAGGCAGTAGAGAAAGGCTTAGACAGAAAGCATTGAGAGGAGCCACTTACTGGGCCTTGAATACTGAGTTGAAGGAAAAGGGTCTTTCTCTACCAATGAAACTAACATTGTTAAATATGTCCCTTATGATGAAAGGAGGCAACCTTATGGTATAGAATTACCACTCACATAAAGAAAACCAGAATGAATTATGAAACGAATCTCTAAATGTAGGCTTCTGTTCAAATTAGATTTACTCAGGCCAGGTATGGTGGCTCACCCCTATAATCCCAGCACTTTGGGAGGCTGAGGCAGGTGGATCACCTAGGTCAGGTGTTCAAGACCAGCCTGGCCAACACAGCGAAACCCCATCTCTACTAAAATACAAAAATTATGTGGGTGTGGTGGTGCACACCTGTAATCCCAGCTACTGCAGAGGCTGAGGCAGGAGAATTGCTTGATCCCATGAGGTGGAGGTTGCAATGAATGGAGATCGTGCTGCTGCACTCCAGCCTGGGTGACAGAGCACTCCATCTCAAAAAGAAAAATAGCTTTACTCAAATGTTATTGATTACTGGACAGACCAGAATTATTCTGAATAATTTTTAATAAAGGTAGGAAGCTTACCTTTGTTAAATTTAGATCATAAGACTGTTTTTTCTAAAATTGTGTGCTCTGCAGGCAATATGTCTAGATTTCAATAACCACAAAATGTGAAGATTATCTTTTAACAAATGAGTACCAGAACTTTATAAATACCCTTAAAATGAGATATTTGCTTGTCCTAGAACTTACTGACCTAATACCTGATATATACAGGTTGCCCAAGCAAATCAGAGAAGCTCTGGAGCATGGAAAAGATGAAAACCTATTTCTGCCTTATAAGGAGTCTACAGCCCACACTGTCTGATGTGGGCAATCAAGTTCTTCTCCGGTACTACCAGATGCAAAGGCAGAGTGATTCCCGGAACACTGCCCGGACTACCATTCGCCTGTTGGAAAGCTTGATACGATTAGCAGAAGGTCTATTTCATTCCACAAATGATGCTTATATTAAATGCCACCTGTGTGCAAGGCATGGGGCTTGGCACCATGGATTCAAAGATGAGTGAGAACAACCCCCACTCTAAGGTGCTCACAGTCACTTAAAAATAAAGGCTCTGAGCCAGGAGATCTCTGCTCATCTGAGGACAGATGATGAGTATTGACTAGAATATGATGTCATTAAGAAAGAAGAATCTTTGTGCCATCTCAGGACCTCTTAGAACTTAATATACCATTCATTTAGAAAGCCCTATTTCTGATGTTTTGTTTCTCAGTGGCAGCTGTGTTAGCATTTTGAGTGGGACAGTTTCTTGCTTTGAATTGTTTCCCATATAGCATCGCTGGTTCTTGCTCATTAGTTGCCAGTTGCAGTCTACCCCTGTCATTATAACAACCAAGTTGACAATGCCATGCCCTGTCCCATTACGTATGTACATATAGCTGACATGCATCTTACCTTTTCTTCTAACATTGGCTTTTACATTTTAGCTGTGTTTAAATAATTCTTAAAAAAGAATTTATATGAACTGAATAATAAAATAATAGAAGCTTAATAAAAAGTGCTGTAAAACAAACGGACTTTCTTTTTTAAGGATTTATAGCTAATATTAGGGCAAGAAAAACTCAGAATTTAGAATTGCTTGTTTGGTAGCTTTGAAAAGCTCATAGATCATAGAAGTGCCGGAGATGGGAAATGAGTTTTAATTTTGTGTAGTTTTATAAAAGACTAGAAAGTGAGAACTAAAGTTGCTGAATATTAAATATATGTTTATATAGCCCCTTTCTTTGCTAGAGCCCAGAGTACTTTTCCAGATAAGTATACAGAATTGTGTGGGCTACACAGAAGGATTAGGGGTATTATAGAAACAACCTTAAAGCTAGTTGAATGTTGACTTTTGTCCTTGTTCTAGTAAAATTATTTTGTTATGAGTAGCTCATTCATAACATACACGTGGCAAGTGCCAGGGTGGTGGGAGGTTAGATAGAGAATTACGTTTCTCACCTCAAACATTCCTAAAAACAAACATGTTTTGTTTTTGTAGCTCACGCTCGCCTGATGTTTCGTGATACTGTGACTCTGGAAGATGCTATTACAGTGGTGTCAGTCATGGAGTCCTCAATGCAGGTAAGGGTATTTTGTGTACCTAATTTTTATCCTAACTACAAACTTACTTTTTTTTTGTAAAAAAAAGGGCACTTTATTAACATATAAAAAGTTATTAAAATAGGCATATTCTAGTCCTAGTAATTCCTGGAAATTCCATACGAAACCATTTAAAAGAAGAGGAAACAGTGTCCTGGAGACATTTGCTGCATTGGTGGTGTTGCTTTTGCCTATCGATGTAAAGTAGTGGGGCTCGATCCTTTTTCTCCTCAACACACCCAAGGGATGTTTGTAGTCCCACCAGTGACAGTATAGCTTCCTAGAGCTCTTGCCACCAGGAACTGGGGGAGTGAACTATAGAAAGTTGAAAAAGGCCCCCAAGTGATTTTCATGCCCAACATAGGGGTATAAAGGGTGGTCTTAGCCCCCTGGGGATTGCTGGTCCCTAGAGTATACTTACCACTATGCAGGCTGGCCTGTGGTGACTCTCCTGGTATTTTCTCACCCCTTCAGGGAGGTGCACTGCTGGGCGGTGTGAATGCGCTCCATACTTCCTTTCCTGAAAACCCTGGGGAGCAGTACAAGAGACAGTGTCAACTTATTCTGGAAAAGCTAGAGCTACAGAGCCTCTTGAGTGAAGAGCTTAGAAGACTTGAAAGGTAAGGAATGAAAACCCAGAAAGGCATATAATAGAAACTCCTTGTTTGGCATTTAGTGAAACAAAGAAAGTGTGCTATGCATTAAGTGGAAAAATCTCTCTGTACTGTGTGTAGGGGATTGTTTCAGTTATCTACTGCTGTATAACCAACTGCTCCAAAATTCGGTGACTGCAAACACCACCCACACCAGCATTTTAGTGTTTACTTTTCTAGGTATCAGACATTCAGGCAGGCTCAGTAGGGATAGCTTTTCTTTGCTCCACATTTTGTTGGCTGAGGTAACAACTCAGCAATGACAGAAGCAACATTTCGAAACTTAACCTTCCTAATGACTCCTAAAAATGTGGATAATAGGCTGGCCATGGTGGCTCACTCCTGTAATCCCAGCATTTTGGGAGGCCGAGGCAGGTGGATCACAAGGTCAAGAGATCGAGAGACCATCCTGGCCAACATGATGAAACTCTGTGTCTACTAAAAATAGAAAGAACAATTAGCTGGGTGTGGTAGCATGCTCTTGCAGTCCCAGCTACTCAGGAAACTGATACAGGAGAATCGCTTGAACCCAGGAGGTGGAGGTTGCAGTGAGTAGAAATTGCACTACTGTACTCCAGCCTGGCAACAGAATAAGACTCTGTCTTAAAAAAAATGTGAATAATAGAGAAGGAGGACACATGGGAAGAAACCTGTCATGTGCGTTAGTGAGAATGTGGACTCTTTACCTAAAGAAATTCTGCCCAAACTTTAATGTTCGCATACTCCCAAAATATGTGGACTTCTAAAAACCTGGACTTTGAGCCTGAGAAATAGGAGTGAGGAATGGCAAGTTTATCCATTTTTGGTGTCTTCGTGATCAGTGTAAATGGCTTAATTATTGACCCGCAGCTCTTATTGGTGTTGGTCTCAAAGCTGGGATTTAGTGGATAAAGTACATGAGAAAGTAGAGCAGCTGCAAAGAATTTGGGGACCACAGTGATATTGTTGACTATATTAAATAAAACTTGAGAATTCTTCCTTCTCACAGCGACCTTCTCTTTCTAATTTGTGAAACTTCAGCACAGCCTTCCTGGGGAAGTGTGGGGATGAGCATTCTCCTGCTAATAGCCAGGTGACAGACTACAGTAAACTTGAACTTAGTATGAAATTCACCCCTGTTTCTTTTGGTCTTCTGGATCATTTTATGATCCAGAGCATGGTGCAGAAATCGAAGTTATTCCTTTGGGTTGTTTATGGTTTGATGTGGCTGATTCTTTTCAAGCCACTCCTAGGCTTGGCTTTACTTTTGGAGAGGCTGCTCATTGTGACTGATCCAAAGCACCAGAAACTGACATATGCTGGATTCAAGAAAGGAGAAAAAGTAAGGCTCAGAATCATTGTTATGTGTTGGAAAGACGGCAATTGGACTTCCCAAATTTAAAATGACCCTCCTGGAGGGAAAGAAAGGAAAAAAGAAAGCATTTGACAATACAAAAGAAAGGATTCTGCCTTAAAATGTTGTTTTCTACTGGTTTTTATTTATAATGTAGAGGCGTGTTCTGGTGTTGATCATCCTGAGAAAGCAACAAAACCAGGTACCTTGCAAATGAAAGTGAATTACTACCTCCAACAATCTAATGCTAATCTTATAAAATGAGAAAAATTCAACTAGCATATGGGTTTTTACTGTTTTGGAAGGAATTCTCTATTCCTTAAGGAGATAATTATAATGAAACCATTTATAGGTTTTTCATGTTTTACTTCCAGAAAATGCTTTATTCTGGTGACAGTATGACTCAAATAGTGGACATTCTATCCACCTTAAAACAGAGTGCAGGCCAGGCATGGTGGCTCACACCAGTAATCCTAGCACTTTGGGAGGCTGAGGTGGGCAGATCACTTGAGGTCAGGAGTTCAAGACCAGCCTGGCAAAATTGGTGAAACCCCATCTTTACTAAAAATACAAAAATTAGCTGGGTGTGTTGGCTGGTGCCTATAATACCAGCTACTCGGGAGACTGAGGCAGGAGAGTCGCTTGAACCTGGGAGGCAGAGGTTGCAGTGATCTGAGATTGAGTGAAACTCTGTCTCAAAAAAAAAGAATTAGACTAAAATAGGGCTAACTTAGTCTACCCTAACTTATTCTCATCTTTTAGGACATTTTTCTGGAACTTTAACATTTGTCAGTAGACCTGACCTCAATTTGATGCTGAGACGTATACTAAGTAGTGGCAGTTTTGAAAGCTATTTGCTTTTTTGTTTGGTTGTAACTCAAATTAGTAAAAATGAACCTAGATTTGCTTATTGATATTTTCAGATCTATGTTGAGTGATATAGCACAATATTTTTACAATAATTTAGGGGGCTTTTTTCTTATTATAAAGGTAATGCATGTTTTCTATTTTGTATTTTTAGAAATGCCAGTAATGAATTAATTAGAAAACAAAAATCACATGAAATCTTACTTCCCAGAGATTTATACCATTAACATTTTAATGTATTTAAATACATTTAAATTTAAGGTATTTTCTTATATTTTCTATGATTACACATGAATTTTAGAATAACTTACTCATCTGCTTTCTGGTATAGTATCTTTTCAAAGTGAGTACGTAGAAGAGGGATCATATTGTACTTATAAGAAAAAGGCATTTCTAGGCTGTCAGGAAGGGCTTTCTAAAGGACCTACTTATAGGGAACTACAATCCTTATTACGAAGTCATCCTCCCTGATAACCAAAGGGAAATTTGAAATGACAAATAAGAGATTGAAGAAGATGGCCAAATAGGAACAGCTGCAGTCTGCAGCTTCCAGTGAGACCACTACAGAAGGTGGGTGATTTCTGCATTTCCAACCGAGATATCCAGTTTATCTCATTGGGACTACTGGTTAGGCAGTGGGTGCAGCCTACAGAAGGTGAGAAGCATGGTGGGGCATTGCCTCACCCAGGAGGTGCAGGGAGCCAGGGGATCTCCCTCCCCCAGCCAAGGGAAGCACTGAGGGACTATGCTACCTAGCCTGGATACTATGCTTTTCCCATGGTTTTTGCAATCCATGGATCAGGAGATTACCTCATGGCCCTGGGTTTCAAGCACAAAACTGGGTGGCAGTTTGGGCAGATACTGAGCTAGCTGCAGGATTTTTTAATGTACTGCAGTGGCACCCGAAACCACAAGACAGAACCATTTGCTCCCCTGGAAAGGGAGCTGAAGCCAGGGAGCAAAGTAGTCTTAGTCGGCAGGTCCCACTCCCACAGAGCCCATCACGCTAAGAACCACTGGCTTGAAATTCTCACTGCCAGCACAGCAGTCTGAAGTCGACCTGGGATGATCAAACTTATAGGGGGAGGGGTTTCAGCCATTACTGAGGCTTGAGAAGGTGGTTTTCCCCTGGCAGTGCTAAGGAGGCTGGGAGGTTTGGACGGGGTGGAATCTGCCACAGCGTGGCTGTGGCCAGATTGCTTCTCTAGATTCCTCTTCACTGGTAGGGCATCTCTGAAAGAAAGAAGCCCCAGTCCGGGGATTGCAGATAAAACTTCCATCTTCCTGAGACAGGGCACCTGGGGGAAGGGGCAGCTGTGGGCACAGCTTCAGCAGACTTAAAATTTCTTGCCTGCTGGCTCTGAAGAGAGCAGCTGATCCTGACAAGAAGGATTCTCCCAGTACAGCGCTTGAACTCTGCTAAGGGACAGACTGCCTCCTCACGTGAGTTCCTGACCTCCATGCCTCCTGATGGAGAGAGACCTCTGAACATGGGTTGACAGACACCTCATACAGGTGAGCTCCAGCAGGTTACCAGCTGATGCCTCTCTGGGACAAAGCTTCCAGAGGAAGAAGCAGGCAGCAATCTTTGCTGTTCTGCAGCCTCCACTGGTGATACCCAGGTGAACAGAGTCTGGAATGGACCTCTAGCAAACTGCGGCAGACCTGCAGAAGAGGGACCTGACTGTTAGAAGAAAAACTAACAAACGGGAAGCAAAAACATTAACATCAACAAAAAGGGCCCACCACACAAAAACCCCATCCAAAGCTCATCAGTTCAAAGATCAAAGGTAGATAAATCCACAAAGATGAGGAAAAAACAGCACAAAAATGCTGAAAATTGCAAAAACCAGAATGCCTCTTCTCCAAATGATCACAACTTCTCTCCAGCAAGGGCACAAAACTGGGTGGAGAATGAGATTAACGAATTGACTGAAGTGAGCTTCAGAAGGTGAATAATAAACTACTCTGAGCTAAAGGAGCATGTTCTAACCCAATGCAAGAATGCTAAGAACCTGATAAAAGATCATAGGAACTCCTAACTAGAATAACCAGTTTAGAGAGGAGCATGAATTACCTGATGGAGCTGAAAAACACAGCATGAGAACTTTGTGAAGCATATACAAGTATCAGTAGCCAAATTGATCAGGTGAAAGAAAGGTTATCAGAGTTTGAAGATCAACCTACTGAAATAAGGCACGAAGACAAGATTAGGAAAAAAAAAGAATGAAAAGGAATGAACAAAGCCTCCAAGAAATATGGGACTGTGTACCTGAAAGTGACGGGGAGAATCGAACCAAGTTGGAAAACACACTTCAGGATATTATCCAGGAGAACTTTCCCAGCCTAGCAAGACAGGCCAACATTCAAATTCAGGAAATACAGAGAACACCGCTAATATACTTCTCAAGAAGGGCAACCCCGAGACCCATAATCATCAGATTCTCCAAGGTTGAGACAAAGGAAAAAATGTTAAAGGCGGCCGGAAAGAAAGGTTGGTTTACCACAAATGGAAGCCCATCAGACTAACAGCGGATCTCATAGCAGAAACCCTACAAGCTAGAAGAGAGTGGGGGCCAATATTCAGCATTCTTAAAAGAACAGAATTTCAAATTCAGCCAAACTAAGCTTCATAAGTGAGGGAGAAATAAAATCCTTTACAGAGAAGCAAATGCTGAGAGATTTTGCCACCAGCAGGCCTGCCTTAGAAGAGCTCCTGAAGGAAGCACTAAATATGGAAAGGAAAAATTGGTACCAGCCACTGCAAAAACACACCAAAATATAAAGAGCAATAACACTATGAAGAAGCTACATCAACTAATGTGCAGATTGACCAGCTAGCATCATGATGACAAGGTCAAATTCACACATAACAGTATTAACCTTAAATGTAAATGGGCTAAATGCCCCAATTAAAAGACACAGACTGGCAAAATGGTTAAAGTAAAGCCCAATCAGTGTGATGTATTTAGAGACCCATCTCATGTGTAAAGACACACAGAGGCTCAATAAAAAGATGCAGGTAAATTTACCTAGAAAGTGGAAGGCAGAAAAAAAGCAATGTTTGCAATACTAGCTTCTGACAAAACAGACTTTAAACCAGCAAAGATTAAAAAAGACAAAGAAGGACATTATATCATGGTAAAGGGATTAATGCAACAAAAGAGCTAACTAAACTAAATATATATGCATGCAATACAGGAGCACCCGGATTCATAAAATAAGTTCTTAAGAGACTACAAAGAGACTTAGACTCCTACACAAGAATAGTGGGAGACTTTAACACCCCACTGTCAATATTAGACAGATCAACAAGAGAGAAAATTAACAAGGATATTAGGACTTGAACTCAGCTCTGGACCAAGCAGACCTTATAGATATCTATAGAACTCTCCACCCCAAATCCACAGGATATACATTCTTCTCAGCACGTCATAGCACTTACTCTAAAATCGACCACATAATTGGAAGTAAAACACTCCTCAGCAAATGCAAAAGAACATAAATCATAACAGAAATCATATAGTGCAATCAAATTAGCACTCGGGATTAAGAAACTCACTCAAAACCACACAACTACATGGAAACTAAACAACCTGCTCCTGAATGACAACTGGATAAGTAACAAAATTAAGGCAAAAATAACAAAGTTATTTGAAGCTAATGAGAACAAAGAGATAACATACCAGAATCTCTGGAACACAGCTAAAGCACTGGTGAGAGGGAAATTTATAGCACTAAATCCCCACATCAGAAAGCAAGAAAGATCTAAAATCAACAGCCTAACATCACAATTAGAAGAACTAGAGAAGCAAGAGCAAACAAATTCAAAAGCTAGCAGAAGACAAGAAATAGCTAAGATCAGAGCAGAACTGAAGGAGTCATAGGTTAACAAAATAGATAGACTGCTAGCCAGACTAATAAAGAAGAACAGAGAAGAATCAAAAAGACACAATAAAAAATGATAAATGGAATTTCACCACTGATGCCACAGAAATACAAACTGCCATCAGAGAATACCATAAACACCTCTATACAAATAAACTGGAAAATTTGGAAGAAATGGATAAATTCCTGGACACATCCGCCCTCCCAAGACTAAACCAGGAAGAAGTCAAATGCCTGAATAGACCAATAACAAGTTCTGAAGTTGAGGCAGTAATTAATAGCCTACCAACCATAAAAAGCCCGGGACCAGATGAATTCACAGCCAAATTCTTCCAGAGATACAAAGAACAGCTGGTACCATTCCTTCTAAAACTATTACAAACAATAGAAAAAGAGAGACTCCCCCCTAAGTCATTTTATGAGGCCAGCATCATCCCGATTGCAAAACCTGCCAGAGACACAATAAAGGAAGAAAATTCTGGCTAATATCCCTGATGAACATTGATGTAAAAATCCTGAATAAAATACTGGCAAATTGAATCCAGCAGCACATCAAAAGGTTTATCCACCACGATTAAGTCAGCTTCATCCCTGGGATGCAAGGCTGCTTCAACAGCTGCTTCAACAAATCAATAAACGTAATTCATCACATAAACAAAACCAGTGACAGAACCCACATGATTATCTCAATAGGCCTTTGATAATATTCAACACCCATTCATGCTAAAAACTCTCAATAAACCAGGTATTGATGGAACACATCTCAAAATAATAACAACTATTTATGACAACCAGTATCATACTGCATGGGCAAAAGCTGGAAGCATTCCCCTTAAAAACCAGCACAAGACAAGGATGCCCTCTCTTATCACTCCTGTTCAACATAGTATTAGAATTTCTGGCCAGAGAAATCAAGCAATAGAAAGAAATAAAGGGTATTCACACTGGAAGAGAGGAAGAGTCAAACTCTCTGTTTACAGATTACATTATTGTATATTTAGAAAACCCTGTTGTCTTACCCAAAACTCCTTAAGCTGATAAACAGCTTCAGCAAAGTCTCAGGATACAAAATCAGTGTGCAAAAATCACAAGCATTCCTATATGCCAGTAGTACACAACCAGAGAGCCAAATCATGAGTGAACTCCCATTCATAATTGCTACAAAGAAAATAAAATACCTAGGAATACAACTTACAAGGAAACTGAAGGATCTCTTCAAGGAGAACTACAAACCTCTGCTCAGGGAAATGAGAGAGGACACAAACAAATGGTAAAAATTCCATGCTCATGGATAGGAAGAATCAGTATTGTGAAAATAGCCATACTGCCCAAAGTAATTTATAGATTCAATGCTATTCCCATCAAGCTACCATTGACTTTCTTCACAAAACTAGGAAAAACTACTTTAAATTTCATATGGAACCTAAAAAGAGCCTGTATAACCAAGACAATCCTAAGCAAAAAGAACAAAGCTGGAGGCATCATGCTACCTGACTTCAAACTATACTATACGACTACAGTAACCAAAACAGCATGATACTAGTACCATTGAAACAGAACAGAGGCTTCAGAAATAACACCACACATCTACAACCATCTGATCTTTGACAAACCTGATAAAAACAAGCAATGGAGAAAGGATTCCCTATTTAATAAATGATGCTGGGAAAATTAGCCATATGCAGAAAACAGAAACTGGAGTGCCCCACCTTATACCTTATACAAAAATTAACTCAAGATGGATTAAAGACTTAAATGTAAAACCTAAAACCATAGCAACCTTAGAAGAAAATCTAGGCAAACCATTCAGGACATAGGCATGGGCAAAGACTATGACTACAACACCAAAAGCAATGGTAACAAAAGCCAAAATTGACAAATGGGGTCTAATTAAATTAAAGAGCTTCTGCTCAGCAAAAGAAACTATCATCAAAGTGAACAGGCAAACTACAGAATGGGAGAAAATTTTTGCACATCTATCCATATGACAAAGGGCTAATATCTAGAATCTATAAGGAACTTAAACAAATTTACAAGAAAAAAAAACCCATCAAAAAGTGGGTAAAGGATAGGAACAGACACTTCACAAAAGAAGATGTTCATGCAGCCAACAAACATATGAAAAAAAGCTCATCACTGGTCATTAGAGAAATGCAAATCAAAACCACAATGAGATGCCACCTCATGCCAGTTAAAATGATGATCATTAAAAAGTCAGGAAACAACAGATGCTGGCTAGGCTGTAGAGAAACAGGAACACTTCTACATTGTTGGTGGGAGTGTAAATTAGTTAAGACAGTGTGGTGATTCAAGTATCTAGAACTGGAAATAACATTAGACCTAACAATCCCATTACTAGGTATATACCTAAAGGATTATAAATCATTTTTCTATAAAGTCACATGCACATGTATGTTTATTACAGTTCTATTTACAAAAGCAAAGACTTAGAACCAACCCAAGTGCCCATCCATGATAGACCGGATAAAGAAAATGTGGCACATATACACCATGGAATACTGTGCAGCCATGAAAAAGGATGAGTTCATGCCCTTTGCAGGGACATGGATGAAGCTGGAAACCATCATTCTCAGCAAACTAACACAGAAACAGAAAATCAAACACCGCATGTTCTTACTCTTAAGTGGGAGTTGAACAGTGAGAACACATGGACACAGGGAGGGGAACATCACACGCCAAGGCCTGTTAGGGGTCAGGGGCAAGGGGAGGGAGAGCATTAGGACATATACATAATCCATGTGGGGCTTAAAACCTGGATGAGAGATTGATAGCTGCAGCATACCACCATGGCACATGTATACCTATTTAACAAACCTGCATATTCTGCAGATGTACACCAGAACTTAAATAGAAAAAAGAAAGTTGTCCTTCTGGCAGTATTTCAGTTTCTAATTTGCCCAAGATTTAAAATGATTATCACTCAACAAATCCTTCATTCATAGATGGTAAATAGATTTTAATTCTGTATCAAATTGATAGAAGAGTAAGCTGCCCAGTACACATGTTGAAACACGCCTGGGCTTTGCAGGAAGGATTGTCACAGTTGTGTGGGAATGTCTGCCATGAATGTGAATACATTCAGTACAGAAGTATCACAGACTCTTGACTCCTGAGGAAGGTGACTGCTCAGCTGCACTCAGTACCTCAGCTGGGTAGAGATGTGAGACATCATAATCTCCAGTCTTTCATTTGGTTCTCTGATCTGCAAACTGACTCCTAAGCAACTTGGCCAACAACCCACTTGGTCAGCAGTCAGCTACTGCATGGATAGCAACAGGTCTATCTTATATGTGAACGTTTAACATGAGAAATGAAGCTCAGGGTTTTACACTGATCTTCAAACTATCTTGAATGAATTAGACTTTTGGAGAGATCGCAAAATGAAGACAAACCTCTTATTTGATTTTCTTTATTTTACTACAATTTTAGGTTAAATTAGTGTTTATCTGAGTATGTAAATTGTATATTGACTTTAAAAGGATTATTTCCTTCTGCTGCTGTGGGAGGCTGTGTTTGATATTAACTTGGAATTATGCGGGACTTAAATCTTTTAAGATGGCATCTCAGAGACTGAAGAAATGAATAGGTTAGGAAAAATTCTCTTCCCTTCAAGACATGTTTTGTTTATTTGTCTCTGCTATAGGTTACAGAATCAGAGTGTGCACCAATCTCAACCACAGGTATTGGAGATGGAGACTACTCCAGGGTCCTTGAGAAATGATCCAGAGGAAGAATCAAACTTCAGAACTTCAACACAGCAGGAAATCAACTGTAGCACGCATACCTCCTCTCCTGGAGGCAGCCCTGAGCGAAGCCCGGTTCCAGATCCCCTACCTCATCTGGAGCCTAATAGATCAAGCAGGAAACATTCAGCTGAGCACAAAAATAGCAGAGATGACAGTTTAGATTGGTTTGACTTCATGGCAGCTCATCAGAGTGAACCTAAAAACACTGTTCCTGTGTCTCCTTATCCCAAAACATCTGGAGAAAATATGGCTTCGAAGATCTCTAACAGGACATCTCAGGGTAAGGAGAAGAGTAAGCCAGGCCAAAGGAGCAAAGTGGACACTGGGTTGCTTCCATCACCAGGAGAGTCAGGTGCTCCACGGAGGCCAGACAATGTGGAGGGTAAAAAGAAAAAAAGGCTAGCATTGGATTCTGAAGCAGCAGTCTCTGCTGATAAATCAGACTCAGTACTGATTCATCATGTCCCCAGGAACCTGCAGAGGCTGTGCAAGGAGAGGGCCCAGAAGTTATGCAGAAATAGCACCAGGGTGCCTGCACAGTACACACTCCCTTCCCATCCTCAGTCCACTTCTGTGCATAGCCCAGAGAGAACACTGGAATCACCCAAAAGAAAGAGACCGAAATCGCTTGTGCAAGTGGAGGAGTCTTCAGTTGAAAATGTTAAGCCTGCAGGTTCCCCGGGAGCCAAACTGGCAAAATTTACTTTCAAACAGAAGTCAAAACTGAACCACTCCTTTGAAGATCCCAGCCATGTATCGCTTGGTGCAACTAAAATAGCAGCACATAGTCCTAAAATTTCCCAGTGTGGAACAAGAAGAGATGCAGCCTTGCCAGTAAAGGGTCCAGAAAGTTTGACATCTGCCCCAGGAAACCGGATCTCGGAGCAGCCGCAGGGTGAGACAAAGGAGGTGCTGCAGCAGCCACCAGAGAAACGCAGACCAAGAGAGAAGGTGATGTGTGCCCCTGAGAAGAGGATTATTCAGCCTGAATTAGAGCTTGGGAATGAGACTGGGTGTGCTCATCTTGGAAACAGAAGGGAAGAGGTTTCGGGCAGTAATAAAAGCGGCAAGGTTCATGTGGGCACATTAGCCAAACTGGCAAACTTCTGCTTTACTACCCCATCGGAATCCAGATCAAAATACCCTCCTCCTGAAAGGGAGAACCGAGGTGAGAGAGGCCCAAGCTCCCCTCCTATAACCACAGCTCCAATGGGTAGCAGTAAAAGGAAATCTTTTCAGCTCCATGGGTCCACCGAGAAATTGATTCTTCCCAAAAAATCTCTCTTCACTTTACCAGAACTAGATGATGAAGCATTTGATTGTGACTGGGATGAAGAGATGAGAAAAAAGCCGTAATTGGGAAAAGCTTTCTGGTCAAATCTCACCTTCCCCAACTCCACGCAGCACCTTCATGATATCAATACGGTATTTATAAATGTATAGGACGATTGGCCATACTGAGGATTACTCTGAATAGCAGCTCCCCCATAAAGCTTTCTAATTTCAGGTTAATCTTTGTTACTTAAAAAATAGTATAATCAGTTTAGGTCAGTGTGATACCAGCAGCTGAGCTAAATTAATTATGTTGTACTGAATTTTACAAATGGAGTATTTGTATTCCTGAAGATGTTTCTGGGTGGTTGTTGTTGTTGTTGTTGTTGTTGTTGTTTTTAAAGAGGGAGAGGGTCTTCCCTAGATTAATTTCTTCTTTCATTCACTCAGAAACAAATGCCAAGAAGGTAGCACTCATAAATCTAACAAGGCAGATGAACTCTTTTTTTACCTTTTTTTTTTTTTTTGTATTTTCACCTGGAATGGGCTAAGTACAGTGAATATTTATAATCGCTTGGATGATTTGCCAAAATCAGATGCTTTTTCTAATATTTTTGTTTGCATGGATCAGGTTAAATGTGACTAACGCTTTTCTTTCTTTGGGAGGCATCCTTACAATTCCATGGTGTTCTTAAAGATCTGTCAGCTGGTCAAATAGTACCTTTTTGAAGTACTGACCTTCTGAATTTTCCTTTCTTTCTTGGGCCAACATTTTGTGCTTCAGATTCTTTTTTCTCTTGGGGCCCTACTTTCAAGCAAAATCCTGTGATCAGAAGAAGAGTAAAGGCCAGGCACAGTGGCTCACTCCTGTAGTCCCAGCTACACGGGAGGCTGAGGCAGGAAGATTGCTTAAGCCCAGGAGTTTAAGGTTATAGTGAGTTGTGGTCAACACCACTGTATTCCAGGCTGAGTGACAGAGCAAGATCCTGTCTCTAAAAATAAAATAAATGAAGAAGAGAGAGTACGTAGTAATCTCGATCAAACATCATGTCTCATCCACCCAGCTGGTTAATATGGAAATGTGATTCCTACTAAGTTGTGATTCACTTGTCTTTAAAACTAAGGAAATTATGTACTATTTTTGGTAAGAATAGATAATCTCAAGCTTTGTCTTTCTATGTGCTTTTAAAATCACTTACTCCTTTGGATTCTAATAAAGTTTATTGGGATTCTATAATTACAGACTTTCTCTTCTGAAGTGTGAATTTGTAACCTGATTGTTTAATTGTCCAAGGGACTTTTGGATATAGAATGCTCAAAACTATATGTATTTTGTTTAATTTTCACTTCATTAAATTCATGCAGAGAAAAATTTAGGAAATGCAATTTTTCTTAAGCATTTAAACATTCTAAAATTCACTAATTAAATTTTCTGAAAAATGTTAAACTATGAGTACAAATTTAGTGTGGCTGAGTCTTGACATGATTGGCCGTAATGAGTACCATTCTCTAAAGTTTGAAACACCTTAAACAGCTGATAGAAGATATGCATAAACAAGATTGCAAAAATTATTATTTCTGTATCTGTTTAATAACTTCCCATATAGTATGATTCTTAATATATTCCTTAATATAATCTTTCAGTTTTATTGCTTTCCTGCGTTTCTGTGTTCTTACTAGGACTAAAGGAAAAGGAATGGATATGGGTCTTTGACCAGTTGAATCTTGATCTGGATGTGGTCTGGTTATTTAGATGACGATGACTCAAACCTGAGCCACAGTGTGGGGCTGACTTTTTTTAAGGGTAAATTTTTAAGTCTCTTTCTTATTAATTTTTGTCTTTGAAACTTGGTATCTTTTGCATTAATGATGCATTAGGTTTTGCATGGCTGACAGTACCTAACCTGTTGGTGTATCATTAGGATATTTTGATCTGATATGTTATTTAGAATGTTTGCATTCTTTATTGGGACTTTTGGTTTTAGAGGTTTCATTTTTAGTAATAAGAGATTTAATTTTCATAACTTGTCTCTTTAGGACACTGAGTCATTCATATTTTAAATTACAGTATTGAACTGTCTGTCTTCCTTGGTCATTGTGTATGACTGCCAATGCCACCTTCTACCTAGTTATAATTTGTGCCTACCATCCATCCTATTATTTTGTGCTAATCAATTAATTCATTTTCCATTAATCAATTAATCCATTTTCCATTTTAGTACCTTCTGTCAAGATTTGGCCAAATTACCAGTTCCATATGTTTATTCTTTGGTGCTTACCCAGATAGAAATAACTATATACCTAAATATTTTTAACAGACATAATTATTCAAAGACATAAAATACCCAATACATATTGAATATCCCTTATCTGAAATGCTTAGGCCTGGAAGTGTTTTGGATTTTGGAATATTTGCACTATACTTACACTTACTGGTTGAGCATCCCAAGTCTGAAAATCCAAAATCCAGAATGCCCTAATGAGCGTTTCCTTTGAGCATCATGTCAGTACTCAAAAAGTTTTGAATTTGGGATTTTTTGATATTCATCCTGTATAACATCCTTCTTACTAAAAAGTTAAACTTCTATCACAGACTGTTTTTTGTTATAACTGCCTAACTGTGCTTATATTTAATGCTCAGTCTCACAGCTTGGTCAAAGTCCCTTTATGTTGACCTGAATGTCCTTTTAGCATTCTGATGTTTCTAAAAGCATCCATGCTGTCTGAAAACAACAGCAGGATGTTTCATGCCCATTTTGATTTCTTCCTGCCCCATATCATGGAATCAGCTATCCCCAAGGCATTTTGTTACCTTTGAAGGTCAGTAGTGTTAGAGACTGTAGGCCTCAGGGTCTCCTGTGCAGGAGAATCACTAGTGGGCAAAAGTTCTTCCACTGTTGTTGGGTCAATTTTAGTAGGTTCGGAGCTGGAAAATGTTTTGATGTCCTGAGGTCACGTTTTATCCTGCTGTATCCTACTTTTCTTGTAGATGTGATTTCATGATGAGTAAAACTTTTTCTTATATGGTCTTTAATGTGCATACCAAGGAAGCACATGGGTTATCTTGGGGAATATTAATAGTCTCATAGATCACATTTCTGTTCAATAAAGAAAGGTGTACAAAAGAACCTTTGGTCAGGTATGGTGGCTCACGCCTGTAATCTTTGCACTTTGGGAGGCCGAGGCGGGTGGATCACTTGAGGTCAGGAGTTTAAGACCAGCCTGGCCAACATGGTGAAACCCTGTCTCTACTAAAAATACAAAAATTAGCCAGGCGTGGTGGCGGGTGCCTGTAATCCCAGCTACGTGGAAGTCTGAGGCAGGAGAATTACTTGAGCCTAGGAAGTGGAGGTTGTAGTGAGCTGAGATTGCGCCACTGCACTCCAGCCTGGGTGACATGGTAAGACCCTGTCTCAAAAAAAAAAAAAAAAAAAAAACCTTTAATTCTGAATCAACTTGCCAAAATATTTTTATTTGAGTCTCAGTGTACTCCTTGAAAACATTTTAATAATGTAAAATTATCCAAACACAATAAAAGCTATGTTTAAATTTCTTTGTGAGAGGACCAAACCAGAATTTAAATTCTATTATGACTATATGAGATAATGGAATTTTCTGGTGGTATAAAAAATTAATCTTCAATGCATATGTAGTATTCTAAAATTTATCATAGCAATTTTATTGTAATTGGTGTCTCATAGAAATATGGGCAAAACAAACATTCTGATATCTTTAACTCTTGTTCAATACAAATTTTTAACTTTTTTGAAGATATACCAAAACTTTAAAGATTTATTCTTGGTTGACAAATTTTAATTCTAACAAACCTACACATTCTCTAGTTAGGTGCTGAAGTTTCTACTTAACCAGTGGAATGCTAGAGAAAATCTCAGGTTAACTGCAAAGAGCTTGCCTTTAGCCAGTTAACAATATTTAGGAATTCATAAACTGTTCAACCTTGAATTCTAGGTCACTAGGGACTTCCTGGGACCAGGTGAACCTTTCAGATGCGGCTTATCAAACAACCAGTTTCCAAACCTATCAACATCACAATGTAGGAAGCTAAGCCAGTGTATCTTCCTCAGTGTTCAAAATCACCCTCTGAGCTTGCCCTGCTTATTAACATTTAAGAAAGATAAAAGCCCCCTGGCTCACATTAGTACCCACTCCGATTGGGGTGTTCCTGTCAGTGTTCTCTGGCATGTGACATAGCCCCCCAGGCATAAGGGGAGCCATTACCCACACACATCCTCTTCACTGTCACTCAGAGGACATACACAATTATATGTCCTCTTATACACAGGAAGTGGTGGCAACTGCCTCTTATAACACACTTTACAGTTTTTCTTGTATCTGTTTCACTGCCACACCTCCTTAAAGGCTTAAAAATTCATCTAAGGGTAATATTTGTAATAAAAGTGAACTTGACAAATATTAAACTAAACAAAATTGTGAATACTCTGGTGCAAGATACAGTTTAAGGTAGGAAATGGGATATACACACTGGGCCAGGACTTACCAAGAATGTTGAGTACTTTATATATCTTATAACTGTGAATTATTTTTAGACTGCTCTTCTTTGTGTTTAGTTGGAATTTTGATGCCTTGGTTGAGTTGAACTGCCAGGAAGCAAGCATTTGTATCAAGTATGTTTTTATGTGGGAACAAACTTGGTTTAACTTACAGCTTTCACAATAGGCCAAACCAATACTGGGATATTGCTTACTATTTTGAGGTTTAACTTTTTCAGTGCTCAATAATACATAGACTGCAAGGTGGGTGGATCACTCGAGGTCAGGAGTTCAAGACCAGCCTGGCCAATGTGGCAAAATCCCGTCTCTACTAAAAATACAAAAATTAGTGGGGGTGTGGTGGCACATGCCTATAGTCCCAGCTACTTGGGAGGCTGAGGCAGGTGAATCCCTTGAACCCAGGAGATGGAGATTGCAGTGAACCGAGATTGTGTCACTGTACTCCAGCCTGGGCGACAGAGCAAGACTGCATCTCAAATAAAATTTAAAAATCCATAGAGTGGGTAATAGAGCAAAACTAAGAAGCAGGCGGATTGGGTTCTAGAACTAGCCAGTAGTGTGACTTTGCCGTCTTCAGTGGTCTTGTCCATAAAGTCTGAGGATCAGGCTTATCTATTACGTATTGTTGAATTACAGAAAAGGAAAACCTCAGAAGCTAGCTGAAATAAAGGCAAGTTTGCTGTAGGGATACAACAGGGAGTCTCATTAAGGACAGGAAACAAAGTCCAACCAGGCTGCATGGGCTCAGAACTGGAAAGTCAGGACTGAAGTGTCTCCTTGGCCTCTCCTGGGTCCTGAAGGTCCCGTGTGGTTGCCTCTGTCACTGAGTGTGCTCGTTTCTTGTCCCTCCCAGCAGCCCCATGTTCTATGCTCACTCAAGGCTTATCTGATACAGGTGCCTTCTGGCTTTTGAACTGCTTTGGGGCCTGGGTTCAGCTGTGACTTTCTTTGACCTTCCCAGATGATGCCCCACCCTCATCTTTGTGATTCAAGCTTTTTAGTTCAGATTCTTGGTGGGTTCATCTTGGTTTGAAAGGGAGTGGAGATTGAGGAGGAGAGTGGTCACCTGGTATAGACACAGCTGCTTGAGCTGTGGGTAGAGAGAGTCTGTAAGAATGTGGGGTGGCAGGCGGTGATGGGGCAGTCTACTGCATCCCTGTCTCCCTGGAGCTTTTGGTTTTAGGTTCTATAATTATACCACTTCTATTTTCTATTATAATTACTGAATTAAGAGAGCTTTAAGGCACTTGGGCCATCTTTCCCAAAGAGCTATGTAAATTCCTGACCTCACGGCAGCTAGGTGCCTTACAGGAATTACAAGCCACTTTTGGCCATGCGGGAAGTGCAGCTTAGGCCACAGGCCACAGAGGGGGCTATTTATTGTGTCACTAGTTATGAAACTTCATTTTCCTGTGTATAAATTGCTCACCATAACTACAGCATAGCTCTTAAAAATACTTAAATTCAAAGTAGATGAGAGTATGCAAAGAGTATTACTCTGAAATATGTTTAGGAATAATCTCTGTGGTTAAGAGATATATATATATTATTTTCCAGATTTTCAACTTTACAATTGCCAATGAAACAGGGATTAGATCCACTCTGAGGAGAGAATACAAAAGTGTCTTAGGCCTGCTTTAATCCTGTTTAAAATTGCAGAGAAATGGTACTCAAGAAGTAATTTTAAACTGAGGAGTAATGCAATTTTGACCTTTAATCTTATTTTATCCCTCTGGGAAATTAAATTGCTTTTTCAGCAGGAAAACTCAAAGCTATTGGGAGGGATCTTGCTGCCTTTGAGGGGACTCTGTGAATAGGGAATGATGCTGTTGCCTGGGGCATGGTACCTCCCTGGAGAGGGTCCTTTGTATGTAGACTTGGCCCCTAGGACCAGTAAAAGTGGAGAGAAAATTGTACAACATGGTCCATCCTGAATGAAAAAGTCCCTGCCGGACACTGCCCAGTTGTTTTTCTTCCCACTCATCATTACTTCTTCATAAAGGTTACAAAAGCAATGAAATTTTGATTTTAAGTTCTTGTTTGTCCCAGTGAAATTTTAGGTACAACATAACAGTAATATCAATCATCACAAGATTAGTATTTAAGGTTTCCAAGACATTTAATATGTGACAATATTAATATTCACACAGCAGTACTATTTATAGTTCAGGTAATACCTTATTTTACAAATGAGAGAAAAGCTCCAACATTTAAATGGTTTTTCTAAAAATGTCTTTTTACTTGAAAGATGATGAGGTTCTGGGACATATGCTTCTTAGCTCCTTCCTTCACTTCTTATTGCCCCATAAAAAGTATCTATTCACAAAGGGTAAAATCCATTTTGGTTGTTTGCTATGTGCTAGTCATTCATGTAAGCATTTTTCAAGTATCATTTAATCCTCACAACAGTCTATGGTATAGGTAATATCCTCATTTTACAGATTAGGTAATTGCATCTTAGAGATACTAAATAACTTAATCAAGGTTACATGACTAGTCAATGATTCGATACCCATGTTAATTCACAAAGGAGGAAAATATTACCTACAAGAAACTTCACTTTGCCCTGCTCTTCATCGCTTCCCACTGCCACACATCTACCTCTGCCACAGTCTGCACTGTGTCCTGCCTTCACTCCATTACAAGACATGGGTTATCCATGCTTTTGCCAAAGAAACCCTTCCTCCTGCCTACCAGATTCCATCCCCTCTTGCCCCTCATTCCTCCTGGGCTTGGCTCCAGCAGTTCTCTCTGCACTCCTGCTTCGTCAGTGTACCCCTTCCACCATCATACAAACATCCTGATACCTGTTCCATCTTCAAGACACCTCTCTCGACCCTACTTCTCCCTTTCAGCAAAACTTTAGAGCAGTTGGCTATTCCCCTTGTCTCCAGGTCTCTCCTGAACCCACTGCATGGGTTTTTGCCATTACCACTGCATGGAAACTCTTCCATCAGGGTCATTACTGCCCTTCGATGCTCGATTCCCAGTCCTTATTACACAGGACTAAACATTTGATTACTTTCCCCTCCCTGAAATCCTGTGTCACTTGGTTTACAGGACATTATATGCCTGTGATTTTCCTTGCTAATCTCTTCTTGCCTCCCCAGCTTTTCCACTCCTTGCCCAGTTTTCTCCACATCTCAGATCTTGAATGTTTTCCAGAGCCCCTTTCTATTCCCAGCCACACTCTTGGTATTCTCTTTCAATCTTCAACCCCTCAGCACCCATCTTACCTGATGATTTCTTTCCTGAACTCTAGACTCCTATATCTAACTCCTATTCAGTATTTTTACTTAAGTTTCTAAAGACCATCTCAACCTCAGCCTATTCCAAATTATACTCCTGCTCTCATTCCTCTGAACTTGCTCCTTTCCCAGGCTGATCCATCGTGGTAATTAAATGGAGACTTGATCCTGTCCATTGCTTAGGCCAAAAACTTCTTGTCTTTGACAATTTACTTTCTCTTGTACCTCACATTCAATCAGTTAGAAAATCCCATGGCATCTCTACTAAAAATATATCCAGGAGCCAGTCACTTCTTCCACACTTACTGCTCTCACTTCCATTCAAGCCACCACTATCTCTTGCTCTGCACCCACCTCCCTGCATGCTATTCCCGGCACAGTGGTCAGTGATCCCGTTCATAGGTAAAGTCAGGTCATGTGACTTATCTCAAACCCTCTATCAGCTCATCTCACTCTGTAAAAGCCAAAGTCCTTATCATAACCATCTCTAAGGCCCTACTTGTCTGGCTACCTAACTACCTCTGACATTGCACAGCAACCTCCTTGCTGATCCTGTAATATACCAGACATGATCCAGCCTCAGGGCCATTTTACTTGCTCTTCCATCTGTGTAGACTGCTCTTCCCCTGAGTTAGGGAGTCACACTCTCACATTTATCAAGACTTTCTGAAAATGGCTGGGTGTAGCTCACGCCTGTAACCCCAGCACTTTGGGAGGCTGAGGTGGGTGGATCACTTGAGGTCAGGAGTTCAAGACCAGCCTGACCAACATGGTGAAACCCCATCTCTAACACAAATACAAAAAGTAGCCGGGCATGGCAGTGCATACCTGTAATCCCTCCTACTCAGGAGACTGACGCAGAAGAATCGCTTGAACCTGGGAGGTGGAGGTTGCAGTGAGTGGAGATCACGCCACTGCACTCTAGCCTGGGTGACAGAGTGAGATACTGTTTAAAAAAAAAAAAGACTTTCTGAAAATGTCATCCCTCAATGACGCACAACCTATTGAAAATTGCAAATCATTCCTCCCCTTATCCAATTTTTCATAATATTTTTACCATCTCATACACTATAGAAGTTATTTATTTTATTGTCATAGGTACTAACCAAGGGTGAGGGAAATGGAGAATGGATAGTAGAGAAAAGAGACAAGGTCAGTTGCTCCTGTGATGGGGGCTGTGGCTCGTGCCGCATCCAGCACAGCACCTCCAGTTGGGACTGCTAGTCTGTGGAGCCTGGGGTACTCTACTAAACGTCCTCCAAAGTCTAATTTGTGTAGGGGCCAGACTGATGAATTAAATTTGCTGGGGACTACCACTCAGCTTCCTTTAGACCTTTAAGGGTGGCACTAAGTTCTGTCGTTTGCCCCGGGAAGTTTAAAATTTGTAGTCTTGCCCAGAGGGATGTGTGGAGGCAGCTTGAGAGTCCTTCCCCACTGTGATAGCTTTTGCCACAGGCCAAAGAGCCAATGTGAGCATGTGCATGTTCTGTCCATTTCAGTTATCCTTTCAAGGACCAGGGACATAATCACTGGCCTTTCCTCCAGTCAGTGGGCTCCGAGTCCAAAAACTAGTTTAGGTACAGAAGCTGGTTAAAAAATTGTGACCTTTTTTCCGAGATGAAATCTCACTCTGTCACCCAGGCTGGAGTTAAGTGGCGTGCTCTTAGCTCACTGTAGTCTCTGCCTCCCGTATTCAACCCATTCTCATGCCTCAGCATCCCGAGTAGCTGGGACTACAGGTCCTCACCACTGCGCCCAGCTAATGTTTTTTTTTTTCCGGTTGTTTTTTCTGTTTTTTTTTTTTTTTTGTTTGTTTGTTTGTTTTTTGGTAGAGATGGGGTTTCACCATGTTGACCAGGCTGGAAGAATTGTGACTTTTTAGTGGCACAGCTGCCCTCAGTCACCTCCCTTCTTCTGACTGTATTGATTAGGGGCCTTGCTAAAAAATACAGATTGCGAGCCCTACCCCTGGAGTTTCTACTCCGGTAGCTCTGGACTGGGGCCTGAGAATTGATATTTCTGTCAGTTTCTCAGGTGAGTGTCTAGGCATGGTAAGTGTCCGATTTGATCCCAGGCATCAGATCTCCAATGCTGGTAGGGAACTGTGTTTCGAAACCACTGGTTCAGACTCTGCAATACCCTTGCTGACTTCCCTTCTATCTTGCCTCTTGGATTCTGGCATTTCTATAGATCTCTGTGAGTCCATTGCCCTGTCTGCCACTCTGACCTTGCGGCTTATTGAAACATTTACTTCTACCTTGCATCTGACACTTAAGCATTGTCACCTGGCCTCTGTTTTACTCTGGGAACTTCTCTCTCCATATTGACCAGTCATTGGGTATGGGCTGCCCCGAGGAAGGGGCCGTGGCTTTGGGCTGGGGCTCTCTGCAGCTGAGGGCAGTCTCTGGAGAGGCTTCAGCTGTGAGCCATCAACTGCCAACACTTGGAGCAGCTGGGAAAAGTGGGCGCATCAGTCTTTAAATGGAAATTTGGGCAGTGCGCCTCAGCATCTACCCGTATCTGTCTCAGGCCAAGACTGGTGTGAGAGGAGTGGGGCACTTGCCTTAGGCACAAAATTTAAGGGGACACCAAAAAATTCAGTAATCAAAATAAATATTTTGGTGCAATATTTTAATCAAAAGACAAAAACAAATTCATGATGAATAGATTATAGGATTTTTAAATAAAGATGAGATCAATGTTCCTCGTTTCTCCTTTGCCCTGGGGATCTAGTGTGGCTTAGCATGGCATGTCTTCTCAGGTTTTGCGAGGTCAGGGCTTTTGTCTGTTGTGCGCGCTGATGTACCCACAATGGTTAGTGGAGTCTCTGGGCATAGTAAGTGTCTGATAAATATCTGTTGAATGAGACACTTAAAATATTTAAGGGAAGAATTACCATTCAGTTACATTTTTCATCTTTTTCCCAGCTTTTCCCACTAGTGTTAACTGAACACAAGAGGCTGTCTTCAAATTAGAGTCAGGCTTGAGAGGAAGCAGTGTGTGACTTAGGGAAAACACCTGGCCAAAATAGGATGCAGTTCACTATAAAGGGCAACTGTGAGGTGTGAATGTTTAAAAATATTTCCTTTTTTTCTTTTAGAGACAGGGTCTTGTCCTGTCTCCCAGGCTGGTGTGCAGTAATCATAGCTTATTGCAGTTTTGAAGTCCTGGGTTCAAGCGATCCTTCCACCTAAGCCTCCCAATAGGTAAGACTTGGGAGGCTGAGGCAAGAGACGCTTTCTACTGTGTCTGCTCATTTTTAAAATTTTTGTTGTAGAGACAGGTTCTTGCTGTATTGTCTAGGCTAGTCTTGAACTGCCAGCCTCAAGCAATCCTCTCACTTTGGCCTCTCAAAGTGCTAGGATGACTGGCATAAGCTACCATGCCTGGCCTAAAAGATCTTCTTAATTGATTTCATTGTCATGTTTAGTAGATATATGTAGTGTGCTTCTTTGTACTAACTATAACTATTAATTGTCAGCTTGTATAATTAGGACATAAGAATTTTTAAAAATGCTCAAATATCACCCTGCCCCAAAGTATAGATGGGTTTAGAATTCCAGGGCCAAAAGTGGAACAGAAAGCCATGGTACAGAGTGGGAAGAGTAATGGTAAGCAGGTGTCCCCCTCCCACACCCCAGTGCTCCCTGTTTCAGTGGGATGGAGGGGAACCCTGAGGGAAGCTCGAAGGAAGAGGTTAGCAGATAGAACAGCTTCGGGGGAAGATGGCAGCATTTTGGCACATGATGCTGGAAGAGGTTGTCGCCGGAGCTACCAGGCACTGACTCCAGTAAGTCCTCTTCCTACTGGAGGGCCTGTTGTCACCACAGCCTACCCTTGTTGTACCCAGAGCCAATTCTGACTTGTTTTTTAAGCCAATGAAAGGAGCTTGGGGCCAGGTGCAGTGGCTCATGCTTGTAATCCCAGCACTTTGGGAGATGGAGGTGGGCGGATCACCTGAGGTCAGGAGTTCAAGACCAGCCTGGCCAACATGGCAAAATCCCATCTCTACTAAAAATATAAAAATTAGCCAGGTGTGGTGGCTGGCAACTGTAATCCCAGCTATTCAGGAGGGTGAGGCAGGAGAATCACTTGAATGTGGAAGGTGAAGGTTGCAGTGAGCCGAGATTGAACCACTGCACTCCAGCCTGGGTGACAGAGACTCTGTCTCAAAAAAAAAAAAAAAAAAAAAAAGGAAATTGAGAGTCTCTGGGACAGGTAGGTCAGTGAGTTAAAGACAACTCCTATTAACTATAGAAAAATGAGACTGTGTCCCACCAAAGTTAGAGACATGTTTTTTCTCGCACAAGGGCAGGGCTTTTGTTTGTTTTGTTCACTGATGTGCCCCCAATGGTTAGTGGAGTGTCTGGGCATGGTAAGTGTCCGATTTGATCCCAGGCATCAGATCTCCAATGTCGTTTAAAAAACAGAGCAAAACCTGCCAAATACAAATTTAGACCTGACAAATCTCAGAATATGGTGAGCTGAGTTGTCTTGCCCCTCTCTGGAGCAAGAGCAGAACATGAAGACTGCTGGGGTGTTGATGGGCCTTATGGAGTAAGGACTGCAGTCCTTCCAGGCATGGAGAGACCTGGGAGAGTCCACGATGGTGAAGATATGGGAGGGTGGAGGAAGAGACTGGGATTGAGCACCTGCTGTGTGTTAGGCATCATATTAGATGCTCGTGTCCACACACACACACACACACACACAGACACACACAGTCATGTGCCATACAACGTTTCTGTCAACAATGGGGCACATTTACCATGTTGCTCCCATATGATTGTAACAGCACTGAAAAATTCTTGTAACTTAGTGATGTCTTGATGATCCTGATCCTGTACAGGTCTGGGCTAATGTGTGCTTGTGTCTTTTTTTTTTTTTTTTTTTTTGAGTTGGAGTCTTGCTCTGTTGCCCAGGCTGGAGTGCAGTAGAGCGATAGCTCACTGCAACGTCTGCTTCCTGGCTTCAAGTGATTCCCTTGCCTCAGTCTCCTGAGTAGCTGGGACTACAGGTGTGCACCACCACACCTGGCTAATTTTTTATATTTTTAGTAGAGACAGGGTTTCACTGTGTTAGTCAGGATGAACTTGATCTCCTGACTTCATGATCTGCCCTGGTCGGCCTCTCAAAGTGCTGGGATTACAGGCCTGAGCTACCACACATGGCCCATGTCTTTGTTTTTTAACAAAACAGGTTAAAAGGTTAAAAAATAAAAAGTAAAAAGCTTATAGAATAAGGATATAAGGAAAAATATTTTCATACAGCTCTATAATGTGTGTTTTAAGCTAATTGTTATTATAAAAGAATAAAAAATTTTAAGTTTGTAAAGGAAAAAATTTACAATAAGCTAAAATTTATTGTTGAAGAATGACTATATATTTGGAGATTGGATCTTGCTCTGTTGCCCAGGCTGGAGTGCAGTGGTATAACCATCGCTCACTGCAGCCTTGAACTCCCGGGCTAAAGCAACCCTCCTCCCTTCCAAGGAGCTAGGACTAATGGCACATGGCACCACACCTGGCTAATTTTTACGTTTTTTGTAAGACTGGGATTTAACTATGTTGTCCAGGCTGATCTCAAATTCCTGGCTTAAATTTATCCTCCAAAGTATTGGGATTATAGGCATGAGCCACCATACCTGGCCCAGAAAAATATTTTTAAACAAATACAGTGTAGCCTAGGTGTACCCTGTTTATAAAGTCTGCAGTAGTGTATGGTAATGTCCTGGGTCTATTCACTCACCCCTCACCCACTGACTCACCGAGAGCAACTTTTAATCCTATGGACCCCTTTCATGGTAAGTGCCCTATACAGTGTGCCTTTTTTTTTTTTTTTTTTTTTTTGAGACGGAGTTTCGCTCTTGTTACCCAGGCTGGAGTGCAATGGCACAATCTTGGCTCACTGCAACCTCCGCCTCCTGGGTTCAAACAATTCTCTTGCCTCAGTCTCCCGAGTAGATGGGACTACAGGCACGCGCCACCGTGCTCGGCTGATTTTTTGTATGTTTAGTAGAGATGGGGTTTCACCATGTTGACCAGGATGGTCTCGATCTCTTGACCTCGTGATCCACCTGCCTCGGCCTTCCAAGGTGCTAGGATTATAGGCGTGAGCCACCGTGCCCGGCCTACAGTGTGCCATTTTTATCTTTTATATGGTATTTCTACTGTACCTTTTCTGTGTTTAGGTGTGTTTAGAGACACAAATACTTATTTGTGCTACAACTGCCTACAGTATTCAGTGCAGTAACATGCTGCACAAAGATGAAATTGCCTAGCAATATATTTTTCAAAATGTATCCCCAACGCTAAGTGACACATGACTGTATATGTATAATAGATACAAGATATGCACAGAGATATTTATTTAGTTCTCATAGCAATTCTGTAAGAAAAGTATCATTAGCCCTGCTTTATGGATGGAAACAGGATCAGGGGGCTCAATTAATTTTCTAGGTCACACGGCTAACATGGATTGCAGTGGAGCTGGAATGGTTTGATTCCAAAGCCAGTGTTCCATCAACCATCTTAGGACAGCTCCCAAAAGAAATGTGACTGTCAGGGCCAAGCGGGGCATGACTGAGTAGCTGAAGTCATAAGGTTTCTTGGTGCATCTCCCATTCACTCATTGCTTGCTTCCAGAAGGAAAAGTGTAGGACAGCCCTTTCCTGATGTGTACTAAGCCAGGACACCTGTGTCAAGATGAGAGCGGGTCTCAGCAGCTGCTCACACTGTCCAGAGCAGGGGAGTCCTTGCCTTGGGCTTGGTTCAGCAAATAAGAAATACAGTGACACTGCAGGGTGGCAGCACCTCCCAACGTGGGGCGGAGCCGTCCACATAGAGCACACTGAGAATGACGACCCTGGAGGATGGCAAGGTGTGGCCCTGCAAATGATTCCTTTTTATTTTCCATCAACTGTGCTCAAATACTTTTTAATTTTCATCAACAACTTTTTCTCACTCAAAAGTTATCAGCCAGACCCTGGAGCACCGCTATGAAAGGGTTTTTGTTTGTTTCCTGCTCTTGCTTGCATCGAACAATGATTGCTCTAACAAGTGAATAGTCAGCCCTGGAAACAGAATCTAGGTCAGCCTGTCCTTTCTGCTGCTTCCCACCACTAGGGGGCAGGAAGCATCTCTGAAAAAGGAACTAAAAAGGCTGGAAACGTGTGAATTGACAAGCAAAAGACGGAGGCTTGCCTGCTTGCAATTCTCATGATGAAAACATTTCTTCAGAAATCAGCCTCATTTGATCACTTCTGGCAGATGCAGAGGCCAGCTGAGGAGTGGGTCAGGAGAAGGGGAGGGCCCTTCAGGAGGCGTGTCTTTGATCATTTTGGAAAAACCGTCGTACCTTCTAAAGACTTTGAAAATGCATACCTAGAGAGCAAGGCTGTGCCAGGGCTTTGAAACCCCCTGAGCCATGAGGTTAAAGTCCATTTTATAGAAACCTGTAATCTGAAAGAATATACATTTAATAATGTGATTCTTTTGGGAGGTGGGGGGCAGGCTCTCAGATTCCAAATCCACAGGTCCTCAAAGAGATTTTGTTCATTAGAAGCTTTTAAAAAATCCCAGAATCCCATACAAGTGATAGACTGCACAGCTCGATGCACAGTTTGGCATCCATACAGGTGTGAGGATGGAGAGAGTACTGGATTGGGTGCCTGACAGCTGCTACTCACTAGTTTTGTGACCACCAAAACCTAAGCTGCTGAACACCAACAAAGCAGCACAAAACTCCTCTGTCAGATTACAACGTCAACAACGAGCATTTATCCAGTCCCTACTGTATGCTAGGCACTATGCTAGGCGCTGGGGAGATGATCAATGATAAGATAGACACCGATGGTCCCTGCCTCGTCAGGATTGCATCACCTGCCTGCAGGAGCACCTGGCATGTCACAGACACTTAATACATGTTAGGTTTTTCTGCAATCCTCTTTCCTCCTTCTCTCCTCATCTAAAATATGTTATTGTAGGGCCAGATTAAGATTCCCCTTGGCAAAGTGGGTTTCTGGAAACACATTCAGAGGACATTTATTCATACTTTATTTTTTTAAATCTGCTTTTACTTAGCACTTACTATTTGCCAGCCTGTGCTAGACCTAAGGGAACTATAATTTATATTTAAAATTTTTCTGTCCACCAATATCTGATCCATCGTCACTGAGGAATTCCCATACCTTCTCTGGCCAGGTTGGAAACACCAGCTGCCTTTCCAGTTTCCCCTTAAACTGAGAGTATCAGCACTTTAAGGTTCCACATCCCATTTGGACTTGGGAGCAGAGAGTCCAGGCAATAGGAAGGGTGGATAACCTACCCAGTGGGAGGGTTATGGTAGGTGCCACAATGACATCTAGTTTCTAGGAACAGCTAGTAATGCCATGGGACAGCAGTGTGTCCTGGACATCAAGTGCCCTAGTTTGATAGTGCGATGTTGACTGTGGCCCACGCTGCCTCTGCTTTGCTTTTTTTATACCTGTGTTCAAGTCCAATTTTCTCTTTTTTTCTTTTTTTGAGTTGGAGTCTTGCTCTGTCGTCCAGGCTGGAGTGCAATGGCACAGTCTCAGCTCTCTACAACCTGTGCCTCCCGGGTTCAAGCAATTCTCCTGCCTCAATCTCCTGAGTAGCTGGGATTACAGACGTGTACCACCAAACCCAGCTAATTTTTGTATTTTTGGTAGAGAAGCGTTTTGCCATGTTGGCCAGGGTGGTCTCGAACGCCTGACCTCAAGTGATCCGCTCACTTCTACCTCCCAAAGTGTTGGGATTATAGTCATGAGCCATCACTCCTGGTCAAGTCCAATTTTCTGATCTTCTTACTGATTCAGTGAGCTACCCAATTCCTTATAGCAAAATCTTTTTATACTCAAATTAATACAGATGGTTTTTGTTCTTTGACACCAAGACCTGGGCACACAAATGATTTCAGTAGTCTATGTAACTGGGGAAAAGACAAACCCCTTGAAGCATCTACTATGTTAGCATGTACTATGCTGGACAGCGAGGTTTAGCAATGACGAGACGAGGCTTCTGACCCCAGGGAACTCAGTGTGTTAGGAGAGATGAAGCAATGATATAACAATTCCATTAGAAAAAGTGCTGGCCAGGCTTGGTGGCTCATGCCTGTAATTCCAGCACTTTGGGAGGCTGAGGCGGGTGGATCACAAGGTCAAGAGATTGAGACCAGCCTGGTCAACATGGTGAAACCCCATCTCTACTAAAATACAAAAATTAGCTGGGTTTGGTGGCATGTGCCTGTAGTCCCAGCTACTCAGGAGGCTGAGGCAGGAGAATCATTTGAACCTGGGCAGTGAGCCAAGATCGTGCCACTGCACTACAGTCTGGCAACAGAGCAAAAATCTGTCTCAAAAAAAAAAAAAAAAAAAAAGAGAAAGAAAAAGTCCTTAGATGTGTGCAGGTTATGATGGAGGCACCAAATAGGAATACAAGGAGCTAATCCCCAGTTTAGCTAAGGCAGAGATGTTGTCTAGTTTGTTCTTGCTGCTATAACAAAGTATTCACAGACTAGGTAATTTATAAATAATTGAAACTTATTTCTCATGGTTCTGGAGGCAGGGAAGTCCAAGATCAAGGCTCCAGCAGATTCAGTGTCTAGCGAAGGGCTTGCTCACTGCTTCCAAGATGGCACCTTCTTCCTGCCTCCTCATCTCCTCATATGCAGATAGAGACAAATGTTATGTCCTCGTGTGGCAGAGAGTGGAAGGGGGAAAGTGCCAGGTAGCTCCCTGAAGCCTCCTTTATAAGAACATTAATTCCATTTGTGAGGGCAAAGTTCTCATGACTTAATCTGGCTGCCTCTGGTTCAGAAGAGGGAGAAGAGATAGGGGTTGGCTGAGAAGGCTGGCAGGGTAGAGTCTCGTCTGAAATCTGCCATATATAGCCCACAATCCATTTCATGCCCTAACACAAGGGGCATTATAAGTTTTGAGTATAAAAGTAAATTGTGATTATAAAATATAGTTTTAAAATAGACATCTCAATTCACCTCACCATAAGTATACAGATACTTTTTACATTTTTATGGGATATTAACACATTATTCATTTCTCTTATGAGGAAAATGCATAAGCACCCTTTAAGCATTTTAAGGGAAAATCTTGAAATTATTGTAGTAAACACTTACAGATTATTTTCTTTTTTCTTTTTTTTTTTTTTTTGAGACGGAGTTTCGCTCTTGTTACCCAGGCTGGAGTGCAATGGCGCGATCTCGGCTCACCGCAACCTCCGCCTCCTGGGTTCAGGCAGTTCTCCTGCCTCAGCCTCCTGTGTAGCTGGGATTACAGGCACGCGCCACCATGCCCAGGGAGCTTTATGCTTTTTACATAGAAAACCCTCTGTTAAAAAATTAACAGAGGGTTTTCTATGTAAAAAGCATAAAGTTCCCTGAAGCAGGTATCATTATTAACCCATTTTAAAGAAAGGGGACCTAGGGCCAAGTGCAGTGGCTCACGCCTGTAATCCCAGCACTTTGGGAGGCTGAGGTGGACAAATCACCTGAGATTGGGAGTTCAAGACCAGCCTGACCAACATGGAGAAACCCCATATCTCCTAAAAATTCAAAAAAGTAGCCAGGTGTTCCAGTTACTTGGGAGACTGAGGCAGGAGAATCGCTTGAACCCGGGAGGCAAAGGTTGTGGTGAGCCGAGACCGGCCATTGCACTCCAGCCTGGGCAACAAGAGTGAAACTCCATCTCAAAAAAAAAAAAAAAAAAGGAACTGAAGAGCTGAAAAGGGACTTGCCCAAGGTTACATAGGTAAGAAGCAGGTTAGGATCTGACACATATGATCTGACTCCAGAGATGGTGCCCTTAACCATGCGTTCCATTGTCTTTCCTTGGAAATGTCACCTGTTGTTCATCATTATGGAATGAAGTTTGTCCCCCTGCTATAGTTTGGATGTTTGTCCCACCCAGATCTCATGTTGAATGGTAATCCCCAGTGTTGGAGTGGGGCCTGGTGGGAGGTGTTTGAGTCGTGGAGGTAGATCCCTCATGGCTTGGTGCTGTCCTCAGGATGGTGAGTTCTCATGAGACCTGATTGTTGAAAAGTGTGTGGCCCCTCCCTCCCCTTGCTCCTGCTCTTGCCAGGTGGCGTGCAGCTTCACCTCTGCCATGAATAAAAGCTCCCTGAGGCCTCCCCAGAAGCTGAGCAGATGCCAGTGCCATGCCTCCTAAACAGCCTGCAGAACCCTCAGCCAATTAGCCCTCTTTTTAAATAAATCACCCAGCCTTATGTATTCCCTTATCATAATGCGAGAATGGCCTAACAACCACCTCCTTCCCAGCCACTTCCCCAAATTAATACATTGAAATCCTAACCCTCAGCACCTCAGAATGGGACTGTATTTGGAGATAGGGTCTTTACAAAGGAATTAAGTTAAAATGAGGTCATTAGGGTGGGCCTTGACCTTATGAGAATAGATTTGGCACAGACACATACAGAGGAACGACAATGTGATATGGTTTGGCTATGTCCCCACCCAAATCTCCCCTTGAATTGTAGTTCCCGCAATTCCCATGTGATGTGGGAAGGGCCCAGTGGGAGGTAATTGAATCAGGGCGGTGGGTCTTTCCTATGCTGCTCTTGTGATAGTGAATAAGTCTCAAGAGGTGTGATGGTTTTATAAAGGGGAGTTCCCCTGCACACATTCTCTTTTCCCTGCTGCCATGTAAAATGTGACTTGCTCCTTCTTGCCCTCTGCCGTGATTGCGAGGCCTCCCCAATAATGTGGAACTGTGAGTTAATTAAATCTCTTTCCTTTATAATCACCCAGTCTCAGGTATGTCTTTATAAGCAGCATGAGAACAGACTAAAACACAGAGAGGAGATGACAGCAATCCATAAGGCAAGGCGAGGGGCCTAGAGCAGCTCTTTCCCTTGCAGCCCCCAGAAGGAATGAACACTGCCAACACCTTGATCTTGGACTTCTAGCCTACTGGCCCATGAGAAAAATGAATGAATTTCTGGAGGTGAAGCCCCCCAGGCTGTGGTTACTTTATTATGGCAGCCCTAGCAAACAGATTCACTCACAGACCCCCAATTAAGAAGGAGCAGGAGGAGGAGGCAAAAAAGAAATGACTCTTCCAAGTGAATTCATCTCATATTAAAATATAAAATATGTGAGAATGTGTGCATTTCATTAGATAAGTGGAGCTTAATTGAATCATCTTTTAAAATAAATTATCTGAATTCAGTTCTATAATAAGAGTAAAATAAAGCAGGAAAAGTCTCAATTTATATTGATGTAGTATCCTTGAAGTAGTATCATAGACCAGAAAGAGTAGCTTAATTAAGGCCAAAGTGTGTTTGTTAATGAGCTGTGGTCCTCTCCAGTGAGCCGACCGATGGGTGCCATAAACCATGAGAGAGCATGGACTTATTGACGGAAAGATGAAGTCAGCTGGGCATTAGATGCACTGTGTTTCCTCAGAGGGCGGCAGTACTGTCATTAATAATGAATTCTGTCTTTCCTCATGTCTTCTGAGCTTCCCACTAATGCTGGAATTATTGGTGTGAAACATGATGCCTTCCAGTAATTATAGGCAATTCAGAGAGTCTTAAAGTATGATCGTATATTCCAGGGAAAACAATTTCCAGCATTTTTTTAAAAATGACTTTCAACTTGTGTGTTTAGTATGTCCTACGTGTAGGGTGGCACAGTGCTGGCTCTGCAGGCTTTGCTGCATGTAGGATTCTGAAAGTGCTCATGGCCTGAGGCCCTAAAGAAGTCTGTATTCTAGCCATTTATTTTATTTTATTAATTGTTTTAGACAGAGTCTCACTCTGTGACCCAGGCCTGGAGTGCAGTGGTGCCATCTTAGCTCACTGTACCCTCCGCCTCCCAGGTTCAAGGATTCTCCTGCCTCAGCCTCCCACGTAGCTGGGATTATAGGCATGCACCACCACACTCAGCTAATAGTTTGTGTTTTTAGTAGAGATGGGGTTTCGCTATGTTAGTCAAGCTGGTCTTGAATTCCTGGCCTCAAGTGATCCGCCTGCCTCAGCCTCCCAAAATTCCAGGATTACAGACATGAGCCACTGAGCCTGGCCTGTATTCTGACCATTTAAAGAGAAAAATGAATTAGGGAGCATCCCAGTCATGGTTCTGAATCATTTTAACATTTAAATGCCTTGATTGTAGATTTGAAAGAAAGGCAAACTTTGACCAGCTTGTCACTTTTTTGGTTCCTGTTCCATACTTTACAGAGCCATATGTTTCATGTTTGAAAAAGTTTAAAATCAGGGAGCTTAATTAAATGTTTCATTTTCACAGACATTTTAGTTTCCTTTCACTCTGTTCCCAGGAGCTCGTGCTCTCATTTTACCAGCTCATTTCTTACCAGCTTGGAGGGGCTCAACATACTGTGTAGACTAACATAGGATCGACATGATGTAAAGGAATTTTATTATTGTTAGAGACAATAGACAGTGGCTGGCATTCAATTCAACTTTCAGTAAATGAATGGGAAGAAAAGGATGGGAAGTGGAGAGGGGCAAAACCAGAGGAGAGAAATAGAGACAGACAGTTAAAAAGAGAAGTGATTGACAGAAATGTACCAAGGCCCAGAGACAGAAATACGTGCATTAGAAAGAAATATACAGAGATATAAGGGTCACATGCCCCAACCTCGTGACATCCCCTACCTTGTCTTTAAGATACTATGGTGTTAAAAGCTGTCACATGGGCAGGTGCAGTGTCTCACGCCAGTAATCCCAGCACTTTTGGAAGCAACTGGATCACTTGAGGTCAGTAGTTCAAGACCAGCCTAACCAACATGGTGAAACCCTGCCTCTACTAAAAATAGAAAAATTAGCTGGGTGTGTTGGTTCCTGCCTGTAGTCCCAGCTAGTCATGAGGCAGGAGAATCACTTGAATCCAGGAGGTGGAGGTTGCAGTGAGTCAAGATCACACCACCGCACTCCAGCCTGGGCAAGCCAGCCAGACTCTGTCTCAAAAAAAATTAAAAAAAAAAAAAAAAGCTGTCACATTTTTCACACCAAAAACAAAAACACCAAAATCACATCAACAAGAAGTAAACCTTGTTCCACAAGCCACCAAGCCAACACAAACCTGATGCTTTTGGACAATCTTGTCTGTCCACAAAACCACAGTATGACTTGGCCAAGTCAGTCAGAGTGAGGAGACATGCGGTGAGGAGGATTCACATCAATCAAAAAGTGGCCCACAGCTGCTGGGCTGACGGGAGGGCAAGCTGTGGTTGATGTGACTTTGTAAAAGCTGCCAGAGGCTGCTGGTAAACAGATTGAAAACTGTAAACTGTGTCTTCTTTCCTTTTGGGAACCTCTGTGGGTGCAGCCTCCAAGGCCAGGCCCAGCTCCCTCCCTTGGTCTCATCACTGGTCTCTTTATTTCCCTCCTGCACAGTTCCAGAGGCCTGAGCGATGTGACCTGAACAGAATGAGGTCAGCTGAATAAGAACAAATACACCAGTAAAGGCAGGTTTGCAGATCTCTTGCCCTTCGATGGGCCTTCTAGGTTAGCCACAGTGACTAGAATCAATTCCGTTATTTCATGAACCAATATTTTCCGTTCTCTACCCTTTCCTCTGACTCTGGTCTTTTTGCATCTCCACCTTTCCAAATGGCTTCTCAACAATATAATTTTTACCGACTCAGCTCTAGTAGATTTAACTAACAATAAGCTATTGAACTCATATGTTTTAGCATGCGCCTACACTCTTGAAGGAAGCAATGAATAGAAATTCTGCTGGGGAAATAATAGTATTATGGCATGTAATAGTGAGAGTGAATTTGTAAATACACTTTTATTTTCAAATCTTCCACACCTTAAGGCATCTCCAGGGCTGAGGAGTTTGGTGAATTGTGGGAAAAGAGAGGTGCTTGGAAATGTGTAAGTGGGTAGCTCATTTAGTAAGTGTTCCACCACCTGCTCACAGATCACAGGGAATTTCATAGCTGTGGCAGCAGGGGCCATGTGACTGCAAATGAAAATGAGTTGTGGATTTTTCTTTTCTTTTTCTTTTTTCTTTTCTTTCTTTTTCTTTTTTCTTTTCTCTCCTTTTTTTTTTTTTTTGAGACAGAGTCTCACTCTGTCACTTGTGCTGGAGTGCAATGGTGCAAACAGCTCACTGCAACCTCCACCTGCCAGGTTCAAGCGACTCTCCTGCCTCAGCCTCCCGAGCAGCTGGGAATACAGGCATGTGCCACCATTCCCAGCTAATTATTGTATTTTTGGTAGAGACAGGGTTTCACCATGTTGGTCTTGAACTCCTGACCTCATGATCCACCCGCCTTGGACCCCCAAAGAGCTGGTATTACAGGCGTGAGCCACCACACCCAACCAGTTGTGGATTTTTCTGTTTTCGTTTAACTTTTCTTCCAATGCCCTTCCCCTTTAAAGAATCATCAAAATGCCTTTCCTTTAAAGTTGACACTACAAGGAATCAAAGTCTCATTTCCTGGAAATACAGGCTGGATGGCAGCCATCCCTCAAATGAGCCCCCACGGGGAAGACTTGGAGAGTGTGCTCCCAACTCAGGTTTCCGGTGGACGCCTAGGAAGCCCCACGGACTGGAAGATGAGGTCATGGATTACTCTCACTGCTGCTGAGGGCCAGTTCCTCACACGCTTCTTGTCATTATTCTCTCACATCATGCATTACCCTGTACCTCTTAGTCCATCTCCTCACGCACAGATTTCTAATCAGCTGTGAAAAAATATTATGAGTATCTCTGCATTTAAGAAGAGATGCTAAACTTAAGAAATAAAAAAGAGAGGAGATGCTAACGGGAAAAGGGTTGAGGAACAGCTGTGATTGGAAGTAATGGGGCGGAGTGAAACAGGGCAGTGAATCAGGAAATGGGGTTGGAGTGGGCACTGAGGAGAGGAAGCTACACAAACCAGCCAGCGTCACCAGTCACATGTTTCTTGTTTTCCTCTGAAATCCTATTCTAATAGCTGAGGTGGTATGTGGTTGCAGTGGAAGGAACATGAGCTTTGCTACTAGATAAATACACATAAGAATCCTGCCCCTATCACGAGGCTCTGTGATATCGCAGTTAAGTTTCTCAGCCCTTCCTAGCTTCAGTTTGGTAACAATACTAAACTTTCAAAACTATTGGGAGAAACAGAGATCATGGAATGAGGAATGACTGATACCAGGCACTCAGTATGTGGTAGAACGATTATTATTATTGAGACAGGGTCTAGCTGTGTCATCTAGGCTAGAGTGCAGTGGTGTGATCACAGCTCACTGCAGCCTCAAGTGATCCTCCAACCTCAGCCTCCTGAGTAGCTGGGATCACATGTTTGTTCACACCACCATCCCTGGATAATTTTTTGAAGTTCTTTGTAGAGATGGGGTCTTGCTATGTTGCCCAGGCTGGTCTCGAACTCCTGAGCTCAAGCAGTCCTCCTTCCTTAATCTCTCAAAGTGCTGAGATTACAGGCATGAGCCACCATACCTGGCCGGGAACTAATGATAACTAGGTTTGTGTCTGCAATTCACTGGCTTGATGCTTGCTCAGATGGGGACAGGGGAAAAGTAACGATAATGGGAAGCTGGCAGGACCCTGAAGAGAGCAGCATTAATCTCACATTAGCCACATAATTTGCTTTTGTTGTCTTTATCACAACTTCTCTCTAATCTCCCTCAACTTTTAAATCAAATGATGAGCCAAAAGGATGATGAGAGAGAATAATGTCAAGAACCCTGAAGGATCTGAGATTTTTGCCCTGCTTGGAAGCTCACAAGTGAACCAGTCACAGGTCCATTGATGCTAGCAGAACACATGAGACTCCCAATCAGCAACAAAAGACCTCGTGTCAGCACAGCTGGCAGTGTGACCTTCATTTTCCCATGTGGTCCCTGGGAGCCCCAAGTCCCATGGGAATGATGCAGAGGTGGGACCAGGTGGCTGCTGTGTATATAGCGCATTGTGTCACAGTCAAGGAACCTGGAGCTGAAGGTGCTCCCAGTCTTACAAGGGGACTGTTAACAAGCCTGCCTGGTCTTTCTCCTGGAGAGGGACATTCTCTTTATGATTCTTGCCAGGAAACAAACCTGCCCTCTGCCTTAGCTTCCACTGTTGTTTTGTATACAGATATTTTGGAAAAGGCAGTCTGCATCATGGTGTGTTGAAACACAATAGACAACTGCTTTCCAACCAAGTAAGAAACAGCCAGAAGCAGAATTCCAAAGAAAGCACTGTGATTAGAGAAGATGACTTAAAATGTTTATTTCTTTAAGCAAAAAGTTGATAAACCGCCATCAAATCTTAAATAACAGCTCCTATAGTTTCCAGAGACTATAGGGAAAGCCTATTATTGCTGGGTTCTACGCTGGTTTGAAAACTGCTGCCTGCGCCTCATCACAGCACTTCAGCTGAGGTGAATGGGACAAGGTACCTCCTGCTCTGTCTTTGCAAAAGGCCCCGAAGTGATGTCTTCTTCATGCAGTTTCCAACTGGCCTGGAAATGGAACGTAGACTTGTTGATAAAGAAATGGTTTCGGGATTTTTGTTCTTGTTGTT